>NW_005367626.1:447152-448565 GCF_000412655.1 Myotis brandtii
GGGCTGCTTCCCTGCCCTTGCACCCAGCTTCTGTGGTCACCAATTGCAGAAGCCGGGTGCGGGGCAGGGAAGCCATGGCCGAGGCACTGGCGGAGGCTGCTTCCCTGCCCACACACCTGGCTTCTGTGCTCGCCCCTGCACTGGGCATCCATGATTGCAGAAGCCAGGTGCGGGGCAGGGAAGCCGCGGCCGGGGACGCTGGCGGCGGATGCTTCCCTCACCCACACCCAGCTTCTGCGATCGCCCCCGCACCCGGCTTCTGCGGTCACAGATCACAGAAGCCGGGTGCAGGGCAGGAAAGCCGTGGCCGGGGCACTGGCAGAGGCTGCTTCCCTGCCCACGCACCTGGCTCCTGTGATTGCCCCTGCACTGGGCTTCTGAGGTCACGGATCGCAGAAGCCGGGTGTGGGGCAGGGAAGCCGGGATGCTGGCGGCAGCCACTTCCCTGCCCCTGCATCCGGCTTCTGCATTGCTGTCTGTGTCCGCTTCCCTGCCCCACCCCCCAGGCTTCTCCAATAACCCACTGGTGGCAGGACAAAGGTGGCCTCCAGGGCCGACCTTTGCCCTGCTCCCTGGCTCTTGCCTCCACCTGGGTTTCTGATCACTGTCTTCCATCCTTCCCCTTTCGCCTTCCATCATTGCGAGTATGCAAATTAGCCGCCATCTTTGTTGGCGGTTAACCGCCATCTTGGCTGGCAGTTAATTTGCATATTGCCCTGATTAGCCAATGGGAAGGGTAGCGGAGGTACGGCTAATTACCATGTTTGTCTATTATTAGATAGGATACTAGTGGCCCGATGTACGAAATTTGTGCATAGAGTAAGGGGTTCCCGCAGCCCAGCCTGCACCCTCTCCAATCAGGGACCCCTTGGGGGATGTCCGACTGCTGGTTTAGGCCCGATCACAATCTGGGACTGCTGGCTCCTAACTGCTCACCTGCCTCCCTGCCTGATCAGCCAGGAGGCTGTGTGCATGGCAAGGTGTGCACGGGTGGGCAGGGCTGCAAGCAAGGTAAGGTGCATGCAGACGAGCGGGGCCGTGCAATTTCGCATGCTGGGCTTCTAGTTATAGATAATACTCCCTTGCCTTGATGGGTTTTTTTTGTTTGGATTTTCTTTCTGGTAATACTATGGCTTTTCCTTGCAGATTCATTACTTCTACTTTTTGCATTGTCCATCTTTCTCTACTTTCTTACATTCAACCTATGTGCTTCTTTAGATTCCAGTTTCTTCTCTTATAGACAGCACTAGAGGCCCTTGGCCTGGCCTGCAGGATCGGGCCGAAACCGGCTCTCCACCATCCCCTGAGGGGTCCCAAATTGTAAGAGTGTGCAGGCCAGGCCGAGGGACCCCACCAGTGCATGATTGGGGCCAGGGAGGGATGCGGGAGGTTGGCCAGCTGGGGAGGAACCAC
>NW_005367626.1:448807-450254 GCF_000412655.1 Myotis brandtii
GCCATCACTGGAGCAAGCAAGCCTCCCTGTTCGCTTCAGTGCATGGCTGCCGGCCGCCATCTTGGCTGACAGTTAATTTGCATAAGGATATGCTGATTAGCCAATGGGAAGGGTAGCGGAGTGACACCAATTTGCATGTTTCTCTTTTATTAGTGTAGACTAGTGGCCCGGTGTATGAAATTTGTGCATGGAGTAGGGGGTTCCCCCAGCCCAGCCTGCACCCTCTCCAATCAGGGACCCCTTGGGGGATATCCGACTGCTGGTTTAGGCCCTTTCACAATCTGGGACTGCTGGCTCCTAACCACTCACCTGCCTCCCTGCCTGATCGGCCAGGAGGCTGTGTGCGTGGCAAGGTATGCGCGGGTGAGCAGGGCTGCATGCAAGGCAAGGTGCACGCAGATGAGCGGGGGCAGTGCAATTTCGCGCACTGGGCTTCTAGTTATAGATAATACTCCCTTGCCTTGATGGGTTTTTTTTGTTTGGATTTTCTTTCTGGTAATACTATGGCTTTTCCTTGCAGATTCATTACTTCTACTTTTTGCATTGTCCATCTTTCTCTACTTTCTTACATTCAACCTATGTGCTTCTTTAGATTCCAGTTTCTTCTCTTATAGACAGCACTAGAGGCCCTTGGCCTGGCCTGCCGGATCGGGCGGAAACCAGCTCTCCAACATCCCCTGAGGGGTCCCAAATTGTAAGAGGGTGCAGGCTGGGCCAAGGGACCCCACCAGTGCATGATTGGGGCCAGGGAGGGATGCGGGAGGTTGGCCAGCTGGGGAGGAACTACGGGAGGGCTCCAGGGCATGCCCCGCCCATCTTACTCAGTCCCACCTGATCGGCCAGACCCCAGCAGCAAGCTAACCTACCGGTTGGAGCGTCTGCCCCCTGGTGGTCAGTGCACATCATAGCGACTGGTCAACTGGTAGACTGTCTGCCCCTGGTGGTCAGTGCAATAGGGAGCGGTTGAGCGGCCTTAGCATATCATTAGCATATTACACTTTGATTGGTTGAATGGACGATTGGAGGACCAGACACTTAGCATATTAGGCTTTTATTATATAGGACTAGTAGCTCGGTGCACGAAATTCGTGCACTGGGGTAGGGGGGGGGAGAAGGTGCCCCTCAGTCTGGCCTTCACCCTCTCCAATCTGAGACCCCTCAGGGAATGTCCAACTACCTGTTTGTGCCCACACTTTTAACAGATAACAGCTCCATTGTTGTTCCTTTCTTATGCTTAAAACCATTGGAATTAGTAGGTATTCAAAGTGTGTATACATTTTGGGGGACACCCTGTATATCTCTAGTCAGTGGTGAAAGAAACCAACAGCAGATTTGGAACCCCCAGACAGGGAACCTTGCTCATTCCCCACATGTCTCCCCACTTCACTTTCCACCTTCGTGGGCAGCAGGAGAATCAACATTTTCTCTCATTAATTCGGAAAAGCAC
>NW_005367626.1:451685-479760 GCF_000412655.1 Myotis brandtii
CCAGAAATCAGGATTTTAAAAAGATTCCCAGGTGATTCTAATGTGCAGCCAAGGTTGAGAACCACTGACTTAGAGCTTAGTTTTCCCGTGAAATATGGGAATCTAGCAACATAGCAACATTATGGTTTAACACCTCCCCGCCTCCAGTCTTTTAATCATCACTGTTGAAATGTCTGTGTGTGTGTGTGTATGTGTGTGTAAAATAAACCCCACAATAGAGTATTATAATAATATTTTACTTTAAAAACTCAAGAAACAATGTTTCTGGTTTTTATATTTGCCCCCAAACTCACTATTTCTACACTTGTTTTTTCTTTTTTTATTATATATTTTTTGTACACCCAGTGGCCAGACATTATATAACTTAATATGAGATCATCCCCCAAAATCCCACACCCATCCAACACCACACCTAGTTATTACAATATTGTTGACTATATTCCCTATGCTGTACTTTACATCCCATGACTATTCTATAACAATCAATTTGTACTTCTTAATCCCTTCACCTTTCTCACTCATCCCTCCAACCCCCTCTCATCTAGCAACCGTCAAAATATTCCCTGTATCTATGAGTCTATTTCTGTTCTTGTTCATTTTGTTTGTAGATGCAATTGTTGATAGGAATGTATTTATTGCCATTTTATTGTTCATATTTTTATCTTCTTCTTCTTAAAGAATACCCTTTAACATTTCACATAATACTGGTTTGGTGGTGATGAACTCTTTTAACTTTTTGTTGTCTAGGAAGCTCTTTATCTGACCATCAATTCTAAATGATAGCTTTGCTGGTTACAGTAATCTTGCTTGTAGGTCTTTGCTTTTCATCACTTTGAATATTTATTACTACTCCCTTTTGGCCTGCAAAGTTTCTGTTGAGAAAGCAGCTGACAGTCTTATGGGCACTCCCTTGTAGGTAACTAACTGCTTTTCTCTTGCTGCTTTTAAGATTCTCTCTTTGTCTTTAACCTTTGCCATTTTAATTATGCTGTGTCTTGGTGTGAGCTTCTTTGGGTTCATGTTGTTTGGAACTCTCTGCTTCCTGGACTTGTATGTCTGTTTCCTTCACCAAGTTAGGTAAGTTTTCTGTCATTATTTTTTCAAATAACTTTTCAATTTCTTGCTCTCTCTTCTGTTTCCAGCACCCCCATGATGCAAATGCTGGTACCCTTGAAGTTGTCCCAGAGGCTTCTTACACTATCCTCATTTTTTTTTAAATTCTTTTTCTTTTTGCTGTTATGATTGGGTGTTTTTTGCTTTCTTATATTCCAAATCACTAATTTGATTCTCAGCTTCATCTAATCTACTGTTGATTCCCTGTAAATTATTCTTTATTTCATTTAGTGTAGCCTTCATTTCTAACTGGTTCTTTTTTATGCTTTTGAGGTCCTCACTAAGTTCCTTGAGCATCCTTGTAACCAGTGTTTTGAATTCTGCATCAAGTAGATTACTTATCTCCATTTTGTTCAGTTCTTTTTTTTTGGAGTTTTGTTCTGTTGGTTCATTAGGGACATGTTTCATTTGGGACATGTTTCTTTGTCTCCACATTTTGGCTGCCTCACTGTGCTTATGTCTATGTATTAGGGGAGTTTTGTTCTGTTGATTCATTAGGGACATGTTTCATTTGGGACATGTTTGTTTGTCTCCACATTTTGGCTGCCTCACTGTGCTTATGTCTATGTATTAGGTAGAGCTGCTACATCTGCCAGGCATGGTAGTGTGTCCTAATGTAGTAGGTGTCCTATAGGGTCTAGTGGCACAGCCTCCCTGATTATTCCAGCTAGGCACTCAAGGTGCACCCCCATGTGGATTGTATGCCCTCCTGTTATAGTTGAGACTTGATTGCTGTTGGCATGTCAATGGGAGGGAATTACCCCCAGGTACAAGGACTGACTGTGGCCACTGGCCATCAACCTCCAACCACCTTAGAGGATCAGTTGTGTAGGGATCTACTGCACAGAGCAGGACTTACTTCAGCAAGGATCTGGTGCCCACTGAGTCTGCCCTTGAGTGTGTTGCTTATGGAGGTCATTGGGTTGTACTGCTTTGACATGGTCTGAAGCTGTCCACTGGGTGTACTGGCTCCGGGGCCTCCTGGGAGTTGTAGGCCAAGGTCAGCCACCACCTGTCTTCTGTCCAGGGCCACCAGACATAAACTACAAAGTGATCTGCAGGTGGCTGCTTCTTGTGCTAGGCTTAGAGGTGCCCAGATGAGGCCAAGCTATGAACCAAGGCTGGGTGCTATTACTGCTGGGCCTGGGCCACTTAGCTAGAAGTAAGGGGCTCACTGAGGCCAAATGCTGCTCCTTTGAGAGATTTTAGGAAAATCTGAAGCATGAGCCAAAACGTAAAGGGCTCACTGAGGCCAAATGCTGCTCCTTTGATTTTAGGAAAATCTGAAGCATGAGCCAAGACATGCCATTCATATGGTAAAGCCACTGGAAACAGCTTGGGTGGGCCTGAATGTTGGGTGGGAATCACCAGGGTGAGGCAAACAGTGTGTGTCACGTTGATGGAGTCTCAGAGATGGAGCCTGTCTGCCAGCTCTGTGGGGGAAGGGCTCAGAAAAAGAACAATGGCCTTTGCCAGCACTTCTGTCTAGGAGAAAGCTGCCCCTCCAGCTCTCGCCCTGATACCAAACAATTCAGTTTCTCCTGGTATCTTTCAATCTTCTGTCCCCATGCTGGACTCATATGGAGTGAGTTTGTGTAAGTCTGTGTGCAGGCCCTTTAAGAGGAACTGCCTGGGACTCCAGCAGCTTCAGCCTCCCCAACCTCTACTCCTGCTGGTTTTTACAGCCAGAAGTTATGGGGACTTCTCTTCCTGGGACTGGAACCCTGGGCTGGGGTGCCTGGTGTGGTGCTGGGACCCCTCACTCCTCAGTGGAGACCTCCACAGCCAAGATATCCCTCCTGATTTTTATCCACCACACATGGGTATGGGACCAGCTCCTTCACTCCTCTGCTCCTCCTACCTGTCTTTTTATGGCTTCTTCTTTAATTTTATAATTGTAGGACTTCAATTCAGCTCCATTTCAGGCAGTTCTGAATTATGGTTGTTCTGTAGTTTAGTTGTAATCTTGATGTGGATTTGGGAGGAGGTGAGCACCATGTTTACCTACGCTGCCATCTTGGCCAGAAGACTTGTGTGGGTTTTTTTGTAGAATTGAGTTACCATCTTGCAGTTCAGGTCTGCTAATGGCACATTCTCTCAGTTCTTGTTTATCAGAAAATGTTCTTATTTCACTTTTGTTTTTGAAAGACAGTTTCATTGGATATAGAATTCTGAGTAGAGAGTTTATTTTTCCTTCAGAAGTCATTTTGTCATATTCTATCCTTAATGTTTCTGATCAGAAGCCAACCATAAGTTGTAGCTTTGTTCCTCTATATGTAATGTATTGTTTCTCTCAGATATTTTTAATAGTGCCTTTTTAAGTGTTTGTATTTTTCCCATTTGAATATGATGTGCCTAGATAGGCTTTTTTAATATTCATCTTGCTTAGAGGTTGTGAGCTTTCTGAACTGTTTTTTACAAAATTTGGGAAGTTTTTAATCAAATGATGACATTGTCTGCTAATTCAAACCTCTATTTTATTTTCATTTTCTGTCTTTTTCTTTAATGCAACAGATGTTTATTTTTCTTTCACATAAAATAAGAATTGGTATGGAAGCTATTCTCTGACTTTTCTCTTAGTGAATTTCACTCTTGGTTAAATGTCACACTTTCCTGCTTGTTTGCATGTCTAACAATTTGTTATTATGTTCTAGTCATGTTGGGTGCCACTTTCGAATCTGAGTGTTATTTTCCTTAAAGGGTTTGAGCTTTTCTTTTGGCAGGCAGTTAACTTATTGGTGGGTCAGCTTGATCCTGTGGAAACTCAATTTTAAGCTTTGTTGGGGAGACTCTAAAGAAGCCTTTCTCTAGAACTGAGCAGCTCAAATCATAAAGCGTCCCAGTTCTGGGGTCTCCAGTGAATTCCTGGTTACATGCAAGGTCTTTTCATCATTTCTGATAGTATATGAACATCTTCTAGCACTGTCTGACCTACACGATCTCCATTTAGCGTAGAATCCCCAGTAACTGTTCTCTGCCAAGCCTTGCAGAGTCTTGCCTAAATATGTACAGCTTCATATTCAAAGACTCAAGAGGACTCAGCAATGCCAGCAGCCCCACACCCCAGTCTCTGTCTGTTCTACCAGCAGGAAGGATGCTGTAATTGAGATCACTTTCCCATGTCATGGTTTGGAAAGTGCCTGTAGGTAGGAAGCCAGTTGTTTTAAAGCTCACCTTGAGCACCTCCCTTTTCTCAAGGATCACATCCCTGTACTGTTCATTAGCCAGTTGTCCAAAACAATTGTTTTTTTGTATGTCCAGTGAGAAAGCTGTTTGTAGCAGAAGGGCAGGGCTGACCTCATTCCTCTGTCTTGGCTGGGATCAGAAACGTGAGCTATTTCTTTTTAGTTCACAGATAATTCCAACATGTTGCTCCTTAGACCCTAGTAGCTTTGAGATAGAGAGGTTAAAAGTACAGAGAGCTATATTGATAGCGTGATATCAGGAAGGAGATAGAAAAACTATACAAAGCAGTCATAAAAACAGAAAGTTTTAAAATATAGAAGCAAACATACCCGTCTTAATAATACCTGAGAGCAATACTATATTGTCACCATGTTATGATTTATGTGATGATGACCTTTGTCATTAAGAAAATCTTAAATGTGCTTGGGAAAATAAACATGTAGGTGAGTCATTTTAGAAATTTTAGAATTTTATTAGTCAAAGACAGGATCATGAGATTTTTTTTTAATTCAGGAAAATTTACTACATGTGAATGTTTGTGAAGTGGTGTGGGTCAGCTAGAAAATTTACTTCTGCAAAGTAGTTACAACTTTCATTGAAGATATTAGAGAAAGGGAAAGTTGTTATAAAAAGGCTTAATGATGAAAATGATAAAGAGTACATGCCATACCTGCAGGAGAGAGAAAGAGAGAGAGAGAGAGAGAGAGAGAGAGAGAGAGAGAGAGAGAACAAATGTGTATTCATTTATGTGGGAATATTTTCTAAATCACTCAATATACTGAAGATTTTTTGCTAATATTAAATGCCAACAGCAAACACTCCAGCTCATTTCCAAGGATTATCTAGGAAACGCTTTATTGTCTGGACTCGAAATTTGTCATAAGCCTTGAATCATAATACCTCCCACCCTGAGTACTTCCTTG
This sequence comes from Myotis brandtii, assembly GCF_000412655.1. Taxonomy (NCBI): domain Eukaryota; kingdom Metazoa; phylum Chordata; class Mammalia; order Chiroptera; family Vespertilionidae; genus Myotis; species Myotis brandtii. Next base: position 456,908 of record NW_005367626.1, read on the forward strand.
ACGTGCCCTACCTTCTGCTTTGATGCAGCTTCTCCACAGTAAGTACATCAATGAAGCACACATGGCAACCATCAGCGCGCCTGCTGAGGAGGTGCCTGATGCTGTCCTCCTCCGAGGCAGGATGAGACACACTCCCTCATGCTCCTTTCAGTCAGTCAATGGCTGTTCCCATCAGATAGAATGAATTTGATACGCGTATAATAGCAATTCTTCACAAGAATGTTTTTTTCTCCATGTGTTACCTATCTCCATTTCCTTTAGTGATTATCAGAACTTCCATATTATTAAACATGGTTTACATCATTTCTTTATTTTTTAGGAAAACTTGGATCTTTTCTCAGCAGACCCCACCTCCGATATCTGGAAGACTTACGTTGACTACATTGATGATATGTTGCTGGATGGATTCTTTCTTGCCATTGAGTGCTCCCTCAAGTACCTCCTGGAAAACACTGGTATTTCCTGGCTTATGGATGTGGGTTGTTACTGGAATGATAACAGGAATAGCACCTGTGGAGTTACTGTGAAGTGCAATTGAGTGCTTGTGACCTTTCCCAAAAAGACTGGGAACATTTTGTGAATTACACACAATAAAATAGCAAAGTATTGAGCTTTTAAATTGTTCAAAAAGAAGAGACTTTGCTCTATCTAAAACTCAGATGATAAACCAGGCTCCAAGATAGTGAAATGCAAAAGGGAGAACATACAAGCTAATTCCATCGAAATCAAGGTTCAGCAGAGGAGTGACTAAGTTGGAATGCCCGGAAGCACCATTAGTAAAGGCAGTTCGGCAGGACTCCACTCGTGGCAATGGGAGGGGACATGCTGTGCCTTCAAGCATTGTGTACTCTGGCGCTGTAGCTTTTTTGAAACTCAGGGAGGTTGTAGTAGCTGGGTTGAGTGGAAGATTTTCTCTGTGAAAAGGAATCAGACAAGAAGCCGGGGATGAAGCAGCTTTCAGAAGGAAAAGGAATGTTAAGAAGGTAATGGGCATTCTTCGAAGCTGTTAAAAAATAGCTAAGGGCTTCGAATTTATGGCAGGTACTCTGGGTTAAGGTACACAGAATCAAGTATATATATTATAGTAAGAACTAACTGTGGTCAGTAAGTGATGGGATGGAGAGGGCAGAACAGGTCAGGGATGAAGCTGAATTAAACCTTTTACATCTGGTAGATTCTGAGGAGGGTCATATTGAAGAACTTGTCAAAATGGAAAGGCAGAGGTGAATAGTTGAGTCAGAAGATGAAGGTGAGATGAGACTTCAAGATGTCAAGTCCAACCCAAGGAGTGAAATCAAATGCAGAGTTAAAATAGGCAGGCCAAGATCAGTGTCCAGATCCCCCGCCCATGCAGAAGGCCACATGCAGACCTCTCGGCTGAGATAGAGGAGCAAGGCCCGGTGCTGGGTGTAGTTTAACCGGGCACCCACCCCCACCCCCTCGCCTGTGGTCTTTGTTGGTGGTGAGACTGAGGTCAAAGGTGTTTGCTTGCAGGGTGCAGAGGTGCCCCAAATCAGTGAAATGCTGTGGCAGGAAATGGGTGGCAGATCACCTTCTAGAGCCTGGGGCGAGTAGCCAGTGAGGCATGGTGATAGACACTGAAACTGGAGCTCTGGTTCCAAGGGACCAGGGCCGATAGTGCTCACCTTAGTGTACTGACCTCTGGTCTCTCATCCTTCTCGAAGGTTTGGGAAGATGCCTCCATCACACTCAAGTGCAGGAGGTACTCGGGAGATGGCCCCGAAATGTAGTGACTCACCTTTGACCACTAGCTCTCCTGCTGAACCATCTGAGGTGTCAGTTGTCCTCCTGTGAGGAGAGAGTGGGGACAGGGGATGGAGAGAGGAGATGGTAGTGTTTCCCAAGGTTTTCTCTATGGAAATGGGGGGAAAGGTTTACACATTTTCTTCATGATGTAACCTGGAGGAGCTAGATCTAGCAGCTGCCTGAGCTGAGGCGCTACCGATAAAATTTAAGAGGCTCTGGTGAAGGTGAAGGAGCTAAAGAGTGGCCTCTGAAGAAGAAAATCACTGGGACCCTTTGCAGTATCCCAGCTGGACAGCTTGGTTTCTCTGGGCCACTTCTACCTTCTCTTGTTTGACAAGCAAATGCCTTTCCCACGCCTTGGTCTGGCCTCCCAGTCACTTCACAGAATGTAAACCCTGCCTCGGTTACATTCCACCCACTCTACCCAGAAATGTTCTTCCCTGCTTGTCTCTCAAAGGGATTTACTCATACCAAGGGTGTGGCACTGCCAAAGCCATCTGGTTTATATGGCCATTATGTTGGCATTGCATCTATTAGAGGGATTCGGTTCTCATGACAGCATGTGGGGCAAAAATCTCATCTGCTCAAAATATTCTTGAAAGTCTTTTAAAGCCTTTAAACTACAAGGTGTGTTTCCCCACCCCCCCCCCACCCCCAATGTATACACACTTTAACAGCTGGTAGCTCAATTTTGAAAAAGAAACGTGTTTTAATAAACACTGCCTTTATAATTATTCAACGTGTGTATATACATTTGGGGGGGAACACTCTATATATGCAACCTGGCCTACTAAATTACAGGTATCTAATGCATGTAGGGATGCAGAATATATCATGACTACATGCACAAAGCATAATCTCAAAGGCTTAAAAAAACTTTTCTATGATATTAGCATAATTACTATGATATTGGTAAACTTGCATTCCCTTACATTAAATATGCATTTTATGGGATCCTCCTAAGTCCAATAATGCAAATTTATCATTCCTGAAGTTTTGAGGGCAAGACCCTAGTTTCACATATCTTTGAGGACCCCATACCTTTTTAGTTAGTGAGAATGGCTAAGCTATGATAAGAAAACTCCATCCTAAGTATTGGTCCAAAGTGAGTACCCCAGGTTGGTGGGCAAGTTCCATCCCTCCTGCGGTTCCATCACTCACTGCTGTGTCAGCTGGCTCACCGCCACACCCAGGCTCTAGCCGGTGGGAGGAGCAGAGGAGGCTCCCTGCTGTCTCGAAGGCCCTGGCCCAGAAGTAGACACCTACCACTTCTTCCCACATTCCACTGGTGACAAACCGCGTTGCCACCCCTAACTGTGAGCTGGGAAATGCCACATGCAGTTACACCTCCATTTCTGGGAAAGAAGGAGATAATAAATTTCACTGAGTTGTCTTTGCTGCCCACAGTATCTACCACATAACAGTCTCCTAAATATTTCTACAATCAAAAAGAGATATGCATATAAGTGGTTATTGATCAAAGTTTAAGCTTTTATCTTGTATTTGGAACATCTTACTCATGTTATACTTTGACTTAAATTGAGCAAGGCAAGTTGTCTAGCAAGTACTCAGGGATTTTTAAATTACTTATACTGTTTTAAAAAATGTATCACTCTAGGACTACAGAATTAAGATAAGTTCTGTTTTTATAGACAGAAAGCCGAGCAGGCAGAATTGTAACGACTCTGCTTTTCGTGCCTGTACAAGCCTGGACAAGCATACCCCGCTCCCCTAGCCCTAGGGGCTGCCAATGGTATTGTCTGGTTTGCGCCAAGAAGAAATGAGACGCTTCCAAAAAATGGCTTTGCAAAATCAACCTCTGCTCACCCAGGGGCTCTCTTGCCTCCCCGGAGGCGTCTGCGAATGTGGCAGGGGACTGGCTTGCATTGCTCAGTCTCTGGGATGTGCTGTCTGAGGACAAGGAGAGAAATGTTTGGCCAAGTCCAGAACAGCAGCACAGAATCAGCCTGTTCAAAATGCCACCGGCCCCCCTGCTGGCCCACAGTTAGACTGTCACCTCCCCTTCCTGTGTGTCAGCAAATTTTACATTTCCATCTTCTGTACCCCAACAGCTCATCTAAAAGAAAGAAGCGCTCATTTTTAAAATGGTTTTGCCCATTGTTGTCCTTGTTTTTCAGAATGTAAGGCAGGACTCAACCCGATATTTGAAGCACAGCTGTGCTTGGCAGTCCCCGAACTGGTTTTCTCCCCATCCCTGGAGTCTGGAGTGAAGGGTGGCTTCTATGACATGGTTGAGGGGCTTGTCACCAGCATTTTTAGAATATCATCTTTGGTGCCACGGCTTTCCCCACAGAACAGCTCTCCCCACTATCAGGTACGGGATCTGCACCCACCCTGCCTTCCAGCCAGCTCCGGGGCCTCCTGCAAGCGCTGGTGTGACGCCTGCTGTGGTCTCTCCCCAGGCTGACATGGAGGGCCTGGCCGACTTGGCGAGGATGCGGAACGTGCTCATGGAGAGAGCGCAGAGCATGATGGCCCTGTGCTGCAGCTACCGAGACACCTTCAGCCAGTATTCCTACCTGTACGTGGAGGACCGGAGGGAGATCCTGGGTCAGTTTCTGCTGTATGGGCACGTCCCCACACCCGAGGAGATCGAGGCCCACGAAGAAGACGGCATCCCAGAGAACCCGCCCCTCCTGCATCAGTTCCAAGCCCAGATCGACTCCTACGAGCAGCTCTATGGAGAGGTGTGCAGGCTGGAGCCCGTCAAGGTGTTTGACAGCTGGATGAAGGTCGACGTGCGGCCCTTCAAAGCATCTCTGCTGAACATAATTAAGAGGTGGAGCCTCATGTTCAAGCAGCATCTTGTTGACTATGTCACTAACAGGTAACATGGTTGTCACAGCTCTCCTCCAGCACCCTGGCTGTGGGGAGCACCATGCTTTCAGTTGTCTTCATTTTTCTGCCTTGAGGTCATTGGTTATGTGGATTAAAACAGCTGGTTGGAGGTTCCAGGCTTTTGATGATCGCTTTAGTCCTGCCCTTTCTTTTGTTTACCAGACGTGACCTCTTTTTGTTGTTTTCCATTTGGTGCCGAGGGTGTGAGAGGCGCTCAGTAAGGAGTGGATAATGCTCAATACAAGCCTAGCAGATCCAACCTCCTGTCACCACTCTGACTGCGAAGACTCGTTAAGCCTGAGGGGCAGAGGGGTCTAATGGGCCTCATATTTTATTTCTACCACTTACCCCTTGGTTCAGATCATCCATGCATTGTGGAAGTCATGAAATCACCACACTCCTGATGCCTTTGTCTGCCACTCTAGCCTTGCCACAGGTTGGCTCTGAAATTCTGTCTGTCCCGCCATGGACCTAGGCCTAGTACCAGACTCTCTACATCAGAGCATCACCCTCTAGATAAACAAGCAAGTTGGATAGCATTCTGATGGTCACTTCACTATAGCCTTGTCCCCACAGAGTTTTAATTCCCACCCTTTCCCACAGAATCCTGTGGGTGCCACAGTCCCCCAATTCAGCCATCAGTCTTTGGTGCCAGCAGATGCTATAGGGCAGCTGACCTGACAGGCTGCCTCTTTATTATATTACCTCTTTATTATATTCTTTTATAATAAGACTAGAGGCCCGGTGCATGAAATTCGTGCACTGGTGTGGCAGGGTGTCCCTCAGCCCAGCCTGCACCCTCTCCAATCTGTGACCCCTTGGGGGATGTCTGACTGCCCGTTTAGGCCCAATCCCACCAGGCAGTCAGACATTTCTCTCACAATCCAAGACTGCTGGCTCCCAACCACTCACCTGCCTACCTGCCTGATTGCCCCTAACTGCTTCTGCCTGCCAGCCTGATTGCCTCCTAACCACTCCCCTGCCAGCCTGATCAATGCCTAACTGCTCCCCTACCAGCCCGATCGTCCCCAGCTGCCCTCCCCTGCCAGCTCAGTCACCCCCAACTGCCCTCCCCTGGTGGCCATCTTATGGCGGCCATCTGTGACAACATGGGCGTGACCACATGGGGGTGGCCATCTTGTGCAAGGATGAGGCAGTCAATTTACGTATTACCTCTTTATTATATAGGATAGTAATCTAATGAATGAACAGGCTCCCTGAGTTCTGGGAGCAGCTCTAACAGATTAATTGAACCCAAGGAGGAGGTTGTTGAAACCTCTGTCTGTAGCTGGTCAGTCAATGACAACCGGAGTTATACCTGGTGTCTGAAGGGGATGGGGCAGCCTTTGAGGACTAGCCCTTAACCTGTGGAATCTGATGCTTTCTCCAGGTAGACAGTTTCAGAATTGATATGAATAATAGGACAAATAGCTGGTGTTGGAGAATTGCTTGGTGGTGTGGGAAACCTGCCCCACACACACACACACACACACTCACACACACACACATTGGAATTGGTACTAAAATTCTAGTAGCTGCCATAAAAAAAAAAAATAACACACACTGGGTGGCCTAAACAACAGGAATTTATTTCTCACAGTTTTAGAGGCTAGGAAATCCATGATCAGTATGGCAGCTGATGTGATTCCTAGTGCAAGGTAGCTTTCTGGATTGCAGACAGCTGCCTTCTCATTGTATTCTCATATGGCCTTCCCTCAGCAGAGAGAGAGAGAGAGAGAGAGAGAGAGAGAGAGAGAGATCTTTTTTTTATAAGGCCACTACTTTTTTATGAGGGCCCCACCCACCTTCTTGACCTCATCCTACCCTAATTACCTCCCAAAAGGCCCACCTCCAAATATCATCACATTGGAGGTTAAGGCTTCAACATATGAATTTGTGGGGACACATTCAGTTCATAACATCATCTAAACTCTCATTTCCATTCAGCTCTTTATGTCCTAATCTGCCTCAACCCCTGCCCTTGCCCTTGCAAAGCCTTCCCCCATGCCCTTCCTCTAGACTTCAGGTCTTTCATCAGCAAATGTTCACTGTTTACTTCATTTTCTCTTATCTTCTCTTTGCACTAATTGAAACCCATCCCTTTCTAGGGGACACTGCTTCCCTTGTATCCCTTCCAAGCAGGGGCTGATTTTTCTCCTGTACCCCTCTTAGCACTGGGCCTGGAGGTAGATGAGATAGTCTTGCTCTTCAGTATTTATTCCAGGCCATTTCACTGTCTCTTCTTTCAGAATCCTCAGCTCCCCTGGAGCAAATGCTACCATACAGTACCACTGCCACTTGTCTGTGCACAGTCATTCTTCCCCATCCCTGCAGAGCTGATCCCCTGGCTCACCCTTTCGCTGATTATCATCCTCAGTGACCCAACAGCCTCATAGTCTCCATTACACTTTCCTCTTATTTTGTGGATCTCTCTCTCTCCAATGCCCTTTCCCTCCACTATACCGTTGTGAACTAATTCCATCTTGCACTCGTGATGGGGCAGAAGGAAAGAGGTGGAAGTAATTGTTCTCCCCTCAAAATCTCAGGTTTAAGTATTCCGTTCTCTACCATCACTTGGCATCTTTCCAACTCACTTCCTTGGCAACCCTGCCAGGAAAAGTTCTCCAGACCCATCAGGATTCCAACCCATTGGCCCTATGCTTTCTCAGTGTTTGCCACCCTTGCTCACTTTTCCCACCCCCGCCTTGTAAAACCTTGACTCTAATCTCAGTGCCCCCCACCTGCACCTGAACAACTCATCCTAATGAAGGAAAACAAACCATTCTTCTGCCAAATCTCATGTATAAACATAACATCCAGCACATCCTGCACATTTCCATGGATGCTTCAATTCTCTGACCCCCTTTTCCTCTGTCTCCTCTAACCTCAACTATCCTTTCTGCCCTTATAACACTGCCTTTCGTTCACTGAGAAATTAGAAGCAATTATAGGAGAACTATCTCCCTTTTGCATCTAAAAATCTACCATCTTACTTGCATTTTTAGCCATACATTCAACTCCCTTAGCTGTTTCGGTGGATAAATTATCCCTGCTTTTCTAAGCCCAGCCTGTTTTCTCTCATTACTCAAGGTCTTAACCTCCTTAAATATTCCCTATCAATATTCAACAGCATGCAGCTGTATTGTCATAGCTGCCATCTTTTTAAAAAAGAAAGAAAGAACATGGCCCCATGAGTCCTTCCGGCCACACCACCATTTTTTGTGTGGCCTCCGTCACAGAAAAACTCAAAGATCTCTCTATATTTGATTCTTTTGCTTCTTCATCCATTGTCTCTCTACAAACAGTTTTATTATGAAATATAGCACTCATATAATTTAGAGAAGAATATTACAACAAATACTTGTATTTGCCTTATCCAGCTAAGAAACAGAACATTGGCTATATTTTAAAATTCCCTTAAACACTTCTCTCTGATCTAATCCCTCTCCCCCTCCCTGCCAGATGTTACCCCTATACTAAATGTGATATGACCCTTCTCATGCTTTTCTTCATGGCTTTATATATAATATCACATACATATATACATGTGTATACATACACATATATACATATATGCACATAGTATATACTAGTATACATATATAGATTTGCATTTTAAAACATTTTGAAAATGAAACAGTATTTCATATTTATATTTTCCTGTGTCCTATCTTTTTCATTCAGCATTACATTTAAGATCCACTCATGTTTGGAGTAAAGCAATGAATTCATTTTCACTGCTATAATATTCCATCATATGAATATATCACAACTTATATATCCAGTCTATGGTTGGTGATCATGTGAGTTGTTTCAGCTGATTTTGCTAATATCGGCCATGTTGCTATGAGAACTCTTAATATGTGCATCATGGTGTACATGGGCAAACATTCCAATGCTTAAGAGAGGAATTGCCGAGTCAAAGAGAATGCATATGATGCTAACTCTCTCCAAGGTAGAGCAGCCAGTTATAACAATTCCTGTAGCCCCACATTCTCAACACCTCGTGGTATGGACAGACTGTTTAATGCTGGCCATTTTTTTAGTGGCATCTTATTGTGGTAAATATTTTGCATTATTCTGATCATGACTGGAGTGGCTCATCTTTTTATGTTTTTAGTGAGTTATTATATTTCTCCTTTTTTGCCTCTTCATAGCTCTTGCCCATTTTTTATTGGACTTTATTTTCCCCTCTTTGATATTTAGAAGTCACTTACATATTCGATATCTAATCCTTTGTTCTTTGTATAGATTGCAACTACAGTCTCCCATTATGTGGCTTGGCTTTCCATTGCATTTAGGGTGTATCTTGAGAGCAATTCTTCATTTTAATGTAGCCAACTGTGTCTATCTTTTCCTTTATGTTGTTCTCTTTTGCCTTGTTAAATAAATCCTTTCTTGCCCTGAGATCCTAAAGATATTCTCCTATATTTTCTCCTAAAAGTTTTATAACTTTGTCTTTCACAGTAAGTAGCCCCTTGTCTATTGCTACATTAACACAACACAGTCCTAATTACTGTAGCTCTATAATAAATGTTGATATCTGGCAGCACCAGTCCCCATCTTATTCATTTTTATTAAGAATGTCTCTATAAATTTTGGCCCTTGCTATTTTACATAAATTTAAAAATCAGTTTTGTTAAAGAAAAAAGTGTGTGGGGATTGTGATTGCAGTGACTATAAATCAATTTGAGAAGAATTGTCATTTTTATTGTATTGAGTATTTCTATTCAAGAGCATGTCCTCTCCATTTATCAGTCTTTTTAAATGTATTTCAATGAAATTTTGTAATTGTTACCTTTAAAATATTTTCATGCCTTTGCCAAGATTTATTCCTTGGTATTTTATTTTTTTAGCCCCTAATATAAATAATATTTTAAAATCATATTTTCTGTGGAAATGGAATTGATTTTTGTATCTTGATTTTGTATCAAACAGCTTTGCTAAATTAAGTTATTAATTCTAATAATTTATCTGTGTACTCATTTCGGTTTGCTGTATACTTAGTCATCATCTATCAATTTATGATGGTTTTATATCTTCCTTCTCAGTCTTTTTAAAAATGTATTTTATCTCTATTTTTTATATAACCACACTGCCTAGGACTTTCAGTCCAATATTGCATAAAGTGGTGATGATGAGTACCCTTGCCTTATCCCTAATCCTCTTTATCTGATTAAAGAAGTTCCCTATTATTATTAATCTGTTAAGAGGATTTAGCATGAAGAGATACAACATTTCATCAAGTACTTTTTCTAATTTCATTAAGATAATTATATTTTTCACATCAAAATGTTCAAGTGGTGAATACATTTTTTGTTTTCTACCACTAAACCAGCCTAGCGTTACTGAGATAAGCCCAACACAAAGTATTACCTTTTCCCCATATATCCATTCGTTAATTTTCTTTCCAAACATTTTGTTTAGTGTTGATGCGACTATGTTTGCAATGGGATTGGCCTTCAATTCCCTTTCTTATACTATCTTTTACCTTGCTCTTGTGGCTCTGCTAGCTTCATAAGATGAGTTTATTCTCTAGAAGAGTTGGTGTAAGGTTGGGATTCTCTGATCCTTGAGAGTTTGATTTAAATCTTCTGTTGAACCATCTGGGCTTGGTATTTTCTTTGTGGCAAGATTTTTACCCACAATTTCTCTAGTGGGTACAGGGATGTTAAGGATACTAAGGAATATAGTAAGTCATGTTTGTCTAGAAATGTATACATTTCATGTAAATCCTTGAGTTACTGTCATAAAATGGATAATCTTCTCTTACCTCATAATCGATACAGCATCTGTAGTTATGTCCCTCTTTTTGTTTTACTCTATTTTATTTGTGCTTTCTGATCTCTTTCCCTCATTAATCTTGGTGCAGGTTTACAAAAACAATTTTATGAATGCATTGATTCGCTTTCGTTGTAATTTGATTTCTATTTCAATGATTTATTCTTTTATGTTTATTATTTCCTTCTATTTGGGGGATTTATTTTCTATTCTTTAGGCTGACTTAAGATGGATGCTTTGTTTATTCATGTTGCACTCCTTGTTATTTTTAATATAACTCTTAAAGTTATAAATTCCATTCTCAGTACAATTTTACTGACATTATAAGTCTTAATATTCAATATTTTAATGATAATTTATTATAACATTTTTAATATTCATTACAATGTATTTATATATTTCTAACTTTCTAAAAATGGGGTCCTTCTAGTTGCATTTTTGTTACTAATTTCTAACAATTGCACTGTGGTCAGAGACTGGGACATATGTAATAATAAGCTTCTGAAATTTCTTGAAGCTTGCTTCATATACTACAGTATGCACAACTTTTATAAGTGTTCTGTGCACTTATTTGGAAAGAATGTGTATTCTATGTCTGCTGGATGTAATGTTCTATACATGCCTATGTGATCAAACTCATTGTTTTACTCAAACCCACTGTACCCTCCCTGCCTTTTTTGTCTGCTTAAATTTATCCATTACAGAGATAATTGTGTAAACAATCTTCCACTTTGATGTGAATTTCTCCTTATAATTCTGTCACTTTTTTATATTTTTTAAGGCTATGTTCTATGAGCATACAGAGGTTGACTTTCTATATCTTCCTGGCAAATTGAAACTTTTAGCGACACATTAAAGATCTCCTTTATCACTAGCTACATTTCTTGTAGTAAAGTCTGTTCTGTCTTATATTAATAAAACTAAACCATTTTCATTTGTATATTTTCCTGGTGTTTCTCATTTTAACCTTTGGCTTTCAATCTCTCTGTGCCTTTATATTAGGAGATATTTTTGTAATTGGCATAGAATTTGTGTTTTACCTACCTTATTATTTCTATTGTAACTGGAGGGTTTTGTTTATTAATTTCTATTCTGCTATATTTGGATTAATTTCTACCATTTTATTATGTACTTTCTATTGTTCTTCTTTCCCTTTTTCTTATTCCATTTTTTCCCTTCGCTAACTTGCATCTAGGTCTACTGTTCTTATGGATACCATACCTATTTTAATAAGTACCCTTAAAAGGAATAAATGTATCAGTATTGTTACTCTCCTCACAACCAATACAAAGACTTTAGAATAGTTTGATCTCAACTGTTCATCCATCAAATTATATTCTCTCATTCCCAGTAATTTCAGTTGTTCTCTATTTTTTATTTGAACTCCACAAATCATACTTTATTTTTTGACACTTAATGTTTATTTAAATTTATCCACATATTTACTGATATCTTTACTCATTACATCTTTTTATATTACAGACCTGCTACATGAGGTATATTATTAAAAGTTCCTTTTGCCCTAACCAGTTTAGCTCAGTGGATAGAGCGTCGGCCTGCGGACTCAAGGATCCCAGGTTCGATTCTGGCCAAGGGCATGTACCTTATTTGCGGGCACATCCCCAGTAGGGGATGTGCAGGAGGCAGCTGATCGATGTTTCTCTCTCATTGATGTTTCTAACTCTCTATCCCTCTCCCTTCCTCTCTGTAAAAAAATCAATAAAATGTATTTTTTTAAAAGTTCCTTTTTAAAACAATATTTTTATTGATTTTTAGAGGGAGAGTAAGGGAGAGGGAGAGAGAAAGAGAAACATCCATGTGAGAGCAGAACATCTATTGATTTGCAAATATTGTACCAGCCTCTATTGTACTTTACCTCTTTCTTTTCTGATTTTATTTGGGTCCTCTCTCTTTGTTTCTTAATGAATCTGGCTAAAGGTTCATCAATTTTATTTATCTTTTCAAAGAACCAGCTCTTGGTTTCATTGATCTCTGGTATTGTATGTGTGTTTGTGTGTGTGTGTGTGTGTGTGTGTGTGTGTATGTGTGTGTGTGTGTTTAGTCTCTGTCGTTTATTTCCTCTCTGATCTTTATTATTTCCTTCCTTGTACATACTCTGGACTTTTCTTGTTCTCTTTCTAATTCTTTAGGTAAGTTGTAGGGTTAGATAGTTTATTAGAAACATTTCTTGGTTTTTGACATAGGCTGTATTGCTATAAACTTCGCACTCAGGACTGCTTTCGCTGTGTCTCATAGATTTTGTGTAGTTGTGTGTTCATTTTCATGTGTTTCCAGGAAGTTTTTTTTATTTCTCCCTTGATCTCATTGGAACCCATTTATTGTTTAATAACTTGCTATTTAGCCTCCATGTGTTTGAGAATATTTTTGAGTGTTTTTATTGTAGTTCATTTCTAGTTTCATGCCATTATGATCCGAGAAGATTATTGATATGATTTCAGTCTTCTCACACTTGTAGAGACTTAGTTTGTGCCCTAACATGTGGTCTATCTTTGAGAATGACTCATGTGCACTTGAGAAAAATGTATATTCTGTAGCTTTGGGGTAAATGTTCTGTAAATGTCAATTCTGTCTGCTATAATGTGTCATTTAGGATCATTGTTTACTTGATATTTTTGTCTAGACGATCTATCCAGTGATGTCAGTGGGGTGTTAAAGTCCTCTACTAAGATTGTATTGCTGTCTATCTCTTCCTTAAAGTTCTCCAGAGGTTTCTTTTTATATTTGGGTGCTCCTGTATTGGATGCATATATGTTTACCAGGGTTATATCCTCTTGTTGTATTAAACCCTTCAGTATTATGTAGTGACCTTCATTGTCTTTTGTTATGGCCTTCATTTTGAAATCTGTTTGTCATGTATGGTTATTGCTACCTAAACTTTTTCTCATTTCCATTTGCATGGAATTTTTTTTCCATCCCTTCATTTTCATCCTGTGTGAGTCTTTTATTCTGAGGTGGGTCTCTTGTAGACAGCATATACATGGGTCATGGTTTCTTATCCATTCAGCTACCTGATGTCTTTTGATGGGAGCATTTACTCCATTTATATTTAAGGTTATTATTGACCAGAGGCCTCGGCCCTCATAGCCCCAGCTTCGTCTAGAAGGTCATCCGGACAGTCCTTCTGCTGTTCAGCCTTCTAAACTAATTAGTATATTAAGCTTTTATTATTCTAGATAGGTACTTTTTTTGGTCATTACTTTCTTTATAACTATGTTCCTCTCTCTTCTCTAATTCTTCTTCTTATACCAGTCCCTTTAGCATTTCTTGCAGTGCTGATTTGGTGATGATAAACTCCTTTAGCCTTTTTTCTTTTTGTCTGAGAAGCTCTGTATTTCACCTTCAATTTTGAATGATAACCTTGCTGAATAGAGTAGTCTTGGATTCAGTCCCTTGCTTTTCATTACTTTGTTTATGTCATGCCACACCCTTCTGGCCTGAAATGTTTCTATTGAGAAATCTACTGACAGTCTAATGGGAACTCCCTTGTAGGTAACTTTCTGTCTCTCTCTTGCTGCCTTTAAGATTCTTTCCTTGTCTTTATCTTCAATGTTTGCCAATTTAATTATGATGTGTTTGGATATAGTTTTTGGGGAGGGTTCATTTTGATTGCGACTCTGTGCTTTCTGAACTTGAGTGACTTTTTCCTTCACCGGGTTAGGGAAATTTTCTTTTCTTTTTTTAAAATATATTTTATTGATTTTTTTACAGAGAGGAAGGGAGAGGGATAGAGAGTTAGAAACATCAATGAGAGAGAAACATCAATCAGCTGCCTCCTGCACACCCCTACTGGGGATGTGCCCACAATCAAAGTACATGCCCTTGACTGGAATCAAACCTGGGACCTTTCAGTCTGCAGGCCGACGCTCTATCCACTGAGCCAAACTGGTCAGGGCGGGAAATTTTCTATCATTCTTTCTTCTAACAGGTTCTCTAGTTCTTGCTCAGATTCTTCTCCTTCTTGTACCTCTATGATGTAGATGTTGTTACATTTCATGTTGTCCCAAAGCTCTCTTACACTATCCATCTGCTTTTTAACAAATTTTTTTCTAATTGCTGCTCTCATTGGGTATTTTCTTCTACCTTGTCTTCTAATTCACTGATTTGGTCCTCAGTTTCTTCTAATCTATTGTTAATTCCTTCCAGGGTATTCTTTATTTCAGCTCTGTCATTTTTCATTTCCAATTGATTCATATTCATGGTTTCTACATATTTTTTCATGCTTATAAAGTTCTCGCTAAGTTCCTTATAGTTCTCATTAAGTTGCTTGTAGTTCTCAATGAGTTGTTTGAGCATCCTTATAACTATTACTTTGAACTCTATATCCAATAAATTGCTTGCCTCCATTTCATTTAGTTCCTTTTCTGCCAATTCCCCCTTTTCTTTCATTTGGGGATTGTTTCTTTGTCTCCTCATTTTAGTGGGTCTGGTCTTCCAGGGCACCAGGTCAGGTGCACTGGGTCTTGATGGCAGGTCTATGTATCCAGGGGTGTCGGGTGACAACTATGGGGCCAAGTACAAAGTGGAGGGTCTGGTTGTCCAGGGGCATCAGGTCACAGCGGCAGGGCCAGGTGCGCCACATCAAGGTGGTGGAGCCAGCCATCCAGGGCACCAGGTCAGTGCAGCAGGCTCATATATCTGGGTGCCTCTCATTCTTTCTTTGTCTGAGGATGTATATATTTTGCCCAATTCCTTGAAAAAACATGGTTTTTTGGAAGAAAAATTCTAGGATACCAGGCATTTATTGTGAGTCTATTGAAAATATAATTGCACTGAGTCCTGCCTTCCATTTTGCTATTGAGTAGTTAGCCATCGTCTAATGATATTTATTTATTTACTTACTTATTTATTTTTTTTTTGGTGTCTTTTTTTTTCTTTTATGTAGAAATCTGTCTTTGCTATGAAGCTAATTTTAAGATTTCTTTTTTTTTAAAATATATTTTATTGATTTTTTACAGAGAGGAAGGGAGAGGGATAGAGAGTTAGAAACATCAATGAGAGAGAAACATCAATTGGTGTCTTTTTTTTTCTTCTATGTAGAAATATGTCTTTGCTATGAAGCTAATTTTAAGATTTCTTTTGTCCCTTTCTTGTCCTGCGGTTTCATATTGCAGTGCCTATGTGAGGGTTTCTTTATATTGATTCTACCTGGAATTTGTTCGGCTTTACATTTGGTGTCTTTCAACAATTCAAAAATATTCTCAGCCAGGATCTCCTCAAAGATTGCTTCTTGCCCATTATCTGTGTATTCTGGAGCGCTTATTATACTTATGTGAGATTTTTTTCACTGTCTTCTGTGTCTTCTAACAGTTTCCATACTTTTCCATTATTTGACTTACTGCATTGCAGTTTAGATAACTCCTCCATTTTTATAATAGAGCAGTTAGCTCACTCTTTCAGCTTTGTCTAACTCTTCTGTTTAACCCACTCAATAAGCTTTAAATGTTAATTATACTCTCCATTTTTTGGTCTTCTATTTGGCTATTTTATAATTTTGCTTGCTCATATTTATATCCTCTTGTTCTTTGCTCTAGTTTTAAGGCTTGACTTTTATTTATCCATTTTTTAAGTTTTATAATACATTTATTAGAGGATACCCTCTAATAAAGACAAATTCTGATTCATCAACTTAAAAATGGTTTGTTTCTTCTTGCCATAGATGAAGTTCACATAAAGGCCTACAGAAAATTGTTACCTTCTTTATCCTGGACTTGTCCATTATCATAGCACAGTGCAATCATTTTTCCTTTGCTAAAACACATATTCAGAGCTTTGCCTATGCTTCTCTTCACAAAGTAATGCCATCACAGGCCATCATTTTTATGTTATTCATCTAAATTAATTTTTTTCATTTCTATAATCTATCATTCAATAGAAAGGCTCTGGGCATATTTGAAGAACCTCTCAAATTGCCTCCAAACCTGACTTTGAGACTATGTTGAATTTATGCTTGAACTTAGAGCTGGGTTAGGGCAGGGGCTCTGACTACTGAGACTGGAAGAGCTTATCTAGGCTTGTGGAGGGTGATTCCCAAAGAAACCATTTCTGTCTAAGCTGATATATTGTGCTTAAAAGGATGAAGTCCTTTGTCTTAGTCAGTCCTGAATTGATGTCCGAGAAAATGCAGGGAAAGCACTTTCACCTGCTATGTGGGTCAGGAATGATAAAGCAAGGTGCTTAAGCAAGAGTTCTTTTTTTCTGTCCTTTAAATATATTAAATATTGTTATTTTATATCCTGCATTTGAATTCTAATATCTGAAATCTTAACAGGTTTAATGTTGCTGTTTCTGCTTCCTTCTACTCATGGTGACTTCCTTCCTTGTATATTTTGTGACTTTTGATTGTAAAAATGTTCCTTGGAATATTATCTGTGGAACTCTTTTGAGGACTGAATTCTACTTTCCTTCCTCCAGAAAGGATTTATATTTATTTCTGCTAGTCATCAAGGGACTCTTCCAACCCCTTTGTGTTTAACTTTCCCAGGGGTCCACCTAGTGCCCAGATTAAGGCAGGCATGTTTCCATACTGTCCCCTTTTGTGCAGCATGTTTATTCCTTGTTCACCTTATTGTATTGCAATTTTATATGCAGCTTCCTATTAGTTCCCTCACCTTGTGTGGGTATGAGGCTTAATCACCTTTTCCTCACATAGCACAAAGCAATCAAACTAGTTCAAGATTTCCAGGGTTCCGTAGAAATGATCACATGAAATCCAGCCTTGAATCTTGCTTAGTTCTTGCTTTCACTACATTTTCAGCCTCTGGAGATTCCTTAATTTCATGCCACCTTAGTGCTGCATTTTTAAATGATTTTGAAATATTTGCTTAAGCATTTTAATTGTTTTAGCAGAAGGGTTATCCATCTTATTGTGTATACCAGACAGCTTGAAACAGAAGCTGACAATTTTCCACTTACTCTGCAGTCAGGCCTCCTTGCTAGACCTCTCCACTGAAACCACTCTTGTCAAGATCACTGATGACTCTCATATGGCCGTGTCCTGTGGTAATGATCTGTCATCATCTTACTTATTCTGCTCAAGAGGATTCAGCACAACTGATCACTCCCTCTTTCCCATGCAGGTTCTTTCTCTGGCTCTCAAGATACCTTACATTTCTTGTTTTCCTTCTAAACCTTTGCTTTCTTGATCTCCACGGCAGAACTCATCTCCTCTTCTAGACCTAAAAATATTAAAATTCCTGAAACCTCAATCCTGAACTTTCTTCTGTCTACATTCTATGCTATATGATCCCTAACCCAACATGTTAATTCATCTGTGTGCTGGTAACTACCAAATTTATATTTTCAGCCCTACCTCTCAGGAACTCTAGAATTACATTCAACTGTCATCTCAAACCAAACATGTTTAAAACTTATTCCTCTCCCTTCAAAAAATCTAGTCTTCCACAATTCTTTCCTATATCTTTAAGTAGCATCATCATTTATTACCCCATTGCCAGAGTCATTATGGATTTTACTCATTCCCTCCCTCACACCTTTCCTCCAATCCCGTAGTCGGCAAACCGCAGCTCGCGAGCCACATGCGGCTCTTTGGCCCCTTGAGTGTGGCTCTTCCACAAAATACCACGTGCGGGCGCACATGTACAGTGCGATTGAAACTTCATGGCCCATGCGCAGAAGTCAGTATTTTGTGGAAGAGCCGGTATTTTGTGGAAGAGCCACACTCAAGGGGCCAAAGAGCCTCATGTGGCTTGCGAGCCGCGGTTTGCTGAGCCGCAGTTTGCCGACCACTGCTCCAATCCTTCAGTGTGTCCTGCTGGTTCTGCATGCAAAATTATCTTGACTCTGACCACTCCTGATGTCCACCATCCAAGTCAAAGCCAACATCTCCTGTCACCTGGACACTGACTGTAGTCCCTAAAAATGCTCTCTGTTCTCCTATCCGCATCACCAATACCACTATCACTATCATCATTACTACCACCTCCAATAAAACCTGCTCTCCTCCAGCTACAGATCCTTTAGAAAACATAAACCAAGGCATGTCCTTCCCCTACTCAGAGTTCTCATCCCTTCACTCATACTGCCCCCTCTATCTGCAAAGCTCTTCTCCCACTTTCTTCTGTGGCTCACTCCTTCACATCATTTACATTTTCACTTACATATCCCCTTGGGAAGGAAGCCTTCACTGACTGCTCCATGGAAAATGGTCCTAGTCTGCGTCTCTATCTCATAGCACTCATCATTATGTGAAACTATACAATTTATTGTTTCCTCTTTACGTTCCCCACTAGAAAGTAAGCTTTGTAAGGGCAGAGCCTTTGTTTATCTTGTTTATCATTCTATCCTCAGAACCTAGAAGCACGATCATAATAGATGCTCAATAAATAAATAGTTTTGAATTAAAGAATAAATTTCGTTTAATTCTCACAATATCCAGTGAGACAGAGATGGTCTTTTCAATCTTATAGATGGGGAAACTGAAACTCAGAAATGCTGAATGATTCGGCCATCTTGTGTCAGAATCAAACACAAATGTGTACAATTTTAGAGGCCACAGTATTTTTTTATTTTCAAATCTTAAACTTTTCACTTTGAAATAATTTCACATTTCCAAAAATGTTGCAAAAATAACACCGAGTTCTCTTTTACCTTCACCTTCACTCAGCTTTCCCAAATGATAACATTTCTATTATCCAAAGCAGGACGTTAATGTTGCTGTAGAATTAGCAACTGTTTATATTTCATCAGTTGTCCCACTAATGTGTCATGTGAGTCTCTTCCAGAACAGAGGTCTCAGCCTTGTCTCTCATGACTGACACTTGTGAATAGGGCTGACTCTTATCATCACGATATACTGGTAGACAGTGCCCAGTGCTGGGCACATGCAAAGCTTTCCATAAAAAAAACAAAAAAATATTATTGTTGGGGAAATACATAAAACTTCCTTTTGAGGAGTAGAAGGAAAATGGTTCCTGATGTTCGTCTGTTTTTCTTAGTTTGGCAGACCTTGACGTGTTTATAAAAAATAGTGAGGGCAGCTTGCTCAAGAAAGTCGAAAAAGGAGATTCCAACGGACTGGTCGAGATTATGCAACACCTTATGGCTCTTAAAGAACGACAGAGCAGCACTGACGAGATGTTTGAGCCCTTAAAGCAAACCATTGAATTGCTGAAGACCTATGAACAAGAGTTGCCGGAAACGGTGTTTAAGCAGCTGGAGGTCAGTGCTAAGTTTATGTTTTCCTAATAAAAGAAATAGAGGGAAAGTTCCAAGATTTCAGAGTGGAGTGAGGTGGGTTTAAGGAAATGAAAATCAGGGCTTGCTGACAACCCAAGGTCCATGTTTTGGACTATATGTGTCACGTATGTGTAATGTCTAGCACATACCTGAAACTCAATAAATTTGAAACAATATGATGCTGGAGTGGTGTGGGAGAATTGATGTAGATAAGTGTTTTGGGTTGTTGTTTTTACCAGAATTAGGGATGAGCCAACTTTTTGATTCAGTGAAAAAAAAAAAAAGCAGGTTTAAGAAACATTAAGATGTAAGTAGAAATGGAGACATAGAAAATATCCCAGCACTCCTGAAAGTAGAGAAAAGGGCACGGATTTCCAGGTTAGAGGTTAGGTCAAGAGGAACAAGAAGAACGGTATTGAGTGGGAAGTAGGTGATAGTCAGAAGAGCAGGCAACCCGGGAGACACGTCAAGGCGGGGGGTTGAGAACGGTCCAGTGGTACCGGGACGTTGGCCCTGGCACTGCAGCAGAGATGAGGACACTGGGTACTGCTCCGCTTTGGGACTGTGGGGAGGGGAGCACCAGGTGGGTCTGAGCACACTGACGTCTCCTTTGCAGGAGCTGCCTGAGAAGTGGAACAACATAAAAAAGTTGGCCATCACTGTGCGGCAGCACGTGGCCCCCCTGCAGGCCAGCGAGGTGGCCCTTCTCCGGCAGAGGTGCGCCGCCTTCGAGGCTGAGCAGCAGCAGTTCTGGGAGCGGTTCCACAGAGAGGCACCCTTCAGGTAGGCCCCAGGCTGCTGCCACTGCCTCTTTTCCTTTAAACACGGTGGTCTCGGAGTCACTGAGGATCTCTGCATTGGGTTTGCCTGTTCTCTTAGGACAGGGACACTAGTCACCAGTCTTCCCTCCCATTGAGGTCCGTAGGTTAGAACATGGTGCTGATGTGGGCAGTCCTATCATGGCCTGAGTGAGATGGCCAAGGGCTGTTCAACAACAAAAAAAAAGGCTAGAACCTTCTGTTTCTCCAGGTCTAGAAAATTACTGTGGTAAAATTACTAGAGGTTTTTTAAAACATAAATCTGACATGTAACATTCAGTAAGTTTACAAGTACAGTGTGTTACTTTGATACATTTACTTATTGTGATATGATTGCCAATGTAGCAATGTTTATCACACTGCATAATTATAGTGCAATATTATTGTCTACTAGAAGCCCAGTGCATGAATTTGTGCATGGGTAGGGTTCCAAGGGGGGAGAGGGGGCCGGGACACGATCGGCCCTCTGGGCAGGTGGTGGGACGCCCTTGCTGGCCCGAGATCCCGATCGATCCCACTGACTTTCGCACCAGTTGTCGGGAGCCACCTGGAGGCTGCTTTTATATTGTTTCTTCCTGGCGGAGCATCTAGGGAGAGGAAGCAGCTGTGGTGCCCGAGGCCAACTTCCAGGAGGCCGGCAGTGCTGTTGGGATCATGATGGTGGTGCTGGTCCGTCTGTGCCTGGCTCATTCTCTGGAGATTGGACCTGCAGGACTACTGAGGGAGGGAATGGCTGCCACCGGGCTGTGGGCCTCTGGGTTGGGTCTCAGCTGAGTGGCGCTCCCACTGTGGAAGCACACTGACCACCAGAAGGTAGCTCCTGTGTTGAGCATCTGCCCCCTGGTGGTCAGTGCGCATCATAGCGACCGGTCATTCCAGTCATTTGGTTGTTCGGTTGCTCAGGCTTATATATATATACTAGAGGCCCTATGCATGAAATGCATGCAAGAGTAGGCCTTTGCAGCCCAGCTGCCTCAGCCCTCACAGCCATGGAGCAGCCCCAGCTTCATTCGGAAGGTCATCCAGAAGGTCATCTGGAAAGACAGCTGGATGGTTGTTCTGCTGTTCAGTCATTTGGTCAATTTGCACATTACACTTTTATTATTATAGATAGATTCTAGAGGCCCAGCATGACCTGTGGGGATTCGGCTGAAACTGGCAGTCCAACGCCACCTGCCACTCCCGCTCATCCTGGCCCCGCTGCACCTTCCGCGGGCTCACGCCCAGTCAGTCTCCATTGGGAAAGGCTACGCCGCCACAGCAGCACTCGCCAGCCATGAGCCCTGCATCAGGCGCCCATTGGTCAGCTGAGCAGCGTTTCCACTGTGGGAGCACACTGACCACCAGGGGGCAGCTCCTGCATTGAGCGTCTGCCCCCTGGTGTTCAGTGTGTGTCATAGCGACCAGTCAACTAACCATTTAGCCATCCAGTCACTTAGGTTTATATATATATAGATTCATTATATTGTGCATTCGTTTCTATGGCTTATTGACTACTTGTTACAAGTTTGTACCCTTCAATGTACTCTTACTGCCACTCCCATCACCTGGTAACCACCATTTTATTCTCATACAATACTTGTCTTTCTATGACTTAGCTCAGTACTATGTGCTAAAGGTCCATCGTGTTGTTGCAGATGGGAGGATATCCCTCTTTCTCGTTGCTGAATAATATTCTATTATGTATATGCTTCGCATCTTTTTGTCCATGCCTCCACTGATGGGCCTTTGGACTGTTCCCTTATCTTGGCTATTGTGATAATGTTTTGATAAACATGGGAGTGATTATATCTCATTGAAATCCGGTTTTCATTTCCTTTGGTTATATACCCAGAAGTGGAATTGCTGGATTGTATGGTAGATCTATTTTTAATTTTTGAAAGAAACTCTATATTGTTTCCCATAGTGGTTGGAACTAAAGTTTCTAGGATTTTACTAAACTGTTAGCATTCTAAGTTCTCACAGACTCCTTTTGGTTTTTTAAAAAAAGGCTGATAGAATTTAAAATAATTTTGGAAGGCATTTTGGAGGAAGGATTTGAGGTAAAAGATTTACTTTGGGGTGTGCATTCTCTCAGACACCCCCTACTTGTGATTAGGGCTCTTTATATAAACAGAACAACTATAGGATGGGCAGTCCACTCACATGTGCGCACACACACACATCTTCCCTTGGTGAAGATGTCCATCTGTGCTCTGTCTTGCCCACTGTCAGCACCTGGGGCTCCAACCAGGAGAACACACTGATCTGGACAGTCCTGTGTCTGCTGGTTCTTATGGTCCTGTGTCTGCTGGTTCTTATGGTCCTGTGCCTGCTGGTTCTTATGGTCCTGTGTCTGCCGGTTCTGGATGGTCCTGTGTCTGCCAGTTCTTATGGTCCTGTGCCTGCTGGTTCTTATGGTCCTGTGTCTGC
>NW_005367626.1:481357-547069 GCF_000412655.1 Myotis brandtii
TCCTGTGCCTGCTGGTTCTGGATGGTCCTGTGTCTGCTGGTTCTTATGGTCCTGTGCCTGCTGGTTCTGGATGGTCCTGTGTTGCTGGTGAAGCGGGCACTGTCCCCTCACCTCAGCTCCAGGGTTTCTTCCTGTCCCGCTGAGCTGCTTTCTGGCTCTCCCTCTAGTTTGGGAGGGACAAGCTTGGACGTTGCCAAACTGAAAATGCCCTACGTAAGGAGGAAGAAACGTTTTCATTTTTAAGGGTTACTTACCCACGGAAATACAATGCTGATAGACACAGGTTAACATAAAAAACCAAACAAAACACCCACAACTTTATTGGAAGGACGTTTAGCACAGTGATTATGTACATGGACTTTGGGTTCAGGCTGCTCAGTTAGGTGTCTAATCTCATGTCAACAACTTACTGTGTATGTCAGGGAGCTACTCAACATCTCCCTGCTTCCGTTTCCTTATCTGTTAAATGGGGGTAAGAATAACATTCACCTCAGAAGTTTGTTGATCTTTGCTCTGAGCCTGCCACAGGGTGACCAGCCATCCCGGTTTTCCTCGGACTCTTCTGGTTTAGCCCTGAAGGTCACACATCCAGGGAAGCCCCTCTATCTCAGGCAAACAGGATCATGGATCATCCACCTGGCAGTGAGGACCTACTTAATCCTATTATTTACTCATCAAACATTTATTAAGCAGCTACTGCCTCCCCAACATTATACTTGTGACTACAGAGAACAGGATGAGTATGTTAGGAAGCAGGGAAGGACACACGTGAAATATACAACCTGGTCTCTGAAGCAGTGTGCTGCCGTGAGCTGCCCATCAGAGTCACCTGGGGGCATTAGAACTCCCAATGCCCAGCCTTCCTACGGACCATCAGTACTTGGTGACGCCCCCCAAGTGATTCCAATGTGCAGCCAAGTTTGCGACTGCTGCCCTAGGGGAGTAACTGGTTCAGTGGTTCTCAACCTTGGCTGCACATTAGAATCACCTGGGAATCTTTTTAAAATCCTGATTTCTGGGCCTCATCCTCCGGAAATTCTGTTTCTTTGTTATGGGGTGGGACCACAACATTAGTAACAAAGAAACAGAATTTCCGGAGGATGAGGCCCAGAAATCAGGATTTTAAAAAGACTCCCCATTAGTAACAAAGAAACAGAATTTCCGGAGGATGAGGCCCAGAAATCAGGATTTTAAAAAGATTCCCAGGTGATTCTAATGTGCAGCCAAGGATGAGAACCACTGCTTTAAGCAGTCTTGCCAGGGCACGTGGCCCCAAACACGTGAGTATCCTTGAGAGTAATTGCCTCGGGAGCTATGCCCTTGTTCCACAGAAGCATCTATTGCTCGAAACATTAGTGGTGCTCCTTCCGGGACTTTTCAGTGGGTCTGAGGCACGTTGTGTTGACTCTCCTTTGGCATACGGTAGAAGCTTCCAACACTGATGGTGCAGAGCCAGAGCTGATGGCAAACTGGTTACCACGCTGGGTCCTCCTGCTTCATGTTAGGAGCAATCACACTTAACCATAAGTACCAGTGTGACTTAAAAAGAATGACACAACTTTTTTTTTTTTGCATCAGCTGTCTCTAAAGAAAATTTCAAGAAAGAAATTCTAAAGATGTTTGGTGAACTATCTTCCCAAACAGACTTCTGAGACTGCTTGAGAGGAAACAGCGCCTCGTTTGCTGGTGTGCTTTTGCATGTCTGTTGGAAATCTGGTGGCCCTCCCTCCTTCGTTGTTACATCAAGTGTGCATATCGATCAGCTGGCGTTGTTTCTTCATTTGCTAGCTGCATTGTTCTCTCTTTCTTAGCACTTGTATCTGCTGCCTCTGAGGACATCGCTACTCTTTGCTGGGTTTTCCAAATTCACATCTGTTAATTTGACATGCAGATGCCTCTTTGCAAAAGAAGCCTTTGAAAAGAACTGCTCGCAGCAGTGTGGGAAGCCAGACGCTGCCGCAATTCTGATGTATTTCTCTTCTTGTCAAGAAAACCGTCAGGACTAGAGCAGAATTGTAGATTTGTTGCTGAAGGGAATCTTAGTGGGTGTCAGCTCATGTGTTTTTTTTTTCTTTTTTAATCCTCACCCGAGGATATTTTCCCATTGATTTTCAGAGAGAGTGGAGGAGAGAGGGAAAGACAGGGAGAAACCTCAATGTGAAAAAAAACACACATTGATTGGTTGCCTCCTGCAGGCCCCGGACCAGGGCCCAGGCCAGGGAGGAGCCTGCAACTGAAGTATGTGCCCTTGACCAGAATTGAATCCGGGACTCTTTGGTCCACAGGCCGACGCTCTCTATCCACTGAGCCAAACCAGTTAGGGCTCAGCTCATGTTTTGTTTGGTTTCTTAGTTTGATGTTTGTGAATGTGTGTGTTTAAAATTTTTTAAGTACTGCGTGTGGCAAATGGGTATAATTCTGGCTCCTTTACTTTTAGGTCCTTTACAAATTTCTAAAATGCAGACCCTGGTCCATTCCTCTGTGAATGCAAGTTTCTGCTCCTGAGTCGATTGAGGGTTAAGCTCACACTGAGCTTGTCTTTGAAGAGAATAAAGGAAAGTGAGTGTCTCATTAAGCGCTTACAGTCTGACAGGTGCTGGGTGAAGTCAGGTTGCTTGGGTTGAGGTTCTTCATGTTCAAGTCAAGTTTTACTACCTCCTTTAGTGCTGAACTCTAAGCTGTCTCAGCATATTCTTAGCTGAGCTCTCTCACAACGCAGCAATTGGCTAAATCATCATACTCAGATTCAGGAACTTTCCACAAATTTTAAAATTGGAGACTAACTCTTCCCTTTTTGAGTGAAAGGAATGCTTCATTCATGCTTCTAGCTGCATTCACTTCTTTAGTCTTCCTGACCTTGAGCAAGGTCTTCCTGGCCTTAAGAAATTATGCCATGACATACAATCTTTTTACCCACATCAACGCCAAGTAACCCAGGGGTTTCTAAGCCAAAGCATTTGATCCCGATGAGCTCCAGCTCAATGGAGGCCATTCATGTTTCCGCTGGAAGAGCGATTAGAGAGAGATTGGGGAGGGAGAATCAGCAGGATTGACTGAGTATGGGAGATAAATAGAGAGGAGAGTCTAGCATAATTCTCCACCTGGCTGGCAACCAGATTCTGTGAACAGTTGGGAGAGCATTCTTGGAGATACTCTCTCACCGGGTGTTGCTCTACATGATAACCAGAGAAAGCAAGGCTTTCCAAATAGCCCAGTGCAGCAGACACGAGGAAAGAAGGGCCCCATCTTGCTTGCACAGTGTCTGCTGTCTCTTTGATAGCTAGAGAAAAGAGCTCTATTAGTCATTAAACCTCCCAGAGACATATTGAAATCCTTAGACCTGTCATTAGTTCAGCTTGATCCTGTTCTTCCAGTTAATCTGACTTATTCGCATGATTCAGGCTTCCATAGAGCAGAAGAGGTTCTGGTCTTAACAGTGGAGTTAGCAAAACATGATGTAAGTGGTAGGGTTTTAAGAAAATACACATTCCCTGACCTCTGAGACTTCCAGTCTCAGGGACAATTTCAAAAATGAGTAATTTGACTGGTTCAAGTGGGTGCCAACTTGAACCCCCACTGAGGAGGCAATTCACACCTCCCATAGAAGACAGTGCTTGAGCCAATAAGTAAACGAAAATTAGCCATTTAGAGAAAAGAGGTGGAGGGAGGGAGGATATTCTGGGCAAAGGCAGCAGCATATACAAAGGCACAGAAGAGTGAAGATACAGGGAATAGCTGGAGAACTGCCTGTGTGTATGGCTGGAACGCAGGAAGTGGGAGATGAGTTATGTAGGGGTCCATGTGCCCAGGTTTTGTCCATGATCAGCCACTTAGGAGTCTAAATACCATGCTCTGATGGCTGTTGAGAACAGATTAGGGTGAAATAGGCCAGGTGCTCCATGGAAGAGCAGATGAGAGATTGGGAAGGGAGAAGCAGCAGGATTGACTGAGTATGGGAGATAAATAGGGAGGAGAGTCTAGCATAATTCTCCACCTTTCATTTTGTACAAGTAAGTGGAAGGTATTGTTTTACTGCTCACTGAGACTGGGGGCCACAGAATGAGAAGAACTGAAAGATCACAAATTCAGATCGGATATGTGGAGTTTTACGATAACCTCTGGAGTATCAAGCAGAGGTGGGTTATCATTCACTGTATATGCAGGTATGGTACTGAGATGAACATTTACCAACTGCTAGCTTCCCAAGAATTAAGTCACTTATTCCACTCCCTCTCTCCCTGTGCCCATGTCCCGGTCACACCCGAATCAATCACTTTTCTAAGATCACACGCATGAGCACCGTAGTTCCATTTCTCTTAATTATAATTTTATTCATCCAGACTTTCTAGGCATTTCTCTTTTAGATTAAAATACTTTTGCATTATTATTTTAATTTCAAAGACTTACTACACCCTTTTCCCTCCTATTACTTTCTTGTTCTTATACTGTATGGCTCCCTCAGGGTTTGTAGAACTGCTTCAAGTTTATTAGGCACATTAATCAGGTCTACGAGTATCCTGACAATTTGCACTAGAGTTTTGAAATGGGAAGAGGGTTACCTGCCCTCATGTCTAGAGGTTCCTTTCACTCCTTAGGCCAAATTGATTTTTATGTGTGCTCATCTACAGGAAATGATTGTCCACAAATTTAAACTGTAAACAAAAATTATGCCACGGGGCTGAGGAAGTTTGGAATAGGTTCGACAAATGATCACCTCTTATGAATATTTAAGGAACCAATATTGATTAAGAATTTCATATGTGCTGAGGAAAGAGTGGCTAGCAAGATTGTTTATTATCTTCTGCGTATACCCCCAAACACTTGAATCATATCTTACTAATAAATTATTCCTGAGTTATAGTCCATTAATAAATTAAACAAAATGTGGGCTTTTAGAGTTTTGTCTGATAGATTTTTGTATTAACACCAAGAGGCTAAGTTTACTTTTTTAAAAATTTTTTTAAATATATTTTTTGATTTTTTACAGAGAGGAAGGGAGAGGGATAGAGAGTTAGAAACATCGATGAGAGAGAAACATCGATCAGCTGCCTCCTGTACACTCCCTACTGGGTATGTGCCCGCAACCAAGGTACATGCCCTTGACTGGAATCGAACCTGGGACCCTTCGGTCCCCAGGCCGACGCTCTATCCACTGAGCCAAACCGGTTAGGGCTAAGTTTACTTTTTAGGACTATTCTAGTTAAGATAAAAAGCAGAACGTACACTCTCCAACAGTTAGTCTTTGCAAATGAAGAATAAGCAGAAGAGCATGTATGCCCTGGGATCTTTCCTGCTGGACCCCGTGCCATGAGGATTTACCTTTCTTTTCTTCTAGGTCTTTTTCTACTGCTCTTATACGGCAGTGAGCGCCTTGCCTATATAAACATAGGGCCCCTAAACTTTGGGGACTCCAACCTTGTGTTTCGTTCTGAAACACTTGGAAGCCAGAGAACAGTGAAGATGTACAATGATGTTGAATCTCATTCTTGTAAGATGTAAATCCGCAATCAAAGCACATGGGCCACAAAGTATTTGAACAAGTGGAAATCAAAGATAGGAAGGATCAAAGTTACCCTGACACTAATTTAATGGTAGGCATAACTGTTACTGTGTTCCGTGATCATTACGCTTAAGTGGTGAGCAGTTCAGGTAAATAGCTTTAATTAGGATTATTTTCCATCTTCTCCAGTCAAATATTTCCAAAGACATCTGAAAGAAGAGGCAGTTCAAGAAAAAGAGTTCATATGTCATTCTCTTCCTTTTTGCCTCTCCTCTATACCCCACCAACTAACATGCCCAATCCTAGTCACTCATTTCCTCTCAACTTCACCTTCATGATGTACCTGATGATGCCCTATTCTGATTGTAGAGGAACATAGTATTCACCCTGAAGTCATGGTATCCCCAATATCTAGCCCTCCAGCCACACAGAACCAAGAAAGCCTGAGGTCAGAAAGGGTTAAAGCAAGGTTAAGGGAGGAAAATGAGAGGCTCCTTGAACACATGGGTTCTGGGCTCTCCTGACCAAGGCAATGCCATCTGCCCCTGTGGGTTCCTTTGCATGGAAAGTTCTGATGCTGGGGTAGGTGCTATTCTGGTGCTATACTGGGGGGCAGCATAAAGTAGGTTAGCACTGGTGAGGATCAGCAGCAGTGGATGTGTGCCATAAGCACCAGAGAGAAGAGGATGAGGAAATGTGAACCGAAACTGTAGAGCTAAGTATCTGCTTACAGGAGTCAAGTTCTGATCCAGAGGCTGCCCCTGGATGTGGAGGGAGCAGGCCAGAGAAGGGTGAAGGGGCAGATCAAGGACAGCTTGGCAGAGGGACTTGAGATACACAGTGACTGTATGGGCCTTGGTTCAAGTGGTTCTCAAATTCGGAGGTGCTGTTGCCTGAAGGTGAGGCAGGTTGTCAGACAATGACGGCAACCTGGCACATTGGAACCACATAAGGAGTTTGAAAAATACCCTTCCCTGGGTCCCACACCCGAAGATTCTGGTTTAATTGGACTGGGGAGCAGCCTGAGCCTGGCAATCATCTAAAGTTTCCAGGAGATCTACTCTGAAAATCCTACTAGACTGAGAGCCACTGCCCCAGAGGGAGCAATGCCAGGTGGGGTCCGGGCTGGACCTCTGAGGGCCAGCGCTGTCACTGAAGGACTGCCTACGCTTGTAGCTCCCAGAAGGAATCTGGCTTTACAGCACCTACAGTACAAGACAATGCTCTTGTCAAGTGATGTGGAAGCCAACCGTGGGGAGGCTAACAGGGGCTGGACAAAGGGGTGTTCCCCCTCTACCCCTGGATGGGGAAGTTGGTAAAGCAGAGGATGAGAGAAGTATTTTTACCTTCTCCCACGTGAAGAAAAGATCCATGCGCGATATTCCTCTTGAATTGCCTTTCCCGCAACTGGTTATGCCTAGCCTATTCCAACCTCCCTGAATGCCTTTTCTTCCCAGGCTTTGGTGGAAGTCACTGCTCTTTGCTAAAATCCGAAGCGTTTAAAGATGTAAGCTGGTGTTAGTTTGGGGATTCTAGGAAATGGGGGCCTGTCTGCCACACTTACAAAGCGAACACATTATGTTTTGTAGGTTTGATAGCACCGACCCTCATCAAAGCCTGGATGCCAGGCACATGGAGCTCCAGGAGATGGAATCCGCCATGGCCTCCATTTCCGATTCTGCCAGCTTGTTTGAGGTCAACGTTCCTGACTACAGGCAGCTGAGGCAGTGCCGGAGGGAGATCTGCCAGCTGAAGGAGCTCTGGGACACCGTTGGCATGGTGACCTCCAACATCCATGCCTGGGAGGCCACCCCATGGAAGAGTATCAACGTGGAGGCTATGGACTTGGAGTGCAAAAGGTTTGCCAGGTACCTGCGGAACCTCGACAAGGAGGTCAGGGCCTGGGATGCATTCACAGGCCTGGAAAGCATGGTGTTGAACACGCTGACCTCCCTGAGGGCAGTGGCTGAGCTGCAGAACCCGGCCATCCGGGAGCGGCACTGGAGGCAGCTGATGCAGGCCACGGGCGTGAGCTTCACCATGGGCGAGGGCACCACCCTGGCACAGCTTCTGCAGCTCCAGTTGCACCGCTTTGAGGACGAGGTCCAGGGCATCGTGGACAGAGCTGTGAAGGAGATGGGTATGGAGAAGACCTTAAAGGAGCTGCAGGCCACGTGGGCCGGCATGGAGTTCCAGTACGAGCCCCACCTGCGGACCAGCGTCCCTCTGCTGCGTTCAGATGAGGACCTCATCGAGGTTTTGGAGGATAACCAAGTCCAGCTTCAGAACCTGATGATGTCCAAGTACATAGCCTTTTTCCTGGAAGAAGTGTCGGGCTGGCAGAAGAAGCTGTCCACGGCGGACGCTGTCATCTCAGCGTGGTTTGATGTGCAGCGGACATGGTCCCACCTGGAAAGTATATTCATTGGCTCTGAAGACATCCGGGCTCAGCTGCCCCAGGTACCTGCTCAGGGAATGCTGCTTGTTTCCTTACCTGAGCCAAGGGAAGAGCACCCAGTCCCTGCATCCGGGCCTAGACCAGTGATGGCGAACCTACGACACGCGTGTCAGAGGTGACACGCGAACTCATTTTTTTGGTTGATTTTTCTTTGTTAAATGGCATTTCAATATATAAAATAAATATCAAAAATATAAGTCTTTGTTTTACTATGTTTGCAAATATCAAAAAATTTCTATTTCTATATGTGACATGGCACCAGAGTTAAGTTAGGGTTTTTCAAAATGCTGACACGCCGAGCTCAAAAGGTTCGCCATCACTGGCCTAGACCTTCCCTTCTCTGCCACTCACCATGGCTTCACTCAAAGGCGTCTCCAACAAACATGACCTGACACGCCGCCAAAAGTCAGGCAGAAAAAAAGGGAGAAGGTGAAACACGCGGTATCAGCTTGTTCATAGACGGGTGGGGAAAGAGAGGAGAACTTGGTTTTTAAAAAGTAAATACAAGGAAGGGGAGAAATATTAGTACTGCCGTCTGGGATGAGCCGCTCATGGGTCACTCCGCAGGTCATTGCAATGCAGGTCTAGACTAGCAGGGGACTTGCTTTGCTGGCAAACTCCAGCTACTTCTCAGCAGTGAGCCATTCTGCAAACCCCATGTCTGCGCCAGATGCTAAATACCTGTCTTCAGCTAAATAGTGAGCGATGAATTTCTCTAAAACATGTGTTCTCATTTCTCCCTTCCCCGAGGTTGATTGCCTCTTGTCCTAATTATTGTGCCATTATCCCGCCCTCCTCTCAGTGGGCTCTAATTCATTTACAACGTTTTTTAATTTTTGTGGCCTTTTTCTCTATCTCTTCAGCACAGAAAGTTCTTTGCTTACAAATCAGTTTGATTCCAGAATGTAACATGTAGTTCAGGTCTTGCTTGAAAGTTAAAGCACATTTCATTAAAACGTTATATGTTTCCAACTCATCCCACAAAAGCATGTGGAATGGAATAATGCAGATGAAAGGTTGTACATTTGGAATGAAAGGCAACAGAGAAGTAACAATTCTGTTAGAGCCATTGTAATTCAGCCAAACTGAGCAAGCCAGACTTTTTCCCTCCAATGCCCGTGATGGAGGAGGAGCAGGTCTCATTAGAAGGTAAGGACACAGGTGGAGACTTCTGTAGACTTTATAGGGAGCATTCGAGAACTTGCAATTACACATAATAAAGAATTAGCATCATTAACTTCTCAACACAGGTTGGTGTTAAAATATGTAAATATACATTCATTTTCTTTGTATTAGCAATGCAACAACAGAGGCAATTTCAAAACAACAAAATCAGTCATAATCTTACACTCTGACTAGTAGCTAATTACATTCAATTATGAATATTTCCCAACTTTTGTTCATGTATGTACATAGTTTTACATAATTGTTCTTGGCATAACTATACTTTTTATCCAGCTCTTTTTATTCAAACATTTATGCTGGATATTTCCAATACGTCTGTACCCTTGATACTTTGTCATCTTTAATTGGAGTAAAATATCTCATTGAGGAATCATGATTTACTCAACCCTGCCCTCTGGTTGGTAAACCTTCTTAGGAGAGAGGTGTGGATGCAGAGGTCTGGAGCGGACAGGCCACCGGGTGGGCTCAAGTCCTCACGCTCCCACTTGCAGGGCCTGGGCAAGTTACTTAGCTCTCTCTTCCCTAGTTTCCTCACATGCCAATTGGGACTAATATTGATGCCTACTTCAGGAAATTAATTTAAATAGTACACATCGTATACACCATTATGGTTGTTTGTATGCAATAATAATACCACAGCTGTAAGCAGGTGCCAGGTATTGGGATAAAGTGCTGAACATATCATATATTATTGTCTCAGTCATTTCAGCAACCCTGTGAGGGTGTGGGTGTTTGGGGAAAACAATGGTATCTAGATAACTTTGACATTACATTTGCTGAGGACAAACTTACCTTGGTTATAGTACAAAACTTCTGCATGGACCCAGAAAAAAACCATTGGGTTCACTATCTACCTGACTTAGGAATTATGTGTTTAATGCCAACAGCTCTCAAAGGGTGGTTCGGTGGCCCCTGAGGGGTCGCTGAGACCTTTTCAGGAGATCCTCGAGGTCAAACTTACCTTAATAACAAGCTAAAGTGTATTTATTGGCTTTTTTACGCTCATTCCTCCATGAGCGAGCAGGGGGGCTTCCCAGGAGCCATGTGACATGAGCTGTCACAACAGACCAAATGCAGGAACAGACAGGACAGTCTGGCCGTCTTCTGAGTTAGACCTGACACAAAAGAGATTTGAAGAAGAAGTAAAACAATGCTACTTCTTTCTCTGAGTTACTTTGTTTGGAAAATATTATTTTATTTTTTAATATGTTTTTATTGATTTCAGAGAGGAAGGGAGAGGGAGAGAGAGATAGAAATATCAATGAGAAAGAGACATTGATTGGCTGCCTCCTGCATGCCCCCCTACCCCCTGGGGATCGAACCCACAACCTGGGCATGTGCCCTGACTGGGAATTGAACTGGGGACCTCTTGGTTCATGCATTGATGCTCAACCACTGAACCGCACCGGCTTGGCTGGCAAATATTATTTTAGACAAATACATATTATTATGTTAACTAATAAGATTAATATTGTTACTTTTTAAATGAATTAACACATATTTTTTAAATTTTTCAACTTCGAAATTTTTATAGCTTCTAATGTAGAGGATATATTGATAGATATAATTATCTACTTACAAAGAGGTTCAACTCTTTGTACTCCAACAATTGTTTTACAGTGTAAGGGAATATTAAGATCAAAATGTTTGTGAGCTCCAGGCTTAAGCTAAAGGTATTGCCTTCTTGGAGTCTTAGGACAGCCTACAAACAGGTTTTCGTTCTGACTCGCTACGGAAGGGGGCTTCTTAGCGTGGAGGGGAGTGGGAGTTCATTGTCTTTCTGTTTTTACTTGCAGGATTCTGAAAGATTTGAGGGCATCGACATGGACTTTAAAGAGCTCGCTTATGATGCTCAGAAAACTCCAAATGTGGTGGAAGCCACCAACAAGCCAGGGCTTTATGAGAGGCTGGAGGACATTCAGAGCAGGTGAGGGCTGCTTGCTGCCCCTTGGTGAGGACGGAGGAGGCCTGTCCTCCCCTCTGTCCCTGAGGTCCTCGCTTCATTTAACCGCCCAAGGGAGCGAGCATGTGTCTGTGTGTGTGCCTTGGTTTGCTTGCACAGTGGGTAATACAGGGTGTAATGATGGAAATGGATCAGTGTGGCGGCGGAAACTGCCCCTGCTGATCTCCGCATGTGTTCTATGTGTTGCATGTTTCTGCGTGGAGGCAATGCCAATGGCTAGACTCTAGCCCAGGGGTGGGCAAACTTTTTGACTCGAGGGCCACAATGGGTTCTTAAACTGGACCGGAGGGCCGGAACAAAAGCATGGATGGAGTGTTTGTGTGAACTAATATAAATTCAATGAAAACATCATTACATAAAAGGGTACGGTCTTTTTTTTTTAGTTTTATTCATTTCAAAAGGGCCGGATCCTTGCCCACGGCTGCTCTAGAGTGATGCTTTCTTAATGCAAATAACTCACCTGCATTGGCTTTAAGGTCTTCAGGTGTGACCATGACCGGGAGCCGCGGTTTGCCAACCACGGGTCTAGGCAGACTGAGTTAGGAAGTTCTGTGTTTGCTCATAGATTGTACCTGTGTGAAAAGGCCCTGGCGGAGTACTTGGACACCAAAAGGCTGGCCTTCCCCAGGTTTTACTTCCTCTCCTCTTCTGATCTGTTAGATATCCTTTCCAACGGCACAGCCCCACAGCAGGTAAGCCAAGGGAATGCTTGTAGAACCCCCCCCAAAGGACTGAAGAGCCCCAGAAGGGGGGTTTTGGGTTCCCCATATGCCTCCTCCCTTCCTAACTTCAGAGCTTCCTCATTTCCAAACATCACTGCTTCTCAGGACGCCCTCCGACTCACCAATGGCTCTTTCTCCCTGCGGTAGAGTTGGAGAAGCTCTGAAGATGGCAAAATGATGCCTCTGGAGAGAGATCCAGTCAATAGCAGTCAAAAGTCATAGCTAAGCCCGGCAGGTGCGGCTCAGTAGTTGAGTGTAGACCCATGAACCAGGAGGTCATGGTTCGATTCCCAACCAGGGCACATGCCTGGGTTGTGGGCTTGATCCCCAGTAGGAGGCATGCTGGAGGCAGCCAGTTGATGATTCTCTCTCATCATTGATGTTTCTCTTTCTCTCTCTCCCTTTCTCTCTTCCTCTCTCTGAAATCAATAAAAACATTTTAAAAAGCTGAAGCTAAAACTCTCCGTGGGGAGATGAGATGGAAGCTGTGTTAACTTGACATCGGGTGGTTTAGTTGAAAGAGTGCATACGAGAAGCCCAAATTTCGGGTCCCACCACCTGTTCTGGCCCCTTATTAGCCATATAGTCACTGCATATTGCTTCTTTGAAACAAACTTTTCTCATCTGTAAAATAGAAGAAGCCTACTGTGTTACAAGATTTTTAATTACTAAAGTAACTAATTGAAGCGTTGTTGATATTCGGAGCTATAGTCAGTGGTTTTCAAACTTGAGCGGGTTCAGAATCAGCTGGAAGGCTTGTTAAAATACAGACCCCTAGGCCTGTCCTAGAGGGTCTGATTCAATAGGTATGAATTTGCAGTTCCAAGGATTTCCCAAGTGAAGCTGCCGGTCTGGGACCACACGCTGAGGGCCACTGCTATCTATGACGGAGGCTGAGTCTCACAGTGAATGATGGGAGGGAGGGATACTGTCTCTACTGCATGCTCCGTGTGCTTTCCTCCCTCCTCCCCAAAGAGATGTTTTTAGTTCTCTTATTTTTCTTGAGACTGAGGAGACACAGTCCAAGACTTTATTCAGAAGTCACTTGGATGAGTTCTCTTTCTCCTTCAGTGTGATTTTGTTACTCATTCGAAGTATAGCTGGTCTCTCTTTACTTTCAGTTTCAAGGTTTTCCACCTCATTTATTTGCTTGTTTGAATATGTAGAATTCTAAAAGTCAAACTATACACAAAGATGTGAGGTGTCACTCATTCCCCTATTCCCTCCGTGCATCACCACCTCCTTCCCTCTTTGGGAGCCAATTCCATTAGTGTTGGTTTGCCTTTCCCATGTCTATATCTGCAAAGATAAGCAGGTGGACATTTACATTTGTACATTTTCTTCTTCCCATTTCTTTCTTACACAAAAGGTAGCAAGCTTTTTTTTTACTTAGTTATCTATCCTGGAAATCACTCCATATCAATTCAAAGATATCTCCCTCTTTATTTTTACATCTGCATCATACTCCATGGACTAATACAATGTAGTCTGGCCATAAGTTGTTGATAATATTTTGCAATGACAAATAATGCAGCATTAAAAAACTTTGAGCCTTGTATTATTGGAGGTTTACCTTCCAGGTAAATTCCTAGAAATAAGGCTGTGGGGTCAAAGGGTAAATGGCATGTGATCTTGGTAGATTTGCCACATGTTCCCTCATAGCAGCTGGATCTTTTCCCATCACCACCGGCTTCTCCAGCAGCTAAAAGATGGCACCCATGCCTAAGCTTTCCGTGCTTGTCACTAACTTTCTAACTTAGTGAAATTATGTTTTTGTTAAGGAGAAAGTGCTAAAGAGAGATTAATCTTAATAGTTACATCCCTTTTTTTCCCCTATAGATTAAAATATTTCCAAAGCAGCGCAGGCACAGTGGAGCTGAAATATTTATCACGTTAACATTCTGTTTTGTAACTATATGTTCATTAATTCTATGTATAGGAGGAGGTCAGAGATCGTTGCCAGACCTTTTAAACCTCTGCACGTGATATACTCATTCTTTATTCTTTATTTTTATTTATTTATCTCGTGGTTTGAGTAAATCTCTACGTGGTGCCCCACACCTCCCACCCTGAGAGATAAAGCATGATAGAGTACTTCCCAATTCCTTCTACGTCTGTGACTCTCTTTAGTTTTCACATGTGAGTGATTCAGTGATTGGGTTTGGAATTCATGAGCCACAGCAAATTTCCCTTACATTCCTGCAGGCTTAGCTCTGCTGTTTCTGCTTAGGGAAGTCATCTGAGCCTGCCTGCCTGCTATTTTCTTAACCTTTCTAGGTAGCCTGATTTCTTTCTCTCTGGATCGCTGAGATAAAAATTTAAATTACATTTTAATTTTAGAAAATTTGTGTCTGTTTAAATACTTGCTTTATTTTATTAATTTTTTCAACACATAATGAGAGCCTTTTTCCTACCTGAAAACCAAGGCTTTCATTCTCTTCAAAAATTTTCCTTTCAGTAAGTTGAGATTCTGTTTTCTCTGTGCTCTATGCATTACCTTTATATATTCATATATATTTTCACAGATCTTATATTTTCATACATATTTTTTATCTCTTAGTCCTCTTCCTTGGCATTCTGCAGTAATTTTTCAAGTTTACCCACCCTGTTTAATTTGCTTGTCTTAGTCAGTCCTTTAATATTGCTAACATTGTTGCAAACTGTGCTGTGTCATTTGTTGGTTTCCTTACTTTATTTTTCTACCTCTATCATCTCATCTGACCTTTCACCTCATTTTATAGAGCTCTTGTTTCTTTCATTTAATTGAAAACAATGCAAGGTGACCTTTTTCATAATGACTTCTGTTTCCTTCATTAAAGCTACACACACACACACACACACACACACCCTTACTCTATATTTTGAGTCCTATTTTCCCCTTCTTTTAAGTTGCAGGATACGTCTATGGGTCCTATATTGTTTGTTCAATGTTTATTTATTCTTAAATTTAAGCAAAGGTTCATCCCATGAAGATCTTTGCCCCAAGTCACCATGATCTTGAACACCTTCACAGCCCACAAATACACAAACGTTTTCATCTCATCTCATAAGCTAGAGAGCTGGTTACTGTAAGTGTAAAACTACACTCAAGGTTCCTGCAGCCTGAAGGACCTTATCCTTCACAAACCTCCTTCAGAGAACACTTTTCTGCTTGTTGTTCCTCCTGGAGCCTGCTGTTTCCCTCACCCCTGGACCACAGTATGGCTCTGTCTAGCGTTTTTTCTAGAGAGCCTGCCTGGGCTCCGTGGTGAAGGACATCTGTGTCATGAGACACCATGCTAGGGAGACACCCGGCACAGCCAGGCTCTCTGCTGGGGGTGAGCATGCCTGCCCTGGCTTTGGACCCTCTAGATCAGCGGTTCTCAACCTGTGGGTCTCGACCCCTTTGGAGGTCGAACAACCCTTTCACAGGGGTCGCCTAAATACATCCTGCATATCAGATATTTACATTACGATTCATAACAGTAGCAACATTACAGTTACGAAGTAGCAACGAAAATAATTTTATGGTTGGGGGTCACCACAACATGAGGAACTGTATTAAAGGGTCGCAACATTAGGAAGGTTGAGAACCACTGCTCCAGATGTTTGTCTGCTTCACCAAAGCACTTCCAACAACTGGGTGACTTCTTCCACAGACTCCAGATTCATGGGTGTTAGCATTCTTCTGCAGGCTACACTGGGCTGATCTCCTGCCCCACAGTAGTATTTTCTTAGGAAGAGGATCTAGTAATATAATACTAGAATTCCTACTAGTATTACATTACTTTGGCCACTTCTACTCATTTAGTTGGTTCCCATTGTCACATCACCATCATTCCCCAAGCTTCTTCTAAGTATTTGGTACCCAGCCCTCTAATAGTTGTCACATGCTAGACCTCTAAACAACACCTTCTCCAATCCGTTGCCATGGTTTCCCCTCATAGGTTCAACGCCACCTTTCCAAACTCTTTGACAATATGGCCAGGATGCAGTTCCAGCTGGACGCCAGTGAGCAGCCAACCAAGATAAGTCTCGGCATGTACAGCAAGGAGGAGGAATATGTGGCCTTCAGCGAGCCCTGCAGCTGCAGTGGGCAGGTGCTGTGAAAGTCCTTTCTCTCATGTCTGCCTTCAGATACCGTCAGCACTGACCTTCGGCATGGCCTTTGACCTTGGGCCAGAGCTGCTTTCTGTGTCCCATTGAACCCGCAGCTTTCGCTTCCGTTGACTTGATCCGACCCTGCAGCAGCCTCTCATGCCTGCTTTCCTTTCTCTGGGAAGGACGTGTGTCAGTGTTCAGGTATCTGCCTTAACCAAAGACCTGTGCAGAGAGAAAGGAAATGCACATAAACAGCTCTCTGAGTTGACGAGAAAAGGTTTACAATGGTTAGCAGTACTGGAGACTTTGACACGACATCCCCTGGAGCACCCCACAGGGAACCAGGAACACGGACATCTGCCCCAGGAGAAAACACCCCTTAAAATCAACCATTTTCCTGAAATGTCACTTCTCTGTTCAAATGCACCCCAGAGTCATTCCCTCCTTGCAGAGCCAAGAACTCTGCCTCCAGATTTCTGTTTATAATTCAAGAAACATAGCCCAGCCAGTGTTGCTCAGTGGATTGAGCTTCATTCCATGCACCAAGAGGTCACCTTGATGCCTGGTCAGAGTATATGCCAGGAATCCAGGCTTGATCCCTAGTAGGGGTGTCAGGAGGCAGCTGACTGATGTTTCTCATAGATGTTTCTATCTCTCTCTCCCTCCCCCTTTTATTCTCTAAAAAAATCAATAACAACATTTTTTTAAGAAAGAAACAAAAAGCATGGGACAGTTTTCTGCTCCAACCCCTTTACCATCCTTCACCATTACCACTAGATATAAGCCTTCTTCATTCATTACCCTGAATGACCCAAGTAGTAGTAACAGCTAGAGAAAATATCTTTTGTAGAGTTTCACCTTCATCCACATGTGTCTTGGAAAGTAATTCCAATACTGAAAATAATCAGACTGCTTTATGAGAGGAACCCTAGGGTTTGGTTCAGAATGTGCTCTTTTTGTAGACTGAGAAAGCATTTAGTTGGAAAATATAATCCCGGTTCACATCTCCATTTTCATGGACAAAGTCATGAAAATCCACTGATTTATTTACACCTACCTCAACCCAGATTAGGACTTCCTTTATGAACCCTGGATGGCAGTCTGCCCCCCAACCAATCCCCTTAGCCTGCCACTCTGTCCTGTGTGTTCAATGGGAACATCCCCCGCAGTTAGTTGAGCCTGGTGCTCACCTATAACTTGGGTTACACAGATGAGCCGTCATCTCCTATGCCTGTGGCAGCCACTGGAGTTGTCCTCAGGGCTTGGCTGCACTGTCTTCACTCCCTCGGGCTAAGAGGAAGGGCACGTGTATTACTGATCATATCTTCTCAGAAACCAGGGGCTAAGCCAGAGGTCTTCTTTCAGGTGGAAACATGGTTGAACCACGTGCTTGCTCACATGAAGGCCACCGTGAGGCATGAGATGACCGACGGTGTGACTGCCTATGAGGAAAAGCCCAGGGAGCAGTGGCTCTTTGACTATCCAGCTCAGGTACATCCTAACCAGAGCTTCATGGGCCCCGGCTCCACTGGGCTCTCTTTCCCGGGGACCTTGGTCAACCTTCAGGGGTGACCAGACATCAGACTCAGTATTGGCTTCACAGTCAGGAGAAGCTGGTCTGTGAGGCGTCAGCAAGAGGGACTATGAGAATTGTCAGCCGTGACCTAATTCAACCAAAACCTGGGGAAAGGAGGGGTTGTTGTTTTTGCCCTCACTGGCTGCCGTAGGGAGAAAATGTAAACAGGTCGACTGGTTGACCCAGACCGCTTTATGCCAAGCTCACTGCTGAGTCCGGGCAACACCAGAAGGGACCAGGACCCTGAACCTGCCCAACTGGAGTTCACAGACTGCATTTCTTACAGATGGGCCTGGAGTGGTGACCAAAGGGGCTCGGGGCACTCGGGGGCATAGGGCTAGGCAGTGGGGCCTGGGGACCACCTCCCTGAGAATATGCTGCTCAAGCTGAGGTTTGAAATAGGAGTTTATGAGGTAATGATGGAGGGGAAGAGCAGCCAAGCATGAGGGAAAGCCTGTGTAAGGTCTCAGTAGCAAGGGGAGCATAGTGTATCTAAGGAATTTGGAGGAACTGGGTGTGGTTGAAGCAAGAGTAAGCAGTGGAGGGAACAAAAGGCAGCAGAATAATTCTGGAGAGGAAACGAAGCTAGTTCTTATAGGCCATGTTAGGGAGTCTGACTTGATTCTAAGTCATGTCTGAATCCTTTAGTGGGTTGGTTCTCAGGAGGGTAATAGAGAGCAGGAAAAACTAATGAGAATTTTTTAATGACTCTGGCTGCAGTATACCCCTCCTCCTTTCCCCTTCTGGTAGCATAATACTAGTGTTGGTATATTTGGGATTGTAAGTATTTGCTGGTAATTGCAGTCATAGGAGTAGGTGAGGTTGCTCTTGGAAGATATGTAGATTGAAATGAGAATATAGAACAAACCCATGAGCATCACTCAGAGGCTGGATAGGCAGGGAGGAGCCAGTAAAGCAGAATGAGAAATGGTACCTTTTTAGGTAGAAGAAAAACCAGGGAATAGTAATCATGGAAACCAAAAGAAGAAACTTGATAGCAGGCCAGAGGTCAATTATGTCATGCACTCCTAAGAGACCAAGCAAAATAGAGGCTGAGGAATGTCTGTGAACTTGGGGAGGCCATTTCAGTGGAGTGCATGGGGCTGAGAAGTGAGAAAAGGGTGGGGAAATGTTGGCAGCAATTGTGACAGTGAGAAGAGAAGGGACATAGGTGGGTACTGCATGAGAGAAGAGGTATTTTTAACAGTACAGTTGCTGCATCACATTCAAACCATATCAACAAGATGCCAATGCAGGAGGAACTCCTATAACAAGACCCAATGTCTAAATCCAAAGGCAAAGCGGATAAACTAGGGAGTGGTGCCTTTATTGCAGCAGGATTCTCTCTTTCACAAAGTGGGTGACTCCCTTTGTTTACTTGAATCAGAATTTTGAGGCATGGAAACTTGTTGCCTGCTGCTGTTATAACTTATCTTCCAACCATGTCTCCCAAAGCAAATGATCCTACAGGTGATCAGTGTATCTAACTTCTCCACCATGAAGAATCAAAATCATACGTTTTTCATATCAAGTTTCCCAATAAACAGAAGAAATGTTCATTTGAATTCCCTTTTTCCCATTTATTTATTTTGAATTTCTGAAAAATGCAAATCATATTATCACATTGAATTTTGGTATAATTCACCTTGACCTTCAAGAGTAGGCTTTCAACACTATAAGCTTTAAGAAATAAAAAATGTAGTGAAAGTATTACATACAAGCAAGATACACCACAAGTGATCAGCAATGGCTCACTAA
This sequence comes from Myotis brandtii, assembly GCF_000412655.1. NCBI lineage: Eukaryota > Metazoa > Chordata > Mammalia > Chiroptera > Vespertilionidae > Myotis > Myotis brandtii. The sequence continues at coordinate 500,600 of NW_005367626.1, forward strand.
ACTGAAATACTCGGACCCCAAGAGGATTTAGGATGACAGCAAAGACTGAGTGTGTTTGAGATTCCAATCAACATATTGTTATTCTCCCAAGCACAGGATGGATGCTGCAAAACTGAATGATCAGTGTAGCAATTTCTAAAAGCCACTGACAATGACTAGAGTAAGTCTTTGGTTGTTCTTAACCAAATGGTATACTTTTTAAGAGCAGAAAGTACTTGCCCCACTGCGTTGTAATCACTTCACATCACCAAGGATTCACAGGCATGGCTCACTTAATCCATGCTGGTGGAGAGGGTGGGAAGGGGCTATGCCACCCACACAGTCACATTCTGAGTCCCTTGGTGTGATGAGTGGACTGGTTTTGGAAACAGTCCTGGTAAAGGCTTTGCTGAGTGCCTCTTGTTGCCACAGGTGGCCCTGACCTGCACCCAGATCTGGTGGACCACAGAGGTGGGCATGGCATTTGCCAGGCTGGAGGAAGGCTATGAGAGTGCCATGAAAGACTATTACAAGAAGCAAGTGGCCCAGCTCAAAACCCTCATCACCATGCTGATTGGCCAGCTCTCCAAGGGGGACCGACAGAAGGTCATGACCATATGCACCATCGATGTGCACGCCCGGGACGTGGTGGCCAAGATGATTGCTCAGAAGGTGAGTACCAAACACGCAGGAGCCCCCCCTCTCTGTGGGCACACCAATATTGGAGTTAGGAAGAGGCTCACATACAGACAAAGCATGGGGGCCCAGACTCTGCACTGGCCATAGAGCTGGGAACGGATCAGGGTGTCTGCTCCGGCCTTCAAAACCCCCATAGAAACAGGTAATCAGAGCAGCTCATGCCTTCTGAGCTGTGGCGGGCACAGTGTGCTGTGCCCTTAACTACAAGACAACACCCAAGTCATCCAGAGCCTGTGTGTCCTGTGGCTAAGGGCCACCTGCTACCTGCTGGGCACTGTTTCACCCAGCTGCTCTGCCACTCTGTCTTAGGTGGACAGTGCCCAGGCCTTTCTCTGGCTGTCCCAGCTGCGGCATCGTTGGGATGATGAGGCCAAACACTGCTTTGCCAACATCTGTGATGCCCAGTTTCTATATTCCTATGAGTACCTGGGAAATACACCTCGCCTTGTGATCACACCTTTGACAGACAGGTGAGTGCTGGCATCAGCCACTGACAGAAACCTGCTCTCTGGCTCACGCATCCAGTGGCCATCCAGCATCAAGGCTGCTGTCACTCGGGTTCACAGAGTTCTAGGGGGAGGGCTTGATGAACACAACAGATGTAAAGTAAAACCAAAAGAACAAACCACAGAGCAAACCAATGAGCCATGACTTTTTGAGGAATTACTGGGCAGTCATATACACCTGCGTTCTAACACCAGCTCTAACCCATGCCAGCTGTGTGACCATGAGAAACTTGATCTCATTTTTGGTTTCCTCATCTGTGAAATGGAGGTAGTAACTCACACCTCACGGGTTTTATAAGGATAAAAGACATCAATGCTTGTAAGAAGCTTAGTGTGTGTAAATGCTCAGTAAATGATCCCTATGATTATTTTCTTATCAATCAATCCGCACATTTATTCAGCACCTCTCACTCTGGGAATACAAAGATGAAAGCGAGGTAGTTCCTACTGTTAGGATCTTATGGTTTTTTTAGGGAACCGTATTCTCTGTCATTTATATTAATTCATTTATGAATTCATGCCAGACACTGAGCTAGTCCCTGGGAATGACTAAAACATTCCTTGCCCTTAAACTCCAATTCCAGTGAGGGAAATAGGACATATGTAGGTAATAATTTAAATAGCACAAGGGGAAAACGTGTAAGGCCATAGTACCAAGGAGGGCTCAAAGCCGTATGCTACAGATTTCCAAGCAAGGGACTTAGCAGTGTAAGCCTCCTAGCACAGACGGGGGTCCCACCCGCTGTGGGAAGAGGAGGACTGGGAACACTTCAGCGAAGAGATCTTATCTAATCCGACCTGACCCTCAAGGATGTGTAGGATTCCAATAGTGTTTCAGTGGGTTGTAGAATGGCTGTTAGGGTATCATGCAATTGTACAGAAATCTGTGCATGTGTCACTTTTTCTAATGAGACAATCTGTGGTACTCAATAACGGTTCAAGTGGTCTGGGATCCCCAAAAGTTAAAGAACTACCAATAAGAATTCTAGAAAATGATGCCCTAACTGGTTTGGCTCAGTGGATAGAGCATCAGCCTGCGGACTGAAAGGTCCCAGGTTTGATTCCGGTCAAGGGCATATACCTTGGTTGCGGGCACATCCCCAGTAGGAGGTGTGTAGGAGGCAGCTGATCAATGTTTCTCTCTCGTCAATGTTTCTGACTCTCTATCCCTCTCCCTTCCTCTCTGTAAAAAATCAATAAAATATATATTTTTTTAAAAAGAATTCTAGAAAATGAAATTCTGTGGGCAGAGTCATGGAAATGGGGAAACTCCAGACATGCTCCTGGAAGTCGATTCTTGAATTTTTGAGAGGTAGTTGTTCATGAGGCTGGGAAAATGGGTAAAAGTCAGACTATAAATTAGGAAGAAGACATTTTTATTCAGTAAGTACTGATAAACTGTTGAAAATTTTTCATCAGAGGAATAAAATGATGAAAACTGTATTTTATGAAGATTTATTTGAGAGCAGAACATGGGCAAAGGAGAGAAAGGACAGGGGAATAAGGTCATGGTCCCTGTGAGAAATGATATTTTAATTCTGCGGAGATTTCTGCAAATTCTAAGAGCTAGTGCCCTTTCCCCTTATAATTCCATCGAACGCTGAATCTCTTCTTCTCCAAAAGGAGTTGTATATCTGAATGACTGGCTCACCCCAAATAGGTGACTTGTAGGTAATGAAGAGACCATCATAAATTTTGAAGGATAAAATGGCCAAATAGAATCTGTGTCATCTTTTACTTGATTTTTGCTCTGCCTATTTTAAGTGTTATTGCATGTGTCCTGGTTAAATTCTCAAATATACTTCCAAACAATGTTTAGTTAAATTGTAATCACTGTGCTCCTGGAATAGGATGTGGGAAATGCAGAGGAGTTGAAAATCTAAACATCATCCACAAAGTAAGATCTCATGGTTTATCTCCCCCACCCCCATGCTTTTCACTTTGTAATTCACTTTCCCTGCTATTCTGGAAAGATCTTCCATCCAGAATCCCACCCAGACCATTCCCCACTTCCTCCTTCCTGGGGAACCCTGTAGAGGTCACACCACTCTCTCTCTCATCACTCCCCACTGCACTTGGACTAAAACCTGAGTTCCTCGTGGGACCTAGTAATTCCTACCAACCACCCTGAGGCCTGGCACTGACCTCCTGTCTGTTCCTTGATCCCTTTAAGTTCATTCCAACTTAGAGCCTTTTGCATAAGTAGTTCCCTCTGCCTGGAATGTCCCTCTCTTCCACTGTCACCTTCTCACCCTTTAGTTCTACTCTCAGTTCTGAGGAGACTCTTTCTAACAGACACTCTCTCCCTGCGTGCACACATGTATACACACACACACACACACACACACACACACACACACACAGCAATGACCCTGATGGCTCACTCTGCTTGTCTTCTTCCTGACCTTGCCCACATTCTGAAATGACCTTGCTCGCTTGCTTGCTGGCTGCATTCCCTTTTGGAATATGAGCTTTGCAATCAGGAACCTCTGTGTTTTGTTTGTCGCTATGTCACCAGCACCCAGTAGATGCTGAATAAATACGGCTCAGATAAACGAATGGTGGCTGAACATTGAAGTATAAGAATGGGCAGAATCCGGAAGGGGAGGTTGACTCAGAGGAGGCACCTACGCAGGAGTCTGTCTGCGTCTCTGCTGCTGAAGGACACAGGGCAATGAGGTCATACGAGAAGTGATATTTCTGTCTTCTGCTCTTAGCTGGGGACCACCCTCCTCCCTGCCCCAGCTTAGGCTACAAGGCAGATACCGTCTGTTCAAGGGAGATGCAGATTTCTCTGCAGCAGGGATGGCAAAAGCAGTAGCAGCGTGGGGAGGGGAGGTTGGTATCTTCAAGGTTTGACGTGGGCTCCATCCGTTGGTGGGAATCATTCAGTGAGGGTTAAAGGAAAAGCTTTCTCACCTGCATCTTCACTCGGAGTGGCCCCTCTCATGTTCCTTTGACTTTCTAGCGACTCTCAGCAAGACACCTCCCCTAAACAGGGAGGAAGTCCGATACAGAATGCTCTGTGACAGTAATATTTTGATATATTTGCCTGGCCTGAATCATGATCTAATAGAACATCACTTGGAACAGAACAATGAAGCTTTCCTCTATCTGAGCAATTTAATCAGAATCTGTCTGTGATGACATTGACGTTGATTTGCTCACTGCTCCACACCCAGGACCCAGCACCATGCCTGGCACATAGTAGGCACGCACGGAATACTCCTGATCTGGATGCAGTGAAACGATTGCTGAGACTTTCAGGTGTGCCCCGCTTCGCCATACCATTCAGAATATTGCCTTCCCCTCCACTGACATATCAGACATTATCGCTCCAAGTGATAAAAAGTACAAGACTTTCTTTGCCCGGGGGCTTCATGCCTGCCAATGAGTTGAAGAAGATAATTACCTCTTTTGGACTTAGGAGTCTCTAGAACTCTAATGCTAAATGCCTTATAGAGGGAGAGGCGAGGGCTTTGGCAATGAGTTGTTTCTAAAGCAGGAAATTATCACCTCTTCTATGAAATAATGCAAATAAGAACTTGAAAGGAAGATTTGCTGCAAACAATGGTGCGTACCATATAGACCTTGACCTTGTTTTGCACATTAGACGCTTTTCCGACAAAGTAGGATGTTGTGAATATTTACATGGCACATTCCATTTTCTCAATGACTTCCATTATTATCTCAAGAAAGGTTTTGCACAGAAAAAAAAATTTGCCTTAACACAGAAAATCACATTTTAAAGAGCATCCAGCTTTTGCTGGTGTGTAGCTTAAGTACATTTAATTCTCTCCTGCCAGAGGAATTAATCAAATGGACAATTGATCCATGCAACCTTTGCACATTCATTAAAAGCACACCCGCATTACAGTGCGTCCCACTGACTATGCCTGTTTCTTTGGAATTTCCCACCGCCTGGATGGGACTTGAATGTATAAGCAGGCACGTGGGCTCAGCGCTGTCGCAGGGCCCTGGCACGATGCTAAGTGGAACTAAATGGAAATGCTTTTTCAGGCTGAACAAAAGCGATTCTCATAAGTTGTGTCTTAACCTTCGGACGGTCCTCCCTCTTGTCCCCCTCACCTTCACACACAAACGCCCCTTCAGCCCTGGGCTGTGTTAAGTAATGTTTTAATCAACCACTTACCAATTTTGAGCACCTCTTCATTTCTCAGCAACCACTGCAAGCAGGTGAGATGTCATTGTTGCAAGAGTCTTTGAAGGTGATTTCCTGGGCAAGGGCACTAGCAAAAGTCATACACTTTTTTAAAAAAGTTTTTTATCTGACATTTTTATGGAAAAACTTAGTAATCTGTAAACAAAGAAAATAAGTCACCCAGAGGTAATCATTGTTAATATTGCTTCTACATGTAGACTTTGAAAAACTGAAACTGCAAACATATACTGTGTGTAAAATGTCATAGATCGCTCTTTTTATTTAAATCATGTGCTTATTCTCTAAATATTCTTCTAAAACATTCTAATAGCTGCATTCCCTTCTACTTACAAGTATCTCATGATTTATCTAACATTATGGGATATTTAAGTTATATCTAAGCTTTTACTGTTAAAATTAAGGCTGTCTGAACTCACTTTTATATGAATTTTTACTACATTTCTCATTAATTCACCAGGAAAGATTCCAAGAAGCAGGATAATTGGATGACACATACTTTCAAATTATTCTTGAAAAAAATGTTGCTCTCACTTTTGCTAGTTTATGAGAGTGTTCATCTCACAGAATTCTCGACAGCATTAAGTATTATTGTTAAAATACTATTAATTTTATGTCTCATTTGAAGTTGGGTGATCTTAATTACTCACAGGCCTGAGCATTTTTATGTATTTATTGGCTATTATATTTTCCTCTTGTGTGAATTATTTGTTACTGTCATTGCCCATTTTTTTACTTTTATACTTATAAAGCCCCTGCCTATTTCAAGATCAGTTTAATATTCACCTTATTTTATCATAGTTTCTTTTATTTTACTTTTTCCTTTAACCTCTTCTAATTCTTTGGTGAACTTTTTGTCAATTGAATAAAGTGAGCATTTTCATCAAAACATTTTTAGTTACACTCTGGCCAGGTGGTTCAGTGGGATGGAGCATCATCCCATACACCAAAAGGATTTGGGTTCTATTCCTGGTCAGGGCACATACCTAGGTTGCAGGTTCTATCCCTGGTCAAGGCATGTGTGGGAGGCACCCAATCATGTCGCTCTCTCTCTCTTTCTCAAAACCAATTAAAAAAACATATCCGTGGGTGAGGATCTAAAACAACAACAACAAAACAAAACAAAAACAGTTACAAGTGATAGAAGTCAAACTCAAACTAACTTACACAGAAAGAGGCCTTTTATCTCACCTACCTGGGAAATGAGTCCAGCTTGCTGTAGTGTAACCATCTCCCGGGCCTTGATAGGGCTTGAAGTCTCCGATCATGGCTTTACTTTCTTCTGAGTACTGACTTCTCTCTCCCACAGATTTTCTTTGTATGGCTGGAAAGATGTCCTCCATACCTACACCTTATGACTTTGGATTCAGACCCTCTCTTGCCCAGTACCGTACATCAGATTCCTTGAAGGGACTCTGAATGGTTCTGTCTCGATCATGTGCTCATCTCTGATGACCAGTGAGATTAGTATTTTGCCCAAACTTGTGCCTACCCCTGGGAGGATGGGAAATATTTTGATTGGCAGCCCATCAGAATTCATGGTGTAGCAGGAATGACTTCCCAAAGTATCATCCTACAGAAACTATAAGCTATGTTGTAAGGACGTGGAGGAACAGGAACCCTCTTAAATTGCTGGTGGGGATAACAAATGATCCAGCCACTTTGGAAAATTGTTTGACAGTTTCTTAGAAAGTTAAACATAAAACTGCCACACCATCCAGCAATTCCCCTCCTAGGTATACACCCAAGAGAAATGGAAACATTCATCTACAGAAATACACACAAATTTCACAGCAGCATTACTTATAATAGCCCCCAACTAAAATAGCCTGTGTTCATCAACTTGTGAGTGGACAGACCAAATGGGTCATGTCTCTGAAATGGAATACTATTCAGACATAAAGAGGAACAAACAACTGACACCTTATCTAGATGTCCTCAATTCTAGAGGTGACTTAAAACCCACAGAAACTATCTCAGGGAGCATATGGTTTGATTTTTTCATTTAAGTAATGAGTAATAGGCCCTTTTCCTTTTTGCTTTGTGATGTTTGCTCTACCATATTCAAAGTTCTGCGTCTATGAAACTACCTCAAAATAGCTATTTTGTTTCATCAGTATGTTAATTTATCTATCAGCCATACTATTTAAGGCTTGTAACTTCTCATGAATGGTAATTTTTTATAGTAAAGTTCTACATCAAGCATGTAAAACTCAAAAGCTAACATGGACCAAATAAACAAGGCATGCGGCCCGTGGGCCGCGAGTTTGACATGCTTGGTCTACATCATGTATCTTCATTGACTATTTTTGTTTAGACTTTCTGTTTCCTCTTTCAAATGAACTTTAATCATTTTGTCCAGTTCCAAAATGTAAATGATTAGGGTTTTAATTGGTCAACCTTAATTCCTTCAAATTACTTTTGAATGAATAGGCATCTTTATAAAATGTGACTTATTTCTGCTTATTTATACTTTAATTATGTTTATCAGAAAAGTTTATAAGTATCTTCATATAGTATTTCTTATTGTTATCTCTAGATCTTTTAAAAATATTTGTTGCTACTTAACATTATTTATATATATATGTAAACAACTTTATTAAGGTGTATTTTACATATCAAAAGTATCACCATTCCAAGTATACAATTCAATAACTTTTAGTAAATTTACCGAATGGTGTAACTATCACCATAAATCAGTTTTTCAACAGTAAGATCCCTCATGCCCATTTATAGTTAATCCTCATTCCCAACGCCAGTCACCACTGGCAACCACTGGATTTCTGTCTCTATAAACTCGCCTATTCTGAGCATTTCTTATAAATGGACATTTCTTATGACATGTGCTCTCTTGTGTCTGGCTTCTCTGATTTTGCAGAACGATTTTTGGTGCAGCCTTGGTAGAGAAGGTGTCAGTTGTTTGTTCCTCTTTATGTCTGAATAGTATTCCATTTCAGAGACATGACCCATTTGGTCTGTCCACTCACAAGTTGATGAACACAGGCTATTTTAGTTGGGGGCTATTATAAGTAATGCTGCTGTGAAATTTGTGTGTATTTCTGTAGATGAATGTTTCCATTTCTCTTGGGTGTATACCTAGGAGGGGAATTGCTGGATGGTGTGGCAGTTTTATGTTTAACTTTCTAAGAAACTGTCAAACAATTTTCCAAAGTGGCTGGATCATTTGTTATCCCCACCAGCAATTTAAGAGGGTTCCTGTTCCTCCACGTCCTTGCAACATAGCTTATTGTCGGTCTTATTAATGATAGCTATTCTAGTGGATGTGAAGTAGTATCTTATTTGAGTTTTAATTTGTACTTTTCTAATAATGATATTGAATATCTTTTCCTGTGCTCATTAGCTATCTGTATATCTTCCTTGGCATACTCTCTGTACATATATTTTGCCTATTGTTTAATTTGTCTGTTGTAAGAATTCTTTGCATATTCTGTTTGCATATATGTTTGCATATATTCTATTGCAGGTATGTTTGCAAATATTTTATCTCAGTCTGTTGCTCATCTTTCCATTTTCTTAATGGTGTCTTTTGAAGTACAAAAGTTTTAAATTTTGGTGAAGTCCACTTTGTCAGTTTATTCTTTTATGGACTGTGCTTTTGGTGTTGTAGCTAAGAAATCATTGTTTAATTTCATTATAGCTTTAACTTTGTTTACACTTGTGTAAAAATTAATTTTTGTAAATGTGTCTTCTGTTCTGCTACCCTGTATTACTACTTGTAAGAATTTCACTCTTGATTTCTCTTGAGTTTCCTAAGTCACCTCTAGAATATCTAATTTTATGTGAGACGTAAACATCAGATGAAGCAGAGCTATAACTACTCCAGTTCCGTTACCAGGTATGATATCCCTTTTGCGACAGAGATCATATGTCATTCATTGCTCTCAATTCTTTGTGTCACGTTCTGAGAAAGACATTTACCAACCAGTGTAGGGCATAAAAGAATAGACTCTAAAATTGGGGGCGTTTATGCTGAAGACAGACCATTTTCAAAATTGTAAAGTTAAAATGTTATAGGGACAGATTTGGCAGATGATGAGGACGTTCTCCTACAAATGCTGTTTCTCACACTGAGCTTGAAACCTGTGAAAAGCCCGGGGTCTCCTTCCCGTGAACCGTCTAACCACAGCTCCCGGTTCTGTACATGTGCAAGTGCTGGAAGACTAATCTGCATTCGCTTTTCTTACATTTTACTTTGTTGGGTCCACCTCATCATTTTCAATTATTAAAACTATTTAGAATTTTGAAGCCACTGAGTGTGTGGTAATTTTTTACATAGCAATGGAAAATGGATACAAGCCAATTAGGATTCCACCAACTCTAAGATTAGCCAGACCACATTTCTGGGATAGCCACAGCTATTCATAACTGAAATCAGGATATAGTATCTTTGATATTTTCTTTAATCTGTCAAATGACTATCAAAAAAGGAAAAGCTATGTTTTACATATTTGTTATCCTAAAAAATAATACTTTGAGAGTGAATCGGCTTTCTACCTTTCTTATCTCTTCTTTCATCTCATGCTCGTAAGAGCCTGATGGGGCAGATAAGAGCAAAGCCAATAGAAGTCATTTGCCCAAAGAAAACAAGAGACTTCAGCTCAATACTAGTAAGTCTTTTCAAACAACTAAAGTTGACCCAGTGTGAAAGGAGCTGCCTTCTGAAATAAGAAGTTATGCCTTGCTGGGAGGAAAGGCTACAGGATCCTATGATGTATTTGAAGGCTTTAATGGGAGAGAGCCTGGCATGGGGAAAGAGCCAAACCTCTGCCCTGGTCTGTGTGGCTCAGTTGGTTGAGCATCATCCATGTACCCAGAGGTCGCCAGTTCGATTCCTTCTCAAGGCACATGCCCAGGTTACCAGTTTGATCCCTGGTAGAGGGCATGCAGGAGGCAGCCGATCAATGTTTCTCTCTCTCTCCCTCAACCTTCCTCTAAAAAAAAAGAGCCCAGCCAGTGTAGCTCAGTGGTTGACCATTGACCTATGGACCAGGAGGTCATGGTTTGATTACCCGTCAGGGCACATGCCTGGGCTTCAGGCTCAATTCCCAGTGTGGATTGATCCCCAATGTGGGGTATACAGGAGGCAGCAGGTCAATGATTCTCTCTAATCATTGATATTTCTATCTCTCTCTCTCCCTCTCCCTTTCTCTCTGAAGTCAATAAAAATATATTTTAAAAATAAAATAAAATAAATAAGAAAACATGTTAAATAATAAATTTAGAAAAAGGAAAAGGAGCCAAACCTCTGAGGTCTCTTCCAGCACCAAAGGGTCCGTGTTCCCAATAAACAGCTAACTGAATTGACCCGTGTTAGCTTAGTTCAGTGGTTCTCAACCTTGGCTGCACATGAGAATCACCTGGGAATCTTTTTAAAATCCTGATTTCTGGGCCTCATCCTCTGGAAATTCTGTTTCTTTGTTACTAATGTTGTGGCCTCACCCCATAACAAAGAAACAGAATTTCCGGAGGATGAGGCCCAGAAATCAGGATTTTAAAAAGATTCCCAGGTGATTCTAATGTGCAGCCAAGGTTGAGAACCACTGGGTTAGTTGGTTAGACAAGTGCTCGTCTTAAAGGATTACTTGCCATTCTCACAATTGCTATTGTTTTTGATGCAGCAAATGTATCCAAATTGCTTTGTACGAAGAAAATACTGTGTAATGGACCCCAATCACAAATTTTTAAGGCACTGAGGTTTAATGACTTTGGCAGATTTCACAAACACTTTGTCGTAGAGGCAAGAGTTGGACCAGCCTGTCTGATGGCAGTCATTGCCCTAACCACTGTAGCATGATCCCCCCATCACTGGGAAACAGGCGCATACTGAAGCAGTTGGCTTGGGTGATGAAAGAAACGGACAATCTATCAAGAACACAGATGGAATCTTAGAGCAGGAGTGTGTGTCCCCAAGGACAGGACATTCTGCTGCCTTAGAGCCTGAGCATAATGCTGACCCACATGCAGGAGAGGGAAATACTGTTTCCTTTTCTTTGGGTTTTCCTCATAGCCCTTTAGCTATTTCATGGCCCTGCCTTAGTTATTACAACCGCTTAAAGAGCCCACGTTTTTTTCCTGAGCCTCAGTCTACTATCCTATATAATAAAGAGCTAATATGCTAATTAGACCGGATGGCAGAACAACCAGTGGGCGGGGGGTGGGGGGGGCCACAGGGCCATGAGGCAGCTGGGGCTGTGAGGGCTGAGCATGAATTTCGTGCATCGGGCCTCTAGTCTGTAAATAAAGAGGTTGGATTCGTTGATCTGGGAAGTCCCTTCCAGCTCTGGAGTTTGATGATTATGGGGGAGGCGCATATTTTAGCATTTTCCTCCAAGTGCTTCCTTAGAAGATGACCAGAAGCTCGGTAGATGCTCCAAAAAAGATCACCACCCAGTTCTGAGGATTTCTTTTGAGAGATTCTGGAGTTTTCTGTGAGAATTCTATTTTTGAGAAAGCCTGTGCTCCTGGATGCCCAGGTTCTTGGAAAGCCCCCAGTTACAGGGAGAGGAGGCTGGGGTTGCCCTCTGGTGGAGGAGGGGGCAGCCTTGAGACAGAAAGGAGGGAGAGAGAAGGGAGGAAAGTTGCCTGGGGTCCGACCTCTACCAGTCCAGGCAGCTGGCTCTCCTCCTGGGAGGTTCAGAGCTGTGGCAGGCCCCAGTAGTTCTAGAAGAAACCTGAGGCTGGAAGAGGTAAAGGGCACAAGGGCCGATCTGGAGCCAGAACTCAGCTCAGGAGGGCAGGTATGGTTAAGGCTACACACAGGACTTTGTGAAGATCTAACTGTGAATGCTTGAGAGGAGGGAAGTACTGCCAAATGGTTACAGTGACAGAACCATGGAGATGAGACCCAGCTTTTCCCTGGACCTGACTCACCTGGCCTCGGGGCCCGCCTGACTGAGCAACAACTGTAACGTGAGCGAGTCCACAGGGGAGAGTGAGGCAGCTGTGTGAGCCCAAGTAATCAGGAGTTAAGTGCAGCTCATGCCCCAATCAGCTGAGCCAACACATTCCACATGATTACTTGGGGCAGCTCATGCCCCAATCAGCTGAGCCAACACATTCCATCAAGCTCCCGGGAGAAAAAATCAGCACCCCTCTCCTCTCTGCCTAGGGAACCTGCCTTCCAGGGTTCACTCTCAAAGGCTGAAGCAAATGTGGGAATTTTGCACTTAATTAAAGGAGGTCAGGAACTCACTTCAAGTCTTTTCAAAACCATTTTGGTTCTGGGAGCCCAGGTATTGATTTTCCAGGTGTAAAAAATTGGGCCCATAGCACATTTGAAACAGCTTTATTGAGGTATAATATATATGCCTTAAGTGGAGGCCCAGTCACCATCTGCATGAATGGGGTTAACTCTAGATCTCAGATTCAGAAACAGAACTCATGGCAGAGGCCCCCTCAGATGGCTCCTCCCTGTCCAACCTGCAGGCTGGGAGCCCAGGTATTGATTTTTCAGGTATAAAAAATTGGGCCAATGGCACACTTGAAACAGCTTTATTGAGGTATAATATATATGCCTTAAAGTTTATCTATTACAAGTGTGCAATTCAATGATTTTTAGTAAATTCATAGGTTGTAAAGCCATTATCACAGCCTAGTTTAGGACACTGTCCTCCCCCTATTCACAGTCAGTCCGCACTCGCACCCCCTCCCAGGCAGCTGCTGACCTAATGTCTGTCTCTGAGTTTTCTGGACATTTCATAAATGAAATGACATAACATGGAACCTTTTGCGTCTGACTTCTTTCACTTAGCAGAATGTCTTTAAGGTAGGTTGTAAAACCATTATCACAGCCTAGTTTAGGACACTGTCCTCCCCCTATTCACAGTCAGTCCACACTCTCACCCCCTCCCAGGCAGCTGCTGACCTAATGTCTGTCTCTGAGTTTTCTGGACATTTCATAAATGAAATGACATAACATGGAACCTTTTGCGTCTGACTTCTTTCACTTAGCAGAATGTCTTTAAGGTTCATCCCTGTTGCCACATGTATCAGTACTTCATTTTTTTAATGTTCCATTGCCTGGCAATGTCACATTTTGTTTACTCATTCACTATTGGTAGACATTTGGGTTGTTTTCAGTTTCTTAGTGTTATAAATACTGCTGTGACCATTCCTACCTAAGTTTGTCTGCATGCACATGCATTCTCATTTCTCTTGGGTAAATTCCTAGGACAATATGGTAATGTTTACTTTTTAAAAAACTGCCAAACTGTTTTCTGGAATAGTTGTACCATTTCACATTCCCACCAGCAATTCATGAGGTTTCCAATGTTTGCACATCCTTGGTAATATTTGTTCTTGTCTGCCTTTTTTATTATAGTCATCCTGGTGGGTGTGTTGTGGTATCTCATTGTGGATTTAATTTACATTTTTAGTGACCAATGATTTTGAGCATCTTTTCATGTGCTTATTACCCAAAGGCACATTTCCATCTAAATGGAAATATGTTTTATTTATTTATTTATTTATTTATTTATTATTTCTTTAGAGAGAGTGAGTGAGAGAGAAATATCGATGTGAGAGAGAAACAATCAGTTGCCTCCCACATGCATCCCGACTGTGATCGAACCCGCCACCTTTTCAGTGTACTGGAGGACACTCCAACCAACTGAGCCACATTAGCCAGGGTGACAGGTCTTTTTTTTTTTTAAGTGTCAAAAACAAACTTGAAGTTGAGTTTATTGTCATTAGTAAAAATAGTCACAGGAGGATTAAACAGACTGAATGGTCAAGCCATTCATTTATGAATTTGTTTCTTTGATTTATAATAATCATAAGGGCCTTTATGTGCTACTCTCTGGGGATGAAATGGTAAGATGTAACCCCACCTATATGTATCTTATTAAGAGCTGCATGAAAGACGTGTGTTAAATACATGTAATGGTTGTAAGTGGAGTGGGAACTCTGCTGAGGGGGAACCCACATCTGCTCACTCCCCCATGTTGAGAGGTCTGGGGATGTTTACTGGGAGACGTAACGACAAATATGAGCCCTGAGGGGCTCATAGCCATCAGCTGGGCAAAGACTGAAGAGGAACTCTATCCAGGTAGACGGGAAGGCTCGGGGGCTGATGGGGAAGGAGAGAGGGACAAGCATAGCTCTCGTGTGTCTGGGTATCTTCATCCATTCACGCTGCTGGAGCAAAACACCACAACTAGGGAGCTTATAAACAACAGACATTTAGTTCTGGAGGCTTCGAATTCCAGCATCGAGGAACCAGCTTGGTCATGTTCGTGTGAGGGGCCTCTTTCTGCTGAGTCCTCACACGGTGGCAGGGACAGGGGTTCCTCTTCAGCCTCTTAGGAAGGCATGAATCTCACTCATGAGGGCTCCAGCTTCATGACCTAATCACCTCCCAAAGGCTCCACCTCTTAATATTGTCATCTTCAGGGGTTAGGATTTCAACTTACGAGTTTGGGGGGAGACAAACTTTCAGACCATAGCACTGGGCGAGGGAATAACTGTACATGAACAAACTCAGAGCATTGGGCTGGGGAGAGGGGAGGTCTGAGAATGAGCTGAAGACGTAGGCAGGGCGAGGTTGGGAAGGGCCTAGCAGAGGGGAACCACCAATGACCTCCAGGGGGGAGGGGCATCGTGATCAGGTGATCCTTTAGAAAGTCCTCCCCACAGTGCTGTGGGGAGCAGAGGGGCGGGCTCTAGGGTTTCCTTTCGGAAGCTGCCAGGCCTCCCCTGGGCCTCCCAGCTCTCTCTCACTAGGACCTGGCTGGGCCGGCGCTACTCATCGGCACCCGTGGCCCTGGCAATCACCCATGCCCCCGTGTTCTGCAGGTGCTACATCACCCTCACCCAGTCTCTGCACCTGACCATGAGTGGGGCTCCAGCAGGACCTGCAGGCACAGGCAAGACGGAGACCACCAAGGACCTGGGCCGCGCGCTGGGCATCATGGTCTACGTGTTTAACTGCTCAGAGCAAATGGACTACAAGGTACAGGCCTGGCTTTGGGAGGGATTAGGAATGGGGCAGTGGCCCAAACCAGGGACCCCTTATCCATGCCACCCTGGCCAGCTCAGAGGCCCCAACACCAAGAGCTCTGCTCCCTCCTCCACAGAAGACCTCAGGGCTTTGATCCTGGAGCTTGCTTATTTTTTATTTTTAATATATTTTTATTGATTTCAGAGAGGAAGGGAGAAGGAGAGAGAGATAGAAACATCAGTGATGAGAATCATTGATCGGCTGCCTCCTGCATGCCCCCTACTGGGGATTGAGCCCTCAACCCGGGCATGTGCCCTTGACCAGAATTGAACCTGGGACCCTTCAGTTCACAGGCCGACGCTCTATCCACTGAGCCAAACCAGCTAGGACAGTCTTGGAGCTCATTGACCTTGTAAACCACACACATGGAATCTGCTTCCTCTGAGGAGGTTTGCAAACCACAGACGGTTTTCTTGCTTCACCTTTGGAGTCTTCCTATCATCATCTGTAAAATAAAGGAGCCAAATATATATCCAAAGGTCTAAATTTCCTATTTGACCTAGAACCACAGAAAAGCTAGTAAGCAACTCATATGAAGTCTTATTAAAATAAAAATAACATAAAAATCATATTTGTGCTCCTCTGTAAAAATGGTCATTTCCCCCAGAATATCTACAAGGGCAAAATATTCTGTAAGGGCAGGTGTGACTTCTGAAGACAGACTAGATTAACCCCTCCCTACTCCTAGCAAGAGATGCCCACACAAGGCAAGTGCAAGGCTAATGTTCTTCACTTAGGCACTTGCCACTCCAGGCTCTGTGACACAGAGCCAAGCAGAGGACCCATTAGGGAACTGTTAGCCAGCAACCTCTCCTCCTTATGTAGATTCCTTTTTAAAAACTGTAATAATACGCTGCCTTGCTGTCTCATTGTTTTTATAACAGGGTAACATGTAAATAAATTTAGAGTAGAAAAATAAAACAAATGCATTAAGAATAGATTAAATATTTATGTGCAAAAATCATGTGTATTGATTGCAAAATAAATTGAATTTAAAACCAATTTTAGAGACGGCAAGATAATACTTGCAGTTACCAAGTTTAGATGCTTTAAATGCAGTTCACCTCTGGTAACGTTAGTGATCTCTCCTGTATATGAAATTTTGCTGTGCAGAGCATTGTAGAATCTATAGCACCGTGTTTTCTCATAGCAAGCAAACAAAATAGGATGCAGACCCAGATAACTGTCTTCCTTAGTCTACACACTCTGAATTTTAACATGGTTGCTTTTATTGATTAAACACTTTAAGATAATGTTTCCTTTGAAGTCAGGCTGGAAGAAGAAAGATTTCCCCCCCCCCTTAAATGAAATTAGCTCGCCTTAAAGATTATTTTAAGCTTTTAGATTCTTCCATAGTTGAGCAATGTTGCTGAAATAAGTGTGCTCTCCCAGGAGGAACATTCTGGAGGACACACTCATTTAGATGTGAAGACCTGGCATGTTGATTAAAGAAAGTCAGCGATGTCTTCTGTCACACCAGGTCTAGCAAACGGGAACAACTGAGTTGGCCCACAGCCAGGAGTCACTAAGGCCATTTAACCGAATTCCTGTAAAACTTTTACTTAATCCTGACCCACTGATTCCTCTAAGGCAGCGGTTCTCAACCTGTGGGTCGCCAACCTGTGGGTTGAGACCCCTTTGGGGGTCAAACGACCCTTTCACAGGGGTCGCCTAAGACCATGGGAAAACACATATATAATTACATATTGGTTTTGTGATTAATCACTATGCTTTAATTATGTTCAATTTGTAACAATGAAAATACATCCTGCATATCAGATATTTACATTACGATTCATAACAGTAGCCAAATTACAGTTATGAAGTAGCAACGAAAATAATTTTATGGTTGGGGGTCACCACAACATGAGGAACTGTATTAAAGGGTCGAGGCAGTAGGAAGGTTGAGAACCACTGCTCTAAGGGTACAGGGTGAGAGGGGGAGTCTATCTTTAGTTTGTCTGAAAAGTGAGCAAAGCTTTGGCCATGTAAGTCTAGACGAGACACAGGGCAGAATGCCATCAGTGGGGGTAGCCACAGTGAAGCACCCCAAAAGGATGGTCATCCCATCCCTTCCTGGACACTAAGCATTCTTGGTAACCAGTCTCACTAAGCTGTTCTCCAACCTGGTCTTCCTTTTGTTGTCCAGCGATTCAGACTATTTTTAGCACAAAGCTCACTCCAGCAATCCAGTGAATATGAATATCACCATTGCTCAGCTTGTGCTAGGCATCATGGGAGGATACCAAAAATATAGATAGATGATAGATAGATAGATAGATAGATAGATAGATAGATAGATAGATAATAGACAGATGATAGATAGGTAGATAGGGCATAACCCAGTCCACTTGGAGAGACAAGAGACATATGAAATTAGGGAAGACACCAGCCAGCATTACCCTGAGTGCCGATGTGTGTTCCACAAACTCTGAGCCCTGGATGCTCCAGCGTAGAGGGAGAACCACCGAATAGGTAGATAGGGTATAACCCAGTCCACTTGGAGAGACCAGAGACATGAAATTAGGGGAGACACCAGCCAGCATTACCCTGAGTGCTGATGTGTGCTCCACAAACTCTGAGCCCTGGATGCTCCAGCGTAGAGGGAGAACCACCGAGTGTGCTGAGCCTTGGAGGGTGTGAGCCCCAAGGCTGTTGAACATTTGGGGGAGTGCCAAACAGGGCGTGTGCGATCTAACACAGCCCAGTTCTCCATGCAGTCAATGTCCTTCCCCTGCCCCTGGGTCTGATCCCCCTGAACGCTCCTCACGGGCGGCTAGGACGAGGAGAGGAAGGAGGGTCAGGAAGAGCCGTCACGGGCAGCATTCTGTTATGTCATTCACGACACTCACAGCAACATATTCTGTTTGTGTATCTCCAGAGAGCAAGCTGGAAGTGAGCATAGAACAGTGGCCGAGTACAAGAGAGTGGGTTGGGGATCAAGAGGAGAGAGGAGATGGGGTTGAATAAGGAGGGGTGGGCACAAAGCCACTGCGAGACCTACCTTGAAGTGGCGGGCTGCAGAAAGGCCCCGTGGGCTGCAGAAAGGCCCTGCGGGCTGCAGACAGGCCCCGCGGGCTCAGGTCAGAAGTAGGAGCGTGATGAGAACAAGTGGTATTCAAGGAAGCCTCCTGGATGGGAGATGATGGAGACAGGAGGAGACTGGAAGGAAAGGAACTTTGTGGTAAGAGCATTGCAGTTATTCAAGCCAGAGAGGGTGAGGAGCAGATGGTGGGGTAGCAAACCTGAAGAAGAAGGAATGAGATTGAATAATACCTAGTGCACATGGGGAGGCATGGGTAGTGAAGCTGGGAGGGCTCGGAGAAGAGTTGGGGCCATAGTCAAGGACCCTCACAATCCTCTCTGCCACAGGAATCCTGTTAGGAGGCATTGGTGATTGGGGCGGGGAGGGCACAGACGGGTATAGAGACTTGGGGAAAAGGGAAAATTATTGCTTTATTGGTGCTGCTGGAAAACGTATAACACTAGCCACTTTCTCTGGAAACGGTTGCAGTTTGTTCGCGTCTTCTTCATAGTATAGCAGCAAGACTTTCCCCCTGGGCCTCAGATTGGAGATGCTATTGCTGAAGCATTGAATGGGTTGGAGCCTAAAACTCTCTGGGTTCTTTTTGACTTCCGGTAGCAGCAACCCTGTAGAACACCCGCTCCTTGGAACCTGCTCGCTTGATTTCTGAAACATTAAACTTCCACCTTCTCCTTCCTCTCTGATCTTCCTTCTGAGTTTCAGTTTCTGATTCTCTTTCATGTTTTCCAGTTTTACCCGGGCACTAACAGCGCCCTAACCTGCCTTCCAGCTTACCTCCTCTCTTCACTGGTCAGTGGGGGTCTCCATTCAGATGCCCTCCCCTCGTACTTGGCTATCACTCTCCTCCCAGGGAGTTCCTACTAACTCCTGTCTTCCTCCGGGCCAGATTCCTCATCCCATTAATATAGGGATGGGGAACCTCTTTTCTGCCAAGGGCCATTTGGATATTTATAACATCATTCCTGTGTCATAAAAACTTACCAACTTAAAAATGAGCCTGATATATTTGATCAATCGTGTAATTAACTCACCCCTAATGCCTTGCAGGGCCAGACCAAATGATTTCGAGGGCCTTATACGGCCCGAGGGCTGGACGTTCCCCACCCCTGCATTAATATGAATAATCTCATTTTTCTCTGCGGTCCAGGGTGGAAATTCTGAGATATTCTGATAGTTTCATGTCCTTCCCTCTGTAGTTCTGATCAGTCGCCAATGCTGACTCTTCCCTTCAGCAGGCCTCTTGCTTCCAGGTCTTCAACCTACTCTTCTTGCCCTCACCCCAGCCCAGAGTCTCACCACCTTATAGCAAGGCAACACCACAGCCTAGAGCCACTGTACAGTGGGGGTGGTTCAAAAATAGGGCCAGGCAGAGTCCTGGGGTTCTGTACAGGCCCCCAGGGGAAAGACTGCAGGAGTGACAAGTATCTACCTCTGAAAACTCTACCTTTTTCCATTTTATATATTGGGTATGCACTTGATGAAAGGGATCCACAACCTGAAAATGCTTTCACTTATATGCATATATGCATAGCCCGTGGGCAGACAATCGTGCGGGAAAGACCTGGGGACAGGTCCGGTGTGGGGTGGAGGGGGTCAATGGGGGATAAAAGGGGAACATCTGTAATACTTTCAACAATATACATGTTTAAAAACCCACCATTAATGTGGAAAAGCATAGCTTTTGATTCCTGAACTTCCACTTAAGTATTTGTGACATTTGACAGATTGTTGTTATTATCCCAAATATAATAATAGATATTACTATATATCTCAAATGTTATATATACATATATCCTCATGAATATAATAATAGTAATAGCCAGCCTGGAACTTATGGTACCTCCAGAGATACGACTGCTCCATCTGAAATAGCCATATCATCCCCCTTTAAGACTCCAGTGGGACTTACCATCTGATGGCCTTATTTTTGTGTCATTGTCGGGTCTCCCCACTAGAACGTAAGCCCCATGGAAACAGGGGCTTTGTCTCCCTTGTTCACTGCTGGCTCCTCAGGATCTAGTACAGTTTCCCCCACATCATACAGACTCAATAAGCATTTGCATGAATCGAGGAATCATTTAATTCAAGGAGCTTAATAAAAGGTGGTATTTATTCTTCCCTCTCTTTTCAAAGTCTGCCCCACATCCAACTTAGCATATGCAATGTGAGACTGGTTCTGCTAAAAATGTTGATTTAATGATATTTTTCTCTGTTCCAAACCTCCAAAGATTCCTTTTAATAATTCAAGTGTTTTCATAGCCATGACCCTCTTTCGTAATTCAACTTTCCAGCTGAAATTCACCTTTATTTTTCTGTGGAAACATCATGATTTTGCTTATTCTTTGTCCATAATCTTTCCTCTGCCAGGAAAGCCCTCACCTTCCATTATGCCTACACGGATACTATTATCCCATCAAGCCAGCATTTCCAATGCATGTTCTGAAGGTACCATATGGTTCTGTCAGATGCCAAGCCCCAGATCTTCTGACTTCTGTTCTTGTGTTCTTTCCACTAATGTTTGCCAAAGTGCATTCTGAGAAATCCAGGGACCACATAAGGAGAAACAAAATCCATATGAAAAATCCAGCCATATAAAACAGTTGAAGTGAATTAATTGTGTAGGACTTCTCGGGGCTCTTAAAATGCTAATATATGTTGTACATTGGGTTATCGAATGTGTGTTTCCCAAATTGCTTGACCAAAGAGCCTCGTCTTCAAGGAGCATCTTCCGGGTTTGGCATTCCATGAAATAAACTTTGGAAAGTGCTGCTGTAATGTTATCTGAAATTCACCTCTGGCAAAACTGATTACTCCAGGGCACTTTGACCCACTCCTCTGAACTTGTCTGTAACCTTTGTGGTTTATGTTGTCCCTCGGCACCGCTACTTGTGTAGCAATTTACTTATTTTCTTTGTGTACCTTATCTCCACAACCTGACCAGAAGTTCTTAGTGAAACCGAGCCCCCTGAGCCTAGCACGTGAGCTGTGCAGAGCTGGTAGTCAAACAATGCCTAATCAGTAAATGAATGGGACTTTCCTACTAGTTGCATTTTCCCAGCACTTTCATGGTAGCTCCTTGCCAATGACCTTGGGAGTGTCGGCCAGTAACCTCTCCCGTTCTATGCCTCCATGGTTTACTAGTTCATGCAGGATGCTCAGAATGGTTTTTATTTTTAGGACAGATATACATCTGCCCTCTGAAATTCTTTCCTTGCTCTCATTAGAAAGACTTACCTGCAGTTTATTTTCTATAGATGTTATCGCTCCTGCCCCACCTCCAGCTTCCTGTTGCCCTGGGAAACCTGGGTATTCAGGCAGGGCTTTAAAGATACAGACATAAACTTTTTCATCAGCACATGCCAAAGGCTGAGTGGCAGACTTTTTGTCTGCCGGGTGCAAGAAAATATTTTATTCATTTCCTGGGATTTTGAAAGCTACAGAATCAACAGTAATGCAAGCCCGATGACATTTGAAAGGGATTTTGTTCTAAGTGTCTTGAAAAGGTTCTGTTTGATCCTGTGACTTTTGTTGGCACCCACAGCCATAAAAAATTTAATTGTCTTGAAATTTTAATACAAGTTTCTAACCTGGGGTCTGTAGGGGTCTGGAAGTATCTATAATAAAGAGGATGAAAATGACTTAGGTGTGTATTGATAAGCCAGGCATGATAGTCATTTAATCTTTGTACGTTTCATTGCAGTCTTGCGGCAACATCTACAAGGGCCTTGCTCAGACCGGTGCCTGGGGCTGTTTTGATGAATTTAATCGAATCTCCGTGGAGGTCCTGTCGGTGGTGGCAGTACAGGTATGGGGGCCAGAAGTTGCTGGAAGCCCCGTGGTTTCCGTGCTGAGCACTGCACTGTGGAAGTCTGCATCCTCTTGTTTTCAACCTCTCCTCCTCCTCCCCTTCCCTGTCTCCCTCCCGCCTTGCATTTCATGCCCCTTCCTCCACCCTCTAAATCGGGCCTGAGAGCAGGACACGGAACCCTGCAGGTCCCTACCGAGGGGGACCCATTTATGCTGTGGGACTCCATGTCCTCCTCGGTACAGTGGGACCAAAGGACAGCCAGCTCACCCGCTGCCCAGGTGAGGAAAGGGGCCCTCGACGGCGGAGCCAGCTCCTTGGAAAGGGCGTCGGCTTTGGGAGTGGTCAGGCCAGGGCTTAGCTCCGCTCTGTGTTTCCTGGCTGGAGTCTGGCGAGTTGCTCCCTCTCAGCCCAGTTCACTTACTGACGTGTAAGTGAGGGTTGCGGAGTGACTGTCACTGGGTGAAGGAAGTCATGTTCTGGTCGGGTTTTATGTAAGCGTGCTCCTCGCCTTTCAAGTCACCCAGAAAGCCATTCCCAAACCTGCGCTCGAGGCAGGGAAGGTTATAGGGACCAGAACATGGGTTCCTGAGACAGATGTGAGCACGCGTTAATGTGCTAAGTGGCTTGAATCCTGACTCACAGAGGGGATAGGAGTGCTAGACGCGTCATCTGGGAGCCAGGCTGTAAAGGATGGAGAGGATCTGAACCTGGGTAAGGACCTCATAGGCAGCGGAGCATCAGAAGTGGGGTGGTGGTGGGGAACGTGCACACACCTTTGCTGAAAGTCTATTCTGTACCAGGTACTTGTCATGTATCATCTCCTAATATGTCTTATGTTCTCACACCAGCCCTGTGAGCCACTATTACCCCCCTATGTAGACAGACAGGGGGGTCTCAAAAATGTCTACACACTTTAACAGCTGATAGCTCAACTTTGAAAAGGAAATGTATTTTAATAAACACTGCCTTTATAATTATTCAAATTGTGTGTATACATTTTGGGGGCACTATCTATATAATAAAAGCCTAAGCGACTGTTATGGTGGAACAACCAGTCACTATGATGCGCACTAACCACCAGGGGCAGACACACAACACAGGAGCTGCCTCCTGGTGGTCAATGCACTCCCACAGGGGGAGTGGCCACTCAGCAAGAAGCTGGGCTTACAGCTGGCAAGCGCAGTGGCGGTGGTAGGAGCCTCTCCCACCTCCACAGCAGAGCTAAGGAGCAGTGAGTCAAGAGGTAAGGAGCAAGCAGATGGGTGGTAAGGAGCGAGGGATCCCGGTTTGTGAGAGGGACTGGGCCTAAGCCAGCAGTTGGACATCCCCCAAGGGATCCCAGACTGCCAGAAGGCGCAGGCCAGGCTGAGAGACTCCGCCCCCCCACCAGTGCACAAATTTCATGCACCAGGCCTCTAGTATTTATATGAATTTCATGCTCCACCCAAACTGTACTATGACTTCTCCTTTTTTCCTATCGGCTTTTTTATTCCTTCCAACTAGAATGCCCTTATGCCTCTTTGTATAACTAGAAACCACTCTTCTCTTTGAAATCATTAATTCTCATGGCACTCATTACAAACCTCCTTATATTACTGTAGTTATTTAGTGGATTCTGAGCTAAGTGTGTGTGGTAGGTATAACCAAAGTTAATTATCAGTACCTTTAGAAATATTCATTGACAATTTCTTTGTATAGTAAATAAGTTGCACAATTTTCTTTATTTCAAAAAGGAAAAAAACATACGAATTATGAAGCTATATATTGGTCAAAACCAAAAAAGTGTTAATTACCTTACTAGGTATCTTAAATATCTTTAATATTCAAATATTGTTGGAGAGCCTTATTTTTATTTTTGAATGCCAATCCATGAAAGTTTTTTTTTTTTGCTGATAATCCTCACCTGAGGCTATTTTTTCCATTGATTTTTAGAAAGAGTGGAAGGGAGAGTGCTCGCTTCAGTGCCTGGCTGCCGGCCGCCATCTTGGCTGACAGTTAATTTGCATATACTCACTGATTAGCCAATGAAAAGGGTAGCGGTCATACGCTAATTACCATGTTTCTCTTTTATTAGTGTAGATAATTTAAACACGTCCACTGAGCAGGTACAGGTCTGGGCACAGAGCTAATGTTCAGGAGGTAAAATAAGAACATGTTTACTGGTAAACAGGCAGGTTCCAACCAAATAGTAGACAGACCTTGATGCCAGGATGTGCACTCTGCCTTCTTCAATGGGCAGCAGGGACCTCTGCAGATGCTGGAAGGGACATTAGCCCCTGCCTGGCCGTGATTCTGAGGAGGCGGGGCAGTGGGAGAACAGTGGCTGCCGCCAGTCAGAGCTTAATGACAGCTGCAAAGGCCTGAGCAGGAGCCTGACAGCCTCCCCAACGGCCCCCCAGTCCCTAGACCAGGGGTGGGCAAACTTTTTGATTCGAGGGCCACAATGGGTTCTTAAACTGGACCGGAGGGCCAGAACAAAAGCATGGATGGAGTGTTTGTGTGAACTAATATAAATTCAAAGTAAACATCATTACATAAAAGGGTACGGTCTTTTTTTTTTCTTTTTTTTTTTTAGTTTTATTCATTTTAAGCGGGCCGTAGTTTGCCCACGGCTGCCCTAGAGAGACACACCTGTTCCCGAGCTCCCCCTGTAAGCGGAGTCCCCCCATTGCCCACCAGGGGAGCTGTGGTGGCAGGGCCCCACCCCTGTTGCTTCAACAGGCAAAGCGCGTGGAGGGGCCAGGCAGTGATAAGTGATAACCGCCCGGGGGGGAGGCGGGGTTGGGAGCAGCCGCGTGCCTGGTGCTTCCAGTCCGTGCCCGCACACTTGGCGGTCAAAATGGTTTCTTTTCCTCTTATCGTTCGCTTTTATTACTAAAGCAATATGCAAACACTGCGGAAAAGAAAACCGGACTCTGTGGTCCCCACAGGCCTTTTGTTGAATGTTCTCAGACAAAGAACAATGAAAAGTTTAGCCCAACTGACATTTTTCTTAGGCGAGTGTGCAGGGCTGAGGAAAAGGGCAGCAGAAGGGGTGGGGCCGAGGCAAAGGCAGCATCCTCCGCCCTCCAGCTGGCCTGGCAGGAGCCAGTCTCCATCCATACCCCCCACACGGGCACCCTCTGCCCAGCACAATGTCCCTGCCACAGGCAGGCTGGACGTGGAGCCGCGTGTAGGGACGGGAGCAAACACAGGCAACTTGCTCTAGGAGAGAAGAACTCACACCATCAGCTAATTACCCTGCCCACCCTCCCCACCAGCTGCCTCTGGGAGTCCTCGGTGCTGGGGGGCCCTGCGGGGTCCCTTCACTTCCCACTCCCCCACCCCACAGTGGTTTGTCACCCATGTCCTGCATTTGGCAGCCAGTTGGTAGTGTTCCCACTCGCTGATTCTTGTCCAGGCTGTTGTTGGTGAAGCTCCCACAGGGTGAAAACTGTCAGGCTCTTCTCTTATTCCCAGTGGGGACACATGGTTTGCCCTCCCTTGGGTCTGATCCATGCGGAGTGAGGAGAGGAAGGAAGTCAACTAGCCAGCCTCACACTCTCGGCCTGAAACCCTCCACTCCCTGGGTCACGGAGCCGGCTGGCACATCACGCTGCTGGTCGGGGCTGGAGGCGGACTCTGGGAGTGCTTCCGCTGCGGACACCGGCAGATCCCACAATCAGGGCAGGTTCGCTTTCTCGGGAGCAAGTTGCTCAACATTTACCATCACCCCTCCTCCTTGTAGGAATGAAAGGTCGCCGGTTTGCCCTCCCTTGGGTCTGATCCATGCGAGTGAGGAGAGGAAGGAAGTCAACTAGCCGGCCTCACACTCTCAGCCTGAAACCCTCCCCTCCCTGGGTCACGGGAGCTGGGAGCTGGCCGGTGCATCACGCTGCCGGTCGGGGCTGGAGGCGGACTCTGTGGGAGTGCAGATCCCACAATCAGGGCAGGTTCGCTTTCTCGGGAGCAAGTTGCTCAACATTTACCATCACCCCTCTTCCTTGTAGGAATGAAAGGTCGGTGTTGCCAGATCTTTTAAACTTTAAACAGAAGCTGAACATCTAAATTTTTATTTTTAAAAATGTCTAGATTCAATAATTTGGCAACTTATTTAAACAAACAAACAAATAAAACCCAGAAAAACAAAAAAAATCCCTGAGCCAGACAAATAAACACATTAGCCGGCTGCATTCGCCTCTGCATGGGCACGTCACAACTTAAAACCAGGGATGACACCCCTGGAAGGTCTCTGAATTTGGGGTGCCATCCATTTTGGAGTATAAGATGAGGAGTAAAAGAAGTAACAGAAACCTTTCTCGGAATACTGATTCTAGGCCTAGAGTGGTTCTGAAAATCAGGAGATAAACATGGACTTTTCCCCACAGTGGACATTGGGGTTGAGGACCCGTAAGTATACTGTGTGCCTGGAGTTTTTCTCCCTGCTTTTTCCACTGCAGGTATCTGGTGGCCGATGTCCTCCTCCACCTTTTCATTCCTGCCCACTATCCTCTGTCACTTCTGCCCACCTTGCTATGCACGTCCTTCCTCATTGCTTTGATGGTTCTCTGCATCTCCCACAGATTCCTGAGGGCACCTCCTGTTCTCACCAGCCAGGTCGCAGCACTGTGACTGCCCTCATTTAAGTCCAGAATGACTCACCATGAGCACTTATACCCGGGGTGTCCCAGTGTAGCACTTGGCATGTGCCAAAGGACCGGCTCAGTGTGTCCTGCAAGGAGCCAGGGGAGGAGCAGGCCGTGGGAGTTGGCCCAGGACCAGCATAGAGCCTGTGTTGGGCTCCAGAGTTTGTGTAAACAAGTTCCATTTAAAATTGAAATTTTAAAAGAAACAGGTTAGCCTGGCTGGTGTTGCTCAGTGGTTGAGCATTGACCTCTGAACCAGGAGGTCACAGTTCAATTCCCGGTCAGGGCATATGCCTGGGTTGTGGGCTCAATACCCAGTGTGGGGCATGCAGGAGGCAGACAATCAATTATTCTCTCTCGTCATTGATGCTTCTATCTCTCTCCCCCTCTCCCTTCCTCTCTGAAAACAATAAAAATATATTTTAAAAAAAGAAACAGGTTAGTGTAGAGTGGAGTTAGCAAGGCAAGGGCATGGGGATGTGGTTATGTGTGTAGGCTCTGATATCACACTGCATGTTCAGTCTTGGCTCTGCCACTTACTAGCTATGTCACCTTAAGTAAGTACATGTCTCAAGTTCCACATCTGTGAAGGGGGTTAATAATCATGCCTACTTGATGCCGTTGTAATAATTATTAAATGAATTAATGTGTAAAGCACTTAAATCAAAGTGCTATAGATAGTAGGCACTCGATAAATGTTAGTCTCTCTTATGATGATGAGGAGGAAGATAATAGTGGTGGTGGCTATGATGTTGGGCACTATAGGTAGTAGGCATTCAATAAATGTTATTCTCTCTTATGATGATGAGGAGGAGGAAGATAATAGTGGTGGTGGCTATGATGTTGGTGGTGGTGATGGTGATGGTGATGGTGGTGATGACCATGGTGGTGGTGGTGATGATGGTGGTAATGATGATGGTGCTGCTGCTGCTATGATGGTGATGGTGGTGATGACCATGGTGGTGGTGATGATGATGGTGGTAATGATGATGGTGCTGCTGCTGCTGCTGATGATGATGATGATAGTGACGGTGATGTTAATGATGACAATCGTGGTTATTATGATGGTGGTGGTGGTGATGGTTGTGATGATGTTAGTGGTGATGATGATGGTGCTGGTGGTGATGATGATGATGTCATTATTACATGAACACTGTCATAAATAGGTTGAAAGGGAGTAGAAAGCTATGACACAATAGGGCAGAGACTGAGGTCCACACTCTGCTCTCACCAGTATTCTCTGCACCCTTCATTCCTTCTCTACTGGCTCAGCCTCAGCCATCTTACCAAACTTAACAGTTTCCCAAGGGATGAGGCAAAGCCCAACATTCATCGTCCCTAATGGATAATAGACACTGTGAATTTGCCTAATTTTGAAACTGTCCAACATGAGATCAGTAATGGGTCCTCCAAGATCAGTTCCTTTTTGATTCCAGAATTAAATGAAATAAGTCCAACCTGGAGCTCTCGCTCCCCCAGTCTAGGACACTCCCATAGGAGACACTCAAGAAAGTGGTCTGGCCACAGCCTGGGAAAATCTGAGGTGGTCACATTTAAAATCACACCCCCATCCAAGGAGAAAATTGCTCTTAATTCTTCACACGGTCGTCTGAGCTGATGTATTGGTGCAGAAGCCGCACCAGCTGTGCCACTGTCTCCCTTGCCATCCCTCCCCTTCCCTGCCTCTCCTCCCCTGCTCCTTGCCTGTACGTGCTCCTCTTCTCCTAACGTCTACAAAAGTGAGTGCTTCAGTGTCCTCATAGGTGGACATCTTCATGTCTCTGTCAGATTGTAAGTGGAATTGCATATCCATTAGGAAAAAGTGTGGCAATTCCAAGAGCAATTACTCTGCTGTTTTTAAAATATATAATCTATTACAGTACTTTTTTCATAATTATGCCATTATCTGAGCCCGAGGGACATGTGCCACAGGGCACACTCCACCACCCAGTACCTCCAGCTCCTAATCCCCTCCACATTCTCTGGCCAGGCATCCCTGCCACTCCTCCCTTCCAAGGCAGGAAGCAGCTAGAAGCAACAGGTCAGTCAGCAAGGATGAGGAGCCGCCATAGCAGTGTTCCCAGCTCTCAAGGTTCTGAGCAAATGCTACGCTCTCAGAACCAAGGGAACTTCCCATCAATACCTTTCATGGAGGAGCTTAGGTCTAAGGTAAAAGCACAGAAATATAAAAAATGTAAAAGTGAGGAGTGGGCTGCACTTCCTGAAGGCAGCAGTCTCCAATCTGCCATGGCAGACGGAAGTGTGGAGTGAGCCAAACAGGATTTCAATAACACGTGGCATTTGCGAGCAAAGGCTGAAAGAGAGAATGACCACAGGGGCCACGGATGGGCCACTTGCCTAGAATGAAGGGGCAGAGTAGAGGGAGTAAAGACCCAGCTGGGGGTGCAGGCCACAGCGCGAGCTGACACCTCCTCACCACGCAACGCCTCAGAGAGCTAAATGACTGTGATACTCTGTGAGCACATCCCAAGCAGGGCCTCGCCTGGGTGGGAGGACACGGGGGCAGAACCCTTTCTGATCACCGACTTCTAGTCTTTGGAGGGAAAGATACCAGTTATAAGATACCAAATCAAGTCCCCGTGGTCAGACAGGCACACGCGGCTTTTACAAATAACAGGACTGACCGCTGAAATCAGAGCTGGCCTGCAATGTAGAGGAGTGGAAACCTAGTCATATATCTGAAATATAAGGCAGAAAGCAAGTCCCATTAGAGAGGTGCAGCTAAAGGCACGGCGGATGGAAAGAGAAAGCGAGCCCATCTGGTCGAGGGGCAGTGGTGGGTCATGAACTTGGTGTGCAGCCTGTGGTCCAGTGGCAAGGACACTGCCTTGGCCACCAGATGTGCTGAGAGTGGACAGTCAGATGGTGTCACTAGCCTCGTGCTACTCAAGCTGTGGGCCAGCCGTGTCAGCACCCTGGAAACCTGTTGGAAATGCAGACTCACCACCACCCCACACCTGCTGAAATAGAAGCCGCATTTTCCCAAGATCCCAGTGACTCACACGCACGCACAATAAGGCCGGAGACCTGCTGCTCCACACGGTAATCTCGACCCTGCGTGCCCCTCAGCACGGCCTGGGCAAGCCTGGAAAGCAGTAACGCACAATGCAGTCTCCACCACCAAGGTCCTGATTGGATTATCTGCAGCAGGACCTGGGCATCAAGTTTTACTTAAAGAAACTTCCCGTGTGGTTCCCATGTTCAGCAAACGTTGAGAGCCAGAGCTGAGAGGGAGACTGTGAAGTAAGGAGCACATCCTGAGGACTGTGGAGCTGGGGTTCACATCAGACCCACACAATGGAGCCTGGCTGGTGCAGGCCAGTGGCTGCAGGGACAGGTCTATCCGTGTCAGGCCAGCAGAGGGGATGGAGGACTCGGGCTCACCTGAGAGAGGGAGGGGTCGGCCTGTGGCTATGAATGGGGACACCTGGGCAGCAGTGGGTACGAGTAGAAATCCAAGAATTGACTTGACCTTTTGCTTGGACCAGAATCCCCTGGAGGGCTTGTTAAACTACACCTGGTTGGATATCACCCCCAGAATTCTGGGGCGGGGCCAAGAATTTGCACGGGAATTTGGTTGGATCTGAGACACCAGTGTGGAATGGTGCACAAGTCACGTGCAACGTGGTTCCCACATTCAGCAAATGTTGAGAACCAGAGCTGAGAGGGAGATTGAAGTAAGGAGCACATCTTGAGGACTGTGGAGCTTGGGTTCACATCAGACCCACACGATGGAGCCTGGCTGGTCCAGTCAGTGGCTGCAGGGACAGTCTGTCCATGGCAGGCGGGCAGAGGGGATGGAGGGCTCAGGCTCACCTGAGAGAGGGAGGGGTCGGCCTGTGGCTATGAATGGGGACACCTGAGCAGCAGTGGGTACAAGTAGAAATCCAAGAGTTGACTTGACCTTTTGCTTGGACCAGAATCCCCTGGAAGGCTTGTTAAACTATACCTGGTTGGATATCACCCCCAGAATTCTGGGGTGGGGGCAAGAATTTGCATGGGAATTTGGTTGGACCTGAGACACCAGTGTGGAATGGTGCACAAGTCACGTGCATCTTCTTGGCCTCAGTGTCCTCATGGGTAAATGTTTGGTCCAGGGTTTCTCAGCTTCAGCACTATGAATGTCTTGGGCCTGATAATTCTCTGTCATAAGGATCTGTCCGTGCATTGTATGTTTAGCAGCATCCCTGGCCCCTGCCCACAAGCTGCCAGTACTTCCTCCCCCCACCAGCTGTGGCATCAAAAATATCTCAAGTCTCGGCCAAATGTTCCCTTGGGAGGGCAGGTGCGAAATCACCCCATTGAGGACACTCGTTTCTACGTAGCTTTCCTTTTTTGTTTGTTTAATGGGTGCTAAAAGCACCTTTTCTTATTTTGTGGAAACTTATGCCTCTAAATTATAACAAACGTGAGTATTTTCCGAACAAAACAATACCTCTGAAAATGCATATGCAGGGGTGGGCAGACGTAGGGTTACAGTTGTTCACATGGAAGAAGACATGCAGGCTATGATTATGACAATAGCTCTATTCATTCTGTGTTCTGTGTACTCTCAACTGTAAGCCTACTTTTGCCCACCCTGTGTTTGATGGTGTGCTGGGCTCTGGTAGAAGGTGTTTGGGGACGTGGTGCCAGATTGCTTGGTTTTTAACTCAGGCTGCCCCTCTTACCACTGTTAGACATCTGGCAAATTTATTTTCTTCTTTTAACTTTTCATTTTGAAAAAAATTTTAAATTCTAGAAAAGTTGCAAAAATAGTATAGTTTCCAAATATCCCTCCCTGAGCCTCCTCTCTGTCAACATCGTATATAATATAGTGCAGTCTCTTGACTGCCTTCTGCCTCAGTTTTGTCATCTATAAAACTAGGACCCACCCAGCTCAGACAGCTGTGAAGAGGACTGAATAGGATAATTCCCGTAAAATACTCAGAATAGCACCTGGAACATATCAAGAGCTCAACAAATGTCAGTTATTATTTTGTTGTTATTCCCTGTGGCTTTAAAATCTCCCCAAGTGGTGAGCGGTTAGTGGAGAAACAGACCCCATGAGTAAGGAGTGGACCTCGCAGCCCTATATGCCAGTCTGTGCCTACCTGTGTGTGTGCCTCCACCTGCTGAGCCTGCAGTGTAACCCACACACCCCGCCCACCTGCTCCTCCCGTGGCATCCAGGGGAACGTCCTGGTTCCTGAGCTCTGCTTCCTTCCGGTGGCTTGTCCCGGGACCCAAGTTGCTGTGACTGCGTGAGGCGTTGCCCCAGAGCTCGCCTGTCCTGCAGAAGCTGGGCGAACAGAGCCTGGCATTGGCACCCATGGGCCAACACAATGCATTCTCCAGTCTGTTCAACACTCTTCTCAAGGGCCCTACAGAATTTACACAGGAACACAGACCTCCGGTCCTACAATCGTCCATTCTCCCTGAGCTTGAGGATTCTGGGCCCTGGTGTTGCCGGAGGGAATGGTATCAGAGGGAACAGCAGAAAAGGTCTGAGCTGTGGCTCACTTTTGCCTCCAGCCAGGGGTATCAGAGCACTTTGTAATGGTAATTAAGCTCACCTCCCCAGCCAGAACAAGTGGTGCTCAGTACTAGTACTAGTTTATGTTGTAGACGGGAGCCCTGGGGCCTAAGGAGAGAACCCGGCCTTTACGACTCACCTGGCTTGCAGGGTGGTGGGAGGCTGTGTGGCAGGGCTCCTCCCCCGCCCCTCTGTCACACACACACACACACACACACATAACTTAATCCTTAGAACAAGCCCAGAGGGTAGGTGTTGGTGTTCTCTCCATCACGCAGTGGCTAAGAGCCCGGCTCCAGAATTCACTTGCCTGATTCGAATCCAGACGTCACCACTTAGTAGCTGTGTCAGGTTGGGCAAACTACTGCACCTCTCAATGCCGCCCTTTCATCATAGAGAAATGGGGATAATAGCATTAAAGTGCTCCCCTCCGGGAATATATCCTAAGAAACCCGAAGCACCAATCAGAAAGGACATATGCACCCCTATGTGCATAGCAGCACAATTCACCATAGCTAAGTTCTGGAAACAGCCCAAGTGCCCATCAGAAGATGAATGTATTAAAAAACTGGTACATCTACACAAT
Source organism: Myotis brandtii (assembly GCF_000412655.1). Lineage (NCBI taxonomy): Eukaryota > Metazoa > Chordata > Mammalia > Chiroptera > Vespertilionidae > Myotis > Myotis brandtii. The sequence continues at coordinate 533,582 of NW_005367626.1, forward strand.
GGAATACTACACTGCTGTAAAAAAGAAAGAACTCTTACCATTTGCAACTGCATGGAGGGATCTGGAGACCATTATGCTAAGCGAAATAAGCTAGTCAGAGAAAGACAAGTATCACATGATCTCACTCATTTGTGGAATCTAATTAAAATAAACTCATGAATAAAATAGATCCAGAGACATAGAAGCATGGAACAGACTGATAAATCTCAGAGGGAAGGTTAGGGGTGGGGGAGAGATTAACCAAATAACTTACATGCATATGCTAATATGCATAACCCAAGGACACAGACAATAGTGGGGTGAAGGCCTGGGGAGGGGTGGGAATGGGAAAAAGGGATCAATGAAGAGGGGAAGGGAGGACATCTGTAATGCTTTCAACAATAAAGATACTTTAAAAAAAATAAATAAAATGTGTGCAAAACAAAACAAAAAAGGGACCATGCACAGAGAGTTAGACACCAGCTCACTGTGCCTCCCACCCTCCTGTCACCGTGTTAGAAAAGTGGTGCGTGGCCACAATTCCTTTAAACACATCCATACCCATCAGTAAGGGCCCGGGTTGCAGTCACTGGGCCTATTCCTCAGGGAAAGGGGCCACAAAACACGTGTCTGTGTTGGCGGTGGGTTCCCAGTTTTGGCTTCCACCCCAACACAGAAACCCAATGCGCACACTTGTCCATTGACTTGTTCACCAGGTGAAAAGCATTCAAGATGCAATTCGAGATAAGAAGGCGAAGTTCAGCTTCCTTGGAGAGGAGATTAGCCTGAATCCCTCTGTGGGCATCTTCATCACCATGAACCCCGGCTACGCGGGCCGCACGGAGCTGCCGGAGAACCTGAAGGCTCTCTTCAGGTGAGCATCAGCCGCCCCTCCTGAGTGCCCCAAACAGAGGCTTCTGTTATTTCTTCTACTGGAGAGGTGTGACCTAGAGAGAGAGGAAATTTGGAATATATAGAAAAATAGATTTTTTTTAAACCACCTTTAACACCGTCCCCCGTAAAATGATTTTTGCTTGTGTTCTCTTTCCTTATATGCATGTTTTAAAGTTATATATTGTAGTCTACATGTGTTGTCTACACAGTTTTATATTGTTTTGTTTGTTCATTTCATAGTCTATTACAATCATATTGTAAATAGTTTCTTCTGGGAGATAATCTTAATAAATCTCATGTCATGACTGCATTTTACTCTATCAAGTACTTGGTCCACAATGAAATTAACTAGTCCCCCATAGTTACATATTAAGACTATTTGTAACATTTAAAGTAAGTTTATGCATAATGTTGTAATACACATCTTTGTCAATGTCTTTTTTTCTATATGCATGATTATTTTCTTTGGCTAGCTTCCCAGAAGTAGAATCACTGAGTTAACAGGGAGGAACATTTTTGAGGCTTTTGATACACATTGCCAAATTGCTTTAGAAAAAGAAAAGTGCCAAGTTACATCCCCAGTAGCGATGCATGAGAACACTTCTCTCATTTTACCTTTGCCCATGGTGGATATTGCCATGTTTTAAAATCTTCTTTATATTGATAAGAAAACACATACATATTAACTAGCAGGACCTGGAACCTCCATTCTTTGTTCAGACAAGAGAAGTCAGCCCAGCACAGAGGAAACTAAAAGATCCTTATGGCTTCTAGTTCCCACCGACTGAACCATTACCTGAGAGAGGTTGTGGGAGCTATGATAGAGGAATGCATCTTATCTCTGAACTGGGAGCCCAGTGCTCTCTGGGGATGTGAAGGCCCAGGAGGCCACTGAAAAGCCCCCTGTGTACTCAAGGCCCTCACTTGAGCTGCCCCAGTGGTGGCAAATACCTATGTGACAGGAGTGGTGTGGATACCTCCTCCTTTAGGCAGGTCCCACTTCAACCAGGAGCTTGATGGAATTTCAACAGGCTGCTAAGCTGGTGCCATAGGATACTGTGTTGTACAGTAAGAAAACAGATGAACTCAGCAAATTGCTCAGGGTAGTCACCCTAGTTACTCGGGTTAACTAGTAACGGACAGAACCGGAGTTTGAACCCAGGCAGTCTGACTCCGGCCTCTCTGCTCCTCCCCATCCCAGTCCTATAATCACAGATAGTCAGTGTAACCCTTTGGCATTCTTCCTTCCAATGTTTTGTGGGTAGAGAGTTCTTTTTCAAACTTGGGATCAGACCTGTATAGTTTCGTGTCCTGCCTTCATTGGTCAATGTCTTCCCACGTCATTAAATAGTTTTTCTTTTACAGCGGTATCATGGCCACGTTGCGTTCCACTGTGTGGATACATATTTAACCTTTTTCATGTGGCAAAATAATTTTGAGTTTCTAAGTATTTAGGTGCTCCTTTGAGTTTGATTGCAATGTAAATTAATTTAAAGAAAAATGTACTTGAATGAAATGTTTTTGAAAATTTTGTAGCAGTGTAGGAAAAAAATGCAATTAAAGAATGTAACAGCCGGAGCCGGTTTGGCTCAGTGGATAGAGCGTCGGCCTGCGGACTGAGAGGTTCCGGGTTCGATTCCGGTCAAGGGCATGTACCTGGGTTGCGGGCACATCCCCAGTAGATGTGCAGGAGGCAGCTGATCGATGTTTCTCTCTCATCGATGTTTCTAACTTGAATGAAATGTTTTTGAAAATTTTGTAGCAGGGTAGGAAAAAAATGCAATTTAAGAATGTAACAACCTTAGGCTCTCATTACACACCTAATAAATTAATTTAAAAATAAGTACTTTTAAAATAAAATGTTTCTAGAGGCAGAGGGGAAAAAATCAAAGTAAATTCTCCTATATGGACAAAAATCCCCTCTGTCTCCTCCTATGTCCCATTTTGTGAAGAGGTGAGGTTAATAAGTGCTTACTTTAACCCTCAGCATTCAATATTTATATTTGTGTGCAGATAAGGACAAGATAAACCCTGAGTGTCTGGGCTTGGAGGAGACATATGTTCAGGATGAAAAAATAGATCTCAGTTTCCTGTAGACACTAAGAGAGGCTCAACTCCTCAACCTCAGCCCCTAATCATTCTAGACCTCGTTCTTTACTAATCTGTGCCTTGTGAAAAGCACACTGGGCCCAAGTTACAGAAGTGAGTTGAAGCCCCAACTCTGCTGCTGACTGCTAACTTCATTCATCAACTTGGGAAAGAGAGTTCACTTTCTTTATGCTCAGTTAACGCAACTTTACATTGAAAGTCTTAGATGAAATCATTGCTAAGGACTAAGATTTTGCACTCACAGATGCCTCCTTCTATGATCTCAGCCTGTGTGTCCTGCCCTGTAAACCCCCCTTTGACTACGTGGTTGGCAACTCTCTCTGCCCTTGTCTCCCTGTGCACAGGCCCTGCGCCATGGTGGTTCCAGACTTTGAGCTGATCTGTGAAATCATGCTGGTGGCAGAAGGATTCATTGAAGCCCGGTCATTAGCCAGAAAGTTCATCACCCTTTACCAGTTGTGCAAAGAGCTTCTCTCCAAACAGGTATATTCCCCAGTTCACTGAAAAAGTCAATCATGTGTGATTGCCTTAGCTCTGGACGGATTCCAGGGCCAGTGTATCAGGGAAACACAGAGCCTTCTTATAGAGCCGCTGTGCCCATAAGCACGTTAAAAGCTCTGTAATTAAGATCTGTGTCCATTTTCTTAGCCCAGCATTTAAAATAATTGACCACAGAACTCCCACTTTTAATTGAATGTGTGGCAGCACCTCATAGATCACCAGTGTCCCATGAGAAGCACGCAGCAGCTGAGGAAAACCGGAGATGGAGAGAGTTAGGGAGGGAGAATCAGGCATTAAGGAGTCATGCTTCTCACCGCTGCTTGGCTGTCAATGTGGCTTCTGTCCAGGCAGATCCCCTCACAGAAATAACACCCTAAGACATGACCAAGAATGTCCGACATTTGTGCCTTGGATATGAATTTTTTGGTGGCAATCAAGTTTCCCTGGGCTGTTTCCAATGAGTTCCACTCCCTTTGGGGATCTCTTACTTGGATCACCTTTGTTGCCGAAACACAGGCTCTCTCAACCCTGCGATACCTGTCCAAGATGGATTTTTTAAAAACCTCTCCTAATTTCCTCACACTTCCCAGGCCCCTTGTTCATTGCATCCTCTTTCTAGGTTCTCTATCACCATTGACTTCCAGGCCAATGACTCACTTTCACGACTCCATCCCAAACCTCTTTTGAACTCTGACCCTGTGTATTCAATGGTCTATCCCACAGCTCCCCTGAGTGTTAAAGAGCATCTACAGCCCTAACAAGTTTGGCTCAGTGGATAGAGCGTCAGCCTGCGGACTCAAGGGTCCCGGGTTCGATTCCGGTCAAGGACGTGTACCTTGGTTGCAGGCACATCCCCATAGGGGGGTGCAAGAGGCAGCTGATCGATATTTCTCTCTCATCGGTGTTTCTGGCTCTCTATCCCTCTCCCCTCCTCTCTGTAAAAAATCAATAAAATATATTATAAAAAAATTAAAAAAATAAAGAGCATCTACAGGTCAGCATCTAAAGCTGATCTTCCTACTAGCCTCCACCCAAGCCCACTTCTCCTGCATTTCTTCCTTTCAGTAGCTTTATCCACTTGCTGATTCTGGTTTCTTGGACGTTATCCTTGACACTTTCCTCTACCTCAACCCTACATCTAATCAGGAAGGAACTGTTTTTCATTCTACCCTCTGGAGAATATGTTATTTTCTTTCTAAGACTTTAGTTCCAAGCACAGGTCTCTTGCTTAAATGTTTAGAGCCTCCTCTCTACTAGTTTCTCTAACTCTACTCCAGTCCCTCGAATTCATTCTTTAGCCACCAGCTAGAGTGGTCACTTAAAAATGTTCCTCAACCTTCTTAGAAAAAAAAGTCAATATACTTGTCACTTTCCATTGGAGACTTTCACAGAGCTGTCTTTTGCCCACTTCCACAGCCTCATTTCTCAGCCTTCTCTGAATTGTACTTACCGTACCTACATTGGTTTCTTTGAGTTTGGTGTACAATGAAGACAAAGAACATGGTGGCTGTACCTGGGCTTAGGATCAGACTGCCCTGGAGAAACAATATTAAGACCTGAGGGAGTAGAATTCAGTCAAGCACCAATGAGAAAGAAGTACTAGTACAGTCAAGACCAGCAGGAATAGGATATCTACAGTTTCAGGGGAGGGAAGGCAGTCAATTTCAAGTATAGCCACCATGTCAGTTGCCTTCATGGCACTCTACTCCAGTCCCTCGAATTCATTCTTTAGCCACCAGCTAGAGTGGTCACTTAAAAATGTTCCTCAACCTTCTTAGAAAAAAAGTCAATATACTTGTCACTTTCCACTGGAGACTTGCACAGAGCTGTCTTTGCCTACTTCCACAGCCTCATTTCTCAGCCTTCTCCATATTGTACTTACCGTACCTACATTGGTTTCTTTGAGTTTGGTGTGCAATGAAGACAAAGAACATGGTTGCTGTACCTGGGCTTAGGATCAGACTGCCCTGGAGAAACAATATTAAGACCTGAGGGAGTAGAATTCAGTCAAGCACCAATGAGAAAGAAGTACTAGTACAGTCAAGACCAGCAGGAATAGGATATCTACAGTTTCAGGGGAGGGAAGGCAGTCAATTTCAAGTATAGCCACCATGTCAGTTGCCTTCATGGCACACTGAATTGTGCTTTATGGTGTGTATCACAGCTCTAATTAAATAACAATCTGCTATGAAGAAAGTAGCAGAGCCTGTACTTGAAACTAGGTCTGTCTCAGTTCAGATTCTGTGCTCTAAACTGCACACTCCACCACTTCCCCCACCACACTGCTCTGAAACGTGATGTCAGCAGTATGGTCCACTCTTCCACAGAGTCTGTTATCAGAACTTGTGACCAGTGGGTTCCATCTTTGACAAAATATTTTTAATATTCAACATTGTATTAGTTTCAGGTGCACAGCATTGTGGGTTAGACATTTATATAACTTGCAAAGTGATCCCCATGATAAGTCTTGCACCCACCTAACACCATTTATGATTAAAATATTATTAACTACTAGAGGCCTGGCGCACAAAATCCATGCACAGGTACGGTCCCTAGGCCTGGCCTGCAATCAGGGCCATCTTCCACGGCTGCTGGCAGCTGGCCCTAACCCCTGCCACCATCCACACCCAGTTCCCTGTTCACCATTGGGTGATTGGAGCCTGCCGGCCAGGAGGGAGGGACTGAGAGGTTGGCCATTCCCACACGCTCGCTGGCCCCGTCCCCCGACACTGGTTGCCCTCTGTGTGGGGTGACCGGCGGGGCGGGGGCCTTTGCCTGGTGCTGCCAATGTCCACTGTCACCCACCCCCGCTTTCACATTTTCCATTGGGTGATCTGAGCCTGCTGGGCAGGAGAAGGGACAGAGCGATTGTCAGGCAGGCCCTGATTGGGCGATCAGGGCCTGCAGGCTGGGGGCAGCTCCTGCATTGAGCATCTGCCCTGGTGGTCAGTGCGCATCATAGCGACTGGTAGTTCCACCATTCGGTTGATTTGCATATTACCCTTTTATTATATAGAATAGTCTGTATTTTACATCCCTATGACTATTTTGTAACTGCCAATTTGTACTTTTTAAGCCCCTCATTTTTTTAACCCAGCTTCCAACACCCCACCTCTTTCCAATTTGGCAACTGTAAGTTTGTTCTCCATATCTATGAGTTTGCGTCTGTTTTGCCTATTTATTTATTTTGTTTTTAGATTCCACATATAAGTGAAATCATATGGTATTTGTCTTTCTGTCTGACTTATTTAGCATACCATAGTACTCTCTAGGTCCATCTGTGATGTTGCAAATTGTACGATTTCATTCTTTTTTATAGCTGAGGAATATTCTATTGTATATACATATCACGTTCTTTACCCATTCTTCTTTGATTGGAACATTTCATCCATTTACAATTAAAGTGATTATTGATAGGTATGTAGTTATTGCCATTTCATTAATTGCTTTCTGATTGTTGTTTGTTTGTTTGTTCTAGTTCTTTTCTGTTCCTTTCATATTTTCTTACTTTTCTTATATGTTGATAAATTTCTATAGTGCTGTGTTTGGATTCCTTTCTCTTTATTTCTTGTAATACTGGTTTAGTAGGGATGAACTCCTTCAGCTTTTTCTTATCTGAGAAGCTCTTTATATCCCCTTCTAATCTAAGTCACAGCCTTGCTGAGTAGAATAATCTTGGTTGTAAGTATTTACTTTTCATCACTTTGAATATTTCACAACAATCTCATCTAGTTGGCAGAGTTTCTGTTGAGAAATCAGCTTTGGCATTTTAATTATAATGTGTCTTGATGTAGGCCTCTTTGGGTTCATATTGTTTGGGTATCTCTGTGCTTCCTGGGCTTGTAAGTCTATATCCTTCTCCAGGTTAGGGAAGTTTTCAGTCATTATTTCTTGAAATAGGTTTTCAATCCCTTTCTCTTTCTCTTCTCCTCTGGTACCTTTATGATGCAGATGTTGTTACACTTGATGTTGTCTTAGAGGTCCCTTGTACTATAGGGAAGTTTTCATTATTTCTTGAAATAGGTTTTCAATCCATTGCTCTTTCTCTTCTCCTCTGGTACCTTTATGATGCAAATGTTGTTACACTTGATGTTGTCTTAGAGGTCCCTTAAGCTATCTTCATATTTTAAAGTTCTTTTTTCTATTTTTCTGTTCCAATTGGGTGTTTTCTGGAATCACTGATTTGATTCTCTGCTTCATCTGATCTACTATTTATTCCCTTTAATGTATTCTTATTTTAGTTACTGTATTCATCATTTCTAACTGGTTTTTTATGGTTTCTATCTCCTTTTTTATGTTTCCTATTTCTTTGTTAAAGTTATCACCACTGTGTTCTATTCTTTCCCTATGATCATTGAGCATCCTTATAACCAGTGTTTTGAACTCTGCATCTGGTAGATTGCTTATCTCCCTTTTGTTTTTCTTTTTGGGAGTATTTTGTTCTTTCATTTGGGACATTTGTTTGTTTGTTTCTTCATTTTGTGTGCCTAACTCTATTTTTTTTTCTATTAAGTATATCTGCTGTGTCTCCCAGTCTTGGGAGAGTGGCCTTATGTAGTAGGTGTCCTGTGGGAACCCAATGTCACAGTCTCTCTGTTCACCTGAGCTGGCTGCTCCAAGAGTGTCCCTTGTGTGGGTTGTGTATGCTCTCCTGTTGTGGTTGAGCCTTGATTGCTATTGGCACATCAGTGGGTGGGATTGATCCTCTATAATTTAGTTGTGGTCATGGGAGGAGGCAAGTGCAGTGTTTACCATAGGGCATGTAAGCTCAGCCTCAGCAGTTTCTAAGAGCTAATATACTTGTTGTACAAGGGGTAGCTGGATAGGTTTAGAAGTGGTTTAGCTTAATCTCCCTGACCCCCCGTTCCCTATACATTCTGTGTCTGCTTTGTTGTCATCACAACTAGAAAAATAACTAATGCCAAACCAGTAACTAGGTTCCCAGGATCACCATCTCCTACTTCATTAATTATTTGCTATGCCTCTGCCTTGGCCTCAAAATGACCGAATACTGATGTGATATATGTAATATTTCATACACTATCCTGAGCATATGGTGTGCTGTATCCCAGAAACTCGAGTCTAACCGTTGCTGCCTTCCCTCAGGATCACTATGACTGGGGCCTGCGGGCCATCAAGTCTGTGCTGGTGGTGGCAGGATCTCTGAAGCGAGGAGACCCTGACAGGCCTGAAGACCAAGTCCTGATGCGCTCCCTGCGAGATTTCAACATCCCCAAGATAGTGACTGATGACATGCCAGTGTTCATGGGCCTGATCGGGGACCTCTTTCCCACCCTGGACGTCCCTCGGAGGAGAGACCTCAACTTTGAAGCTTTGGTTAGGAAGGCGGTCGTGGACCTGAAGCTCCAGGCTGAGGACAACTTTGTGCTCAAGGTACATGGGGTTTTCCCTCCCAAAAGTTGTCTCTTAATTTTCTACTTGGACAATTGGTTACACTTCATTCTTAATCAATGGGTTGCTTTAGTTGTGCAGATATTTATCTACTTTGTAATAACTCAGTTCATTTCAATAGTTCTTTATTGTGGCACCACAATGTGAAATGCATGGTGTGGAGAACAGTGAAAGACAGAGCCCTGGCCATCAGGGAGTTCACTTGCAATGGGAGCAATAAGACACAGTCTGCTCTGCTATAGCATGTGTTCCTTTTTGGGGAATTACTTCATATGTGATTACAGGGGAATGAAGTGATATAATGGGGAAGCCACTTTTCTGCTCTTGTAAATGTTTTGACATGATCAGGGGCAGGCTTTTTACAACTCAAGAACAAAATCTTAGGGTGTAGGCAAAATAATACACCCCCTCCAAGATATCCACATTCAAATCCCCAGCATGTGTGAATATGCTACGTTACATGGCAAAGGGGGATTGAGGTTGCAGGTAGAATTAGGTTTCTAATCATCTGACCTTGAGATGAGGAATGATCCTGGTTTACTGGGTGGCCCAATATAATCACAAGGGCCTTTATAAGGGAAAGAGTGATATAAGAGAATGAGTGTCAGAGTGATGCTGTGGGAAGAAGACTCAACTAGCCATTGCTGGCTTTGAGAATGGAGGAGGGACCATGAGCCAGGGAATGTGGGCAGCCTACGAAAGCTGGAAAAGGCAAAAAACAACAACCAGATTCTACCCTAGAGCTTTCAGAAGGAACCAGCCCTGTACATACCTTGATTAGAGCCGATGAGACCCATTTTGGACTTCTGACCCCCAGGACTATTAGATAATAAACTTGTGTTGTTTAAGCCTTTAAGCTTACAGTGATTTGTTACAACAGCAATAGAAAATGAGTACATTTAGTCATAGATTTAAAGTTGAAAAAAAAAGACCCTGAAACTTTAGTGTAAGTATAACTAGTTTCATGGCCCTAGGAACTGTGGTGGTTTGTACTGTTTTCTAGGAAGGCTCAGGCAGGTAAAGACATTTCCCCACCTGTTAAAACAGTGCCTTCATGAAGAAGGCTCCATCTAGATCAGGCCCTTAGTTGTGATTAAAATGGTCTTTATTGGAAGTCAATATATCCATGATCTACCTGTTGAAAAAGAGAGGACAGGCCCCAGAATTAAGGCTTCAAAGAATTAATAAACATGAGGTAGGGTATAAGCTCTCTAGTGATTTCAATGTGCTAGCATTTTTATTGGAATTAGGAGGAATTGTTGAATTTTTAGGGCTTGGGATACAAAATTCTGTACATTTGGAGTGGCCTTCCCCAGTCTGTTTTGCCATAAGCCTGTTACTTTTACTGTGCAGTTTTGCAGAAGGTGACATGTTCAGGATGCATAAATGCCATTAGAGGAGAAGTGCCTGCACAGAAATAAGGCTTTGGGTTCATATTGCTTGGGACTCTCTGTGCTTCCTGGGCTTGTAAGTCTATTTCCTTCTCCAGGTTAGGGAAGTTTTCAGTCATTATTTCTTGAAATAGGTTTTCAATCCATTGCTCTTTCTCTTCTCCTCTGGTACCTTTATGATGCAAATGTTGTTACACTTGATGTTGTCTTAGAGGTCCCTTGTACTATCTTCATATTTTAAACTTCTTTTTTCTTTCTTTTTCTGTTCCAATTGGGTTTTTCTGGAATCACTGATTTGATTCTCTGCTTCATCTGATCTACTATTGATTCCCTTTAATGTATTCTTATTTCAGTTACTGTATTCTTCCTTTCTAACTGGTTTTTTATGGTTTCTATCTCCTTTTTTATGTTTCCTATTTCTTTGTTAAAGTTCTCACTGTGTTCTTTCCCTATGATCATTGAGCATCCTTATAACCAGTGTTTTGAACTCTGCATCTGGTAGATTGCTTGTCTCCTTTTTGTTTTTCTTTTTGGGAGTTTTTTGTTCTTTTGTTTGGGACATTTGTTTGTTTGTTTGTTTCTTCATTTTGTGTGCCTCCCTCTATTTTTTTGGTATTAAGTATATCTGCTGTGTCTCCCATTCTTGGGAGAGTGGCCTTATGTAGTAGGTGTCCTGTGGGAACCCAATGTCACAGTCTCTCTGTTCACCTGAGCTGGCTGCTCCAAGAGTGTCCCTTGTGTGGGTTGTGTATGCTCTCCTGTTGTGGTTGAGCCTTGATTGCTATTGGCACATCAGTGGGTGGGATTGATCCTCTATAATTTAGTTGTGGTCATGGGAGGAGGCAAGTGCAGTGTTTACCATAGGGCATGTAAGCTCAGCCTCAGCAGTTTCTAAGAGCTAATATACTTGTTGTACAAGGGGTAGCTGGATAGGTTTAGAAGTGGTTTAGCTTAATCTCCCTGACCCCCCGTTCCCTATACATTCTGTGTCTGCTTTGTTGTCATCACAACTAGAAAAATAACTAATGCCAAACCAGTAACTAGGTTCCCAGGATCACCATCTCCTACTTCATTAATTCTTTGCTATGCCTCTGCCTTGGCCTCAAAATGACCTAATACTGATATTATATATGTAATTTTTCATACACTATCCTGAGCATATGGTGTTCTGCATCCCAGAAACTCGAGTCTAACCCTTGCTGCCTTCCCTCAGGATCACTATGACTGGGGTCTGCGGGCCATCAAGTCTGTGCTGGTGGTGGCCGGATCTCTGAAGCGAGGAGACCCTGACAGGCCTGAAGACCAAGTCCTGATGCGCTCCCTGCGAGATTTCAACATCCCCAAGATAGTGACTGATGACATGCCAGTGTTCATGGGCCTGATCGGGGACCTCTTTCCCACCCTGGACGTCCCTCGGAGGAGAGACCTCAACTTTGAAGCTTTGGTTAGGAAGGCGGTCGTGGACCTGAAGCTCCAGGCTGAGGACAACTTTGTGCTCAAGGTACATGGGGTTTTCCCTCCCAAAAGTTGTCTCTTAATTTTCTACTTGGACAATTGGTTACACTTCATTCTTAATCAATGGGTTGCTTTAGTTGTGCAGATATTTATCTACTTTGTAATAACTCAGTTCATTTCAATAGTTCTTTATTGTGGCACCACAATGTGAAATGCATGGTGTGGAGAACAGTGAAAGACAGAGCCCTGGCCATCAGGGAGTTCACTTGCAATGGGAGCAATAAGACACAGTCTGCTCTGCTATAGCATGTGTTCCTTTTTGGGGAATTACTTCATATGTGATTACAGGGGAATGAAGTGATATAATGGGGAAGCCACTTTTCTGCTCTTGTAAATGTTTTGACATGATCAGGGGCAGGCTTTTTACAACTCAAGAACAAAATCTTAGGGTGTAGGCAAAATAATACACCCCCTCCAAGATATCCACATTCAAATCCCCAGCATGTGTGAATATGCTACGTTACATGGCAAAGGGGGATTGAGGTTGCAGGTAGAATTAGGTTTCTAATCATCTGACCTTGAGATGAGGAATGATCCTGGTTTACTGGGTGGCCCAATATAATCACAAGGGCCTTTATAAGGGAAAGAGTGATATAAGAGAATGAGTGTCAGAGTGATGCTGTGGGAAGAAGACTCAACTAGCCATTGCTGGCTTTGAGGATGGAGGAGGGACCATGAGCCAGGGAATGTGGGCAGCCTACGAAAGCTGGAAAAGGCAAAAAACAACAACCAGATTCTACCCTAGAGCTTTCAGAAGGAACCAGCCCTGTACACACATTGATTAGAGCCGATGAGACCCATTTTGGACTTCTGACCCCCAGGACTATTAGATAATAAACTTGTGTTGTTTAAGCCTTTAAGCTTACAGTGATTTGTTACAACAGCAATAGAAAATGAGTACATTTAGCTATAGATTTAGAGTTGAAAAAAAAGACCCTGAAACTTTAGTGTAAGTATAACTAGTTTTATGGCCCTAGGAACTGTGGTGGTTTGTACTGTTTTCTAGGAAGGCTCAGGCAGGTAAAGACATTTCCCCACCTGTTAAAACAGTGCCTTCATGAAGAAGGCTCCATCTAGATCAGGCCCTTAGTTGTGATTAAAATGGTCTTTATTGGAAGTCAATATATCCATGATCTACCTGTTGAAAAAGAGAGGACAGGCCCCAGAATTAAGGCTTCAAAGAATTAATAAACATGAGGTAGGGTATAAGCTCTCTAGTGATTTCAATGTGCTAGCATTTTTATTGGAATTAGGAGGAATTGTTGAATTTTTAGGGCTTGGGATACAAAATTCTGTACATTTGGAGTGGCCTTCCCCAGTCTGTTTTGCCATAAGCCTGTTACTTTTACTGTGCAATTTTGCAGAAGGTGACATGTTCAGGATGCATAAATGCCATTAGAGGAGAAGTGCCTGCACAGAAATAAGGAATGCCTTAGAGCTGGATATGACAAGTGCCACAAAAAAGGGTTCTGGGGTCCAGGGACATGGATGAAATGTTTTCCTATATGATAGTATGTCTAAGACTCACATAAACATCACTTTAGATTTCACAGTGTTTTTTATATTCTCTATCACATTAGGTTCCCTCAAACCTCCAAGACAGGGACAGATGAGGCACATTCCAGATGAGGAAGCTGGGATGCCATTACTTCTCCAAGAAATTCCATTTTGCTTCCCCCCCCCCCCC
>NW_005367626.1:547114-547511 GCF_000412655.1 Myotis brandtii
AGGGCCCCCCCTGGAGGAGGGCACGGGCCGGGGGGGGGGGGCGGCCTTCTTCACTCGAGGTGGGAGGCTCTTCAGGCACACAAAACTTTCAATAGTAGAGAGTAAGGCCTAACTGCATGTAAACGGAATTGCAAATCGATGTCGGGGATTACATTTTACAGAAGAAACATCACCTGGTCCTTTGCAGCTGGATTGTTTTTGTGAGTGGGCCCTTCCCGGCTCCCAACCTCCCAACCTCTTTCTTTTTAAGTTTGGTGGATAGACTTTTTAAAGGTAGAGGTGGGCAAAGGGGCCTTCCAGGTAGAGGGAAAAGGGGTAGAAGGAGAAACAGAGGTTTTACTAGCAGCAGCAAAAAGTCCAGTGTTGCTAGAGAAAAAAGGATTGGGGGTGCCAGTGG
>NW_005367626.1:547636-575481 GCF_000412655.1 Myotis brandtii
ATAATATGCACCGTGACACAGAGGGCCTTGAATGCCAGGCTGAGGGTTTCCTCTTAAATGGTCTGTTCCTAAGAGGCCCCCACCTCAGAGATGAGTTCAATTCAATCCAGTGCCCTGGGCTGATGTCTTCGATCAGGACCGTACACATCTTCCCCGGCGCTCTGGGAATCTGCTGAGGAACATGACCCTCCTTCCCCATTTTCGGCATTTTTCCTACTCAGAACCTCAGCCTTCCTTTCTATTTATTTGCCAGCTGGCCCACATTCTGTTTCGCCCCTTCTTTCTCAGAACCACTTTCTGCTCCTTGGATAAGACACATGCCCTCTATTAGAGGCTCTTGGAACAGATGATGTTTTCTACCCAGTTTTCATTTGCACTGTCCACCAACGCTTCTGAAAGTTAATCCATCAAAACCCTCGTGAGGCTCTGGTTTGAGATGGCATCCAGTGATCCCTTAAATGTGATGTGTAAATTTTTTGCGGTGGCGGGGAGGAGGATTAAGAAAGAGGAATAAGCCCATTAAAGTGTGGAAACTGAGAAGGGGATAGTGGAATAAATTTCTGGAAAAATGGAAAGAGGACAAAAGCAGGTTGACTGGTCAAGCAGAGCAGGGGGCAGGGCCCAGAATACACTTAGAAAGGGCTTCAGGAGAAGAGGGCCAGGCAGTGCCTGCCTGCCCAGCAGGACCCAAGAGAAGCTCTGGGCTTGGCGTTGGAAGTGAAGGAGGGCAGGGATGAGAAAGAGAACGGAAAACAGCCAGAGGGGGGTCATCAAATCTGTTTACCCTATAATTTTGGCACTTGCCCCCCTCCCCATACTCTTCTCCCAGCTCCCCATTCTAGGCCCCAACTCCCTAGACGCAGACTATGTGCAGCCAGGCATTGAGCACACAGCCTAAAGGAAAGGCCTGCGGGAATTTAATAACTCTGGGAAAAACCACACTGCGCTTGGGTACTAGTGCCTCTTGAAAGCGCTTTCATTGTGCTTGGAGCCCCTTGGCCTGAAGGCCAGCCACCTGCTCACTCACCCACACGTGAAAGGACAAAGACAAAGCCCAAGGTCTGGCCTTGGGTGCAGAGCCTCCTTTCAGCCCTGCACTGGCGAGAGACCGGCACAGCAGCAGCAGGCAGCACCCATCCCAGCTCCCAGGAAACAGTGCAGCTCTTCATTCAACCTTGAGGCTCATCAGACACTGGAGAAAGCCAGCCGCATGAGAGATGAACTCAGACGGATACACACAGAGCAACTGATTACAGTGGAAATAAGGAAGGGAACAATTTGAACATTCTAATTAATATCCTTGAAGGAAATTAAGAAAAAATATATCAATAAAACAAGAATGAGATGCTATAGAAGAAAAAGAACTCGGAGAATTGTAAAGAGTTCTTTGAAATGAATTGTATCATTGGTGATACATAAAATTCAGTGAGAAGACTAGGAAAAAAAGACAAGAAAACATCCGAGGACAAATTATGTATGGATGGATGGATGCATGCATGCATGTATGCATGGATAGATGTGAATGGGTATAGTAGATATATATAGATAGATAGATAGATAGATAGATAGATATAGATATAGAGATATTGTATAGTATGTATAATAAAATATAACATATATGACATATATACAGGGTGTCCTAAAAATGAATATAAACTTTTACAGTTGATAGCTCAATTTTTGAAATGAAATGTATTTTAATAAACACTACCTTTATGATTATTCAAAGTGTGTGTATACATTTTTGGGATGCCCTATATATAATACACAAAGACAGAAAGTGCAAGAGGCAAGAGGACATACATACGATCGATCTAGGTTATGTGACATGTTACCAATGGGAATTCTGGGGAGAAAGAGCAGAGAGGACCTGGAGACATGCAGCCAGACTGGGCGGTCTCAGTACTGAGCAGAGTGGATTGAGATGGACTCATAACGGAAAGTCGGAAGTCAAGGATCAAGAGTGAAAGATAAGTTTCCTTCTGGGTGATGGGGGTGTCAGTACGCGTGACTTGGGAGGAATGAAATTCAGAACGACACCAGAAGCTCTCGGCAGCAGTATCAGGTGCTAAAAGATAAGGACAAGGTTTGTAAGGGAAACTATTTCAAGACTAGAGTTCAAGTTATTTTCAGAGTCATACATTTTACTTCTTATGCAACTTTTTGAATAGCTTATTTGCAGAGATACTACAGCAAAATAGGATTGAAAATGAGAAAAATGTCATGGGACTTTAAAAAATCAATAATAAAAAATAATCCTGGGATGATAGCTATTAGCAGAGCTAGAAAGCAACAACTTGAAATTAGAGCAGTAAGTCCATGGTCTCCAGGAAAAAGGGCCTCAAAAATGGATACATTACAAGCAAGAATAGACTAACAAGATGAGTGTTCTTATGTACTAGTATTTTATTTAACTTTTAAGTTATGGGAAATAAGGCAAGTGCCGTTTTTTAACAAAGAGAAAGAAAAGTAATTAAAAACTCCAAGAGCCCTACCTGGTTTGGCTCAGTGGATAGAGCGTTAGCCTGTGGACTGAAGGTTCCCAGGTTCAATTCCGGTCAAGGGCACATACCCCGGTTGCAGGCTTGACCCCAGTAAGGGGTGTGCAGGAGGCAGCCAATCATTAGTCTCTCTCATCATTGATGTTTCTATCTCTTTCTCCCTCTCCCTTCCTCTCTGAAATCACTAAAAATATATTAAATAAGTTTTAAAAACTCCAAGAGAAAAAAAGTCATGGTCTAAATTATATTTTTTTAAAAGGAAATGTGGGACCTCCAGTCAATATGACAGAGTAGCTAAATGTTGTGCTCACCTCCTCTCACTCCCACATCACAGTTACAACTAAGTCACAGAACAGTCGTCCTTGGGAACAACCTGAAGACTAGCTGGACAGAAGGTTTATAACAGAAGCAGCCACGTCGAGTCTGGCAGGAGGGAACGTGAAACAAGCTGATCCCACACCCACGTGTGGTGGTCAAGAAGCCAGAGGGATATCAGCTGTGGCAGTTCCCCTGAGGAGTAAGGGGTCCACACTGGGCTGAGGAGTCCAGGGTTCCAGTGCCAGGAAGACAAGTCCCTATAATTTCTAGCTGTGAAAACCAGCGGAGATTGTGGCCTCTTAAAGGGCCTGCACATGGACTTGCTGACAGACTCACTTGCTCTGAGCTCCAGCCCTGGGGCAGCAGCTCAAAAAGCTGAAGGAACTGAATTGTTTGGCTTCAGGGTGAGGACTGGTGGAGCAGCTTTTCTCAGACAGAACTGCTGGTAGAAGCCATTGTAACAGCTGACCTTGGCCGGCATCAGAAGCCCTCCCTAAAGGCTCCAGAACCAATGCATCGAGTAGCAAGCTTCAAACAATACCAGAGCACCACACAACCACCTTCACAAATGACACACCCAAACAGAAGACTTCGCAGGCACCAGAGCCCGACTACAGCAATCCTGCTTCATGGTGCCAGCCCCTGCCAACAGCTCTTACCCTGTAGCCACAGCCAGTCCTCACAGCCAATCAGCCTGAGGCTCACTCCCTCCAATTGCCAATAACAATAAAGACTCAATTACAACAGGAAGGCACACACACCACCCACACAAGGTATATTCATGGAGCACCCGGCTCAGGTGGCCAGGGAGATTGTGCCACTGGGTCCCACAGGACACCTGCTAATCCCCTAAGACAGGTGACAGGGAGATGTAGCAGCTCTACCTAATACATAGAAACAAATAGAGGGAGCCACTCAAAATGAAGAGACAAAAAATGTCCCAAATGAAAGAACAGGACAAAATTCCAGAAAAAAAACTAAACACAATGGAGACAAGCAGTCCACCAGATGCAGAGTTCAAAACACTAGTTTTAAGGATGTTGAATGAATGTGGGGGAAGAGTAGATGAACTCAGTGAGAACTTTAATAAAGAGATAGGAAACATAAAAGGGGGCATAGAAACCATAAAAAAATAATCAAAAACGAATAATGTAATAACTGAAATAAGAAAACACTAAAGGGAATCAACAGAAGATCAGATGAAGTAGAGAATCAAATCAGCAATTTGGAAAACAAAAAACACCCAATTGGAACAGCAAAAAGAAAAAAGAATTTTTTGAAAGGATAGCTTAAGGAACCTCTGAGACAGCATCAAGTATAACAACATCTGCATCATAAAGGTGCCAGAAGGAGAAGAGAAAGAGCAAGGGATTGAAAACCTATTTCTAGAAATAAGGACGGAAAACTTCCCTAACCTGGAGAAGGAAATAGACTTACAAACCCAGGAAGCACAGAGTCCCAAGCAATGTGAACCCAAAGAGGCCCACACCAAGACACATCAATGATTTAAATGTCAAAGGTGATAGACAAAGAGAATCTTAAAAGCAATAAGAAAAGGGCAGTGAGTTACCAGCAAGGGAATTCCCATAGGACTGTCAGCTGATTTCTCAACAGAAACTTTGTAGGCCAGAAGGGAGTGACAAGAAATATTCTAAGTGATGAAAAGCAAGGAGCTACAACAAGATTATTTTACCCAGTAAAGCTACCATTGAGATTCAAAGGAGAGATAAAGAGCTTCCCAGGTAAAAAAACAACAACACACAAACAAACAAACAAACAAAAAAACAAAGGAGTTCATCTCCACCAAATCAGTGTTATAAGAAATGTTAAAGGGAGAAGAAAAAATCAAAAATACAATAGAATGGCAATAACTATATAACCATCAATAATTATTTTAAATTAAAATGGGTTAAATGCTCCAATAAAATGATATAGGGTGGCTGAATGGATAAGAAAACAAGACCCATACATATGCTATCTGCCAGATTCCCACTTCAGATAGGAAGACACACAGTCTGAAAGTAAAGGGATGGAAAAAGATATTTTATGCAAAAGGAAATGAAGAAAAAACTGGCATAGCAATAAATATATCAGACAAAATATACTTTAAAATGAAGGTTATATCAAGAGACAAAGAAGAATCCAGCAATTCTACTTCTGGGTATTTATTTGAAGAAACCGAAAACACTGACTTGAAAAACATATGCATCCCTATGTTTGTTACAGCATTATCTACAGCAGCCAGCAACCTAAGTGTCCATCATTGGATGAGTGGATAAAAAAGCGGGGATACATACACACAATGGAATATTACCCCACCATAAAAAAATGAAATCTTGCCATTTGTGACAACATGGATGGACCTAGAGAGTATTATGCTACAGGAAATAAGCCAGACAGAGAAAAACAAATACCATATGATTTTACTTATATGTGGAATCTAAAGAACAAAGTAAAGAAACAAACAAAACAGAAACAAACTCATAGATACAGAGAACATGTTGATGGTTTCCAGGGGGAGGGGGAGGGCGGATTAAGAGGGAATTGGTAAAAATGGGGAAGGGATTAAGATGTGCAAATTTCCAGTTATGGAAACAGTCACAGGGAAGTAAAGTACAGCATACAGAATATAGTCAATAACACTGTAGTAACTATGTAAGGTGTCAGATGGTTACTAGACTTATTGGGGTGATCACTTCATAAGTTATATAAATGTCGAATCACTATGTCATACAGCTGAAACTTAATGTGATATTATATGTCAACTGTAATTGAGTAATAAAATATTATTTTAAAATTAAAATTAAATATTTTTAAAAGTAAATGTAACCTGACAGTGATCGATGTAGGTAGTGTAAAGAAAGAATATTCATTTGACCTTGGATTGATGCCTAGAACTTCCTCTGATAAGTCAGGACACCAGGCCTTTAGAGAACACAATATATTCCAGGTAACTTCTTTCTTCTGTAGTGAAAAATATCTACAATCATAAAAATGTAAGCCACTATTTGTCTTCAACTCTTAGAATCATGGAAAATATAAAATGTCTAAATAGAAGTACCAAACAGAATGTAAATGTTATCAAACATAGCAATGTAAAAGTAAAATGTATCTGAAAGAAGATAGGAGGTGGAAAGGAAAAAAAGATAGAAGGAAGTAGAGGGATGTTTATATATTTATCTTATGAAAGATACTGATGGAAGTTGATGGATTTATAATAGTCAGAGAGTAGAAATAACCCCTTTATCAGCTGATGGATGAAGAAAGAAATGTGGTGTACTTACACGATGGAATTTTATTCAGCTATGAAGAGGAATGGAGTACTGGAAATGCTCCAGCCTGAATGAGCCTTGGAAACATCACAAGTAAAATAAGCCATTCACCAATTACCACGTATTTTATGAATCTATTTATAGGAAATATCCAAACTAGGCAAATCTATAAAGGCAAAATGTATATCAGGGATTGCATAGGGCTGAGGTAGGGGTGGGGAGGTGGGGTGTGACTGCTAATGAGTATGATTTTTCCTTTTGTGGTAATGAAATGTCCTAAAATTGAATAGTAGTGATGCTTGTACATTTCTGTGAGTATGCTAAAAATCATTGGATTGTACACTTAAAAATATGACTCTATGGTATATAAAGTATACCTCAATAAAGCTGTTGAAGCGAACAAAAAAGAGTTGATGGAACTAGAAAGCAATTTTTAGGTCTTTCTAGTATCTGGGACTCGGTTCATGAAAAAAGAAATCCAGGAGTAGAATACGGTCTCCATTCAACTGCCAGAGCACCACTGCCACACCCTCCTCTCCTCTCCTCTCCCGACCCTCCTCGTCCTCCTAATGTTTGAATGCAGTGATCTCAGGTCAATTTCATGCTCAGAATCCTCCAAATGCTTCCTGTGGTATTTAGAATAAAATTTCAACTACTAATTCCCGAATCTCTGATCCCTGTGGACTTGCTTTATCTCATCTGATGCCACACTTCTTTTCTTTCCTTTCCTTTCCTTTTCTTTTCTTTTCTTTTCTATCCTTTTCTTTTCTTTTCTTTTCTTTCCTTTTCTCTTCTCTTCTCTTTTTTCTTTTCTTTTCTTTTCTTTTCTTTTCTTTTCTTTTCTTTTCTGTTTTTTTTCTTGTTCTTTGAGCTCTCCTCGCTGCTGCTGAACTCTAGGCTTTTGCGCTCACTGCCACTCCACCTGAATGCTCTTCCTGCTGGTCTTCACGTGGCTGACTTTATTTTCTTTTCTCTTTTTTTCTTTTTCTTTGAGCTCTCCTCGCGGCTGCTGAACTCCATCCAGGCTTTTGCGCTCACTGCCACTCCACTTGAATGCTCTTCCTGCTGGTCTTCACGTGGCTGACTTTTTATTTGTGTGTTAGATTTGATGTTGGTTCATCAGAGACCCTTCCTGGTCAATCTCCTCATCCTTATCTGGGAAGATCTTGCACGAAGTCCCTGAAGGATGAAAACAAGAACCAGGATTGAGACTCCCCTCTGGGTTCTTGTGGGCCTGAACCAGAGGAGCAGCAATGGCTTGGGATAGAGAAAAGAAAAATACTGATGGTATGGAAAACATAACTCAAATTAATATATCAATAAACTATCCAGCCATATGGAAGCTCATCATCCTGCTGCCCCAAACAGCCACTTACCTGCTACCTTTATATTGAGCTTTGAAGGATCACTTTCCTTCTAATTCCATGGTGGTATTATTCTAGAATTTTTGATACCTGTATCAATTAAATCTTAAAAAATATAGAAGTTATTACTTATCATTTCTAAAAAAATTTTATTGTCCAACTACCCTGTCAATATTTCAGTACATTTCCCCTTTAGTTTACTTTCCTCTGCTATTAAGGATCTTCTAGTGCAAAATCAAGAAACCTGATCTACAATAAAGTTCAAATATTTTAGCTCATAACATACAAGACCTTTTATGATAGGGCCCATCCAACCTTTCCAGCCATCCTTCATATGTTCAGCCAATATTTGTTCAGCATTAAGTATGTGCCAGATTCTCTGCTAGACATTGCAATAGAGAGATAAGAAGCCCAGTCCTGCCTGCCTTCAGAAAGCTGGTATTCTAATAGGGAGACAGAAAAGTAACCATTGCAATATTGATAAGTGTTAAGATAAAGGATGTAGGTATGGGGCACCTACCCTAAACTAAGGGGTGTGTAGGGGCTGGCCAGACAGGCAGGAGAAAGGATAACTTCTGAATGGAAGACACAATGTGTTGAAAGGCATAGACACAGAAACGAGCGTTGTTATAAGAACTCCAAGTAATTGTCTACCTGAAATGTGCATGTTGGGGGATGAGAGACAAGACTGGAGGGTGGTTTGGGGCAGACAGCAAAGGGGTCTTGTAAGGCAGTCTAAGTATTTGGGATTGCACCACCAAAGCTATGAGATCCATGGAAGGGACAGAGTGATGGCAGTGACAGGATCAGATTTTCATTCCAGTAAGCCTACTCAACCGGGTGGAAAGGTGAGCCTGGAGGCAAGCTAGAAGAAGAGAAAAGAGACCTTCAGGGCTACTGTTGTCCACAGGAACTCCGACTCCAGCTTCATCAAACCACCTGGCCAACCACACCATGCTCTGTCACACCACAAGCCTTTGTGCTGTTACCTCTGCCTGGAAGAGCCTTTCTGCTCATCTTTTAGGGAAACTCATCTCTGAAGCCCAGTTCCAATGCCTGCTCCTCTGTGAAGACTTTTTTGTTCCCTTTATCCTTACAAATCAATTCTTTCCTCCTCTCTGTTCCCAGAGCACTTTATAGACTTTTCACATTATTATAATAATGTGTCAGCCTGGCTTGCTTCTCCTCCACACTATGAGATCATGGAGGGCAGAAGAGCCATCTCCGAATCTCCCTCCAAGGGTTTACTCTCTAGCTCGTTGTTGGCTAATCACTATGTGACTGAATGATGAATAAATGAATAAATGGATCATGTTGCCTCTCCATTTAGGACCTCGTCATATCTTGAGGTCAATAACCCTTCCTCTGTTACTGCCAGGTCTCACCTCAGACCCCAGCCTGGCTCACAGCAGAGCAGCTGGGATGTAGGTGAGAGGCGGGTGGGTCTCTGGCTGAGTTTCCTGTCTCCCCAGGTGGTCCAGCTGGAGGAGCTGCTGGCCGTGCGGCACTCTGTGTTCGTGGTGGGCAGTGCTGGTGCCGGCAAGTCTCAGGTGCTGAGGTCCCTGCACAAGACCTATCAGATCATGAAACGCCGCCCCATCTGGACTGACCTCAATCCCAAAGCAGTCACAAACGATGAGCTCTTCGGCATCATCCACCCGGCCACACGAGAATGGAAGGATGGTAAGGGAGGGCTAGCCCTAGAAGAGAGTTCCTGCCTCCCTCAGAGCCCCTTGGGCAGACTTGGATGTAGTGGGGTGAACTGTGGAGGAGAGCACATGGGGCTGGTCTCTTTGGGATGGGAGCAAGAGGTGAGAAGGATTAAAGAGGAAGAAATCGATCTTGGTTTGGAGGGAAACCATAGCCCTTCAGTTCTCTCTCTTCAGAGACTCTTCCACTGTCCCTTGAGAGAGGGCACCTGGAGAGGACAAAGCAGGGCAGGCATCGGCTGTAGTTCAGTGATGCTGGAGCCCAGGTCATGGAGCCTCACACAACCTGGCAGTGGGTTGAAGGCATGATTAAGGTGGGAAGTGCACAGCTCATTCCCAAATGAGCCGTGCAGTCAGCCTCACACAGAGGGCACCTCTTCCTGTGAGCACTGCCCAGGAGTGATGGGGACGTTGCTACAGAAAACACCTTGGCCAGGTCCGGCGATGTTAGCAACATCATTCATCTCAAAAGACTCCTAGAACCATGGTCCCTTCTACAGGGATTCAGAGGGTCCCGAACCCATGTTCACTCGGTGCTGACCTCAGCGTCACCTTCAAAGAATTAAATATCACAGGTACATGTTAGAAAGGGCCTCCCGTTACTGGCAGAGAAGTCCCTATGAGCCAACAGGGGCCTGACCTCTTTCTGAAACTGATGTAGCTCCTGGAAAGAGGAAACCTCACCTCCCTCCTAATGTCTCGGTGTCCAACTGCATCAGGGTCAAACTGTCTGGTCACGCCGCCTCTCTAATTTTTATTTCACTGACTACTAATGAGGCTTAGCTTCTTTTCCTTCTAATCGAGGCTTAGCTTCTTTTCTTTCTAATTGCTATTAGCAATTGGCTGTCCTATAATTTCACTTCCCCTTAATATTTCTTTGTAAGAGTTCTTTATATGTCAAAGACATTGGCCCTTTATCTGTTGTAGGCATTGCTAATGTTCCCTGGCTACCATTTGTCTACAGACACCTCATGGCCTGTTTACAATGCACTTTTTATTTTTAATTTATTTATCTTTAGCTTAAGATATAGACACAATTTGTCACAGTTCTGGAGGCCACGTCCAAAATTGATGTGTACACAGGGCTGAAGGCTCCAGGCAAGAATTCTTCCTAGATTCTGGTGGTTGCCAGCAATCCTTGACCTTCTCTGGCTTGTTGATGCATCGCTCCAGTATCTGCCTCCATCCATACCTGGCCTTCTCCCTGGACCATGCACTTTTTACAAAAGGAAATAATGTCTCTCTAGTCTTCTTAGTAGCTGGGATTCCTATTTAGTTCATAACTTTCTAACTTTCAGCGATAGCTATAGTATCATAAACATGTTCCTAAAGATTTTATTTTACATTAACATTTTTTATCCATCTGGAATTTATCAGGGGGCTTAGTAGGAGGTTAGGTAGAGGATCAACTTTATTTCTTCCCAGGTTGAGAAATGAATGGGCCAGCACTATTTACTAAGTAATCCATCCTTTCACCAGCTTGTCATATATACTGAGATCTGATTCTCAGTTTTCCATTCTGTTCCACTCACCTATTTATCTAATCCTATACTAATGTAATTCTATTTTGCTTACAATTATTTTATAACATTTTAATATCTGATGAGGTAAGTTCCTCTTCAATGTACTTTGTACTTTTCCTGGCTAGTATCTATGTTAAATTTAAACTTGCATAATATAATTCAAACTTTAAATGGTATTAGAATTTTAATTAAAGTTTTATTAAATATATACATTAAATATGGAGAAATTGACAAAGAAGATTTATAATAATCCCAAAGCTGTATTTACTAAGCAAGAGAACTTTCAAATACATTGAATATATCCTTTTAAATTTTTTAGAAAAATTTGTTAAAAATAGAAATAAAGTAGGTTATGTTAATACACCTTTTTCAAAATTAGACAGATCCAGTGAACAGAAAATGAGTATAGACATAGAAAAATTGGGAAATGCATCATCAAACTCAATATAACACATAGTTATAGAACTTTGCATCTTATAGATAGAAAATATTCTTTTCTTGGTTGGTTCATGGAACATTTCCAAAAATTAAAAATGTAGTTGGCCACAAAAGAAGCCATATGAATTCAAAAGTATCAATTTACAGGCCACATTCTCTGATAATAATACAATAGGACTGGAAACAAATAGCAAGAAATAATTTTACTATTTGCAAATCAAGAAATTCTCACTTAACTCAAGAAATACTCACTTAACCCCTGGATTAAGTAGAAAATGAAATGCAACCTCTTTAGGAAACAATAAGAGAAGAACACTTCATACAAAAACCTCTGGGACACATCTGAAGTCCATGAGGAAAATAATCTAAACTCTTTTATTACAGAAGGTAGGTTGGAAATAAAGTCAGTATCCATCCTAAGGAATTGTTCAAAGAATAATGAACTAAACCTAAAGAAAATTGGGGAGAAGAAACTAATAAAGATAAAAGCTGAAATTGGTAGAAAGGAACCAAAACTTCATAGTAAGAATAAATAATTATAAATGTTGATTCTTTATGAAGACAAATATGTCCATCATATGCATGATTAATGGAAAAAATCAAAGTAAAAATAGTAAGATTAGGAATTAGAAGACAAAACAGTAGATATAGACAAGATTAAAATAGAAGGAAACATTTAATTAAATGACACATTTAAAAAACTAGAAGAAATAGATGCTCCCCTAGCAAAACATAATTTAACAGAATTCACTCAATAAGAAGTAGAAAATAAGTAAATCAATGAAAAGAAAATTTAACAATAGTAGCAGAACAAAAACACTACATAATTCCAAAATCATTTTTAAAAATCACCTCTCAATTTATTTTATAGAGTCAGAACATCTTGATATCATTATGTAGAACCAAAAACAATAGCCCAATTTCAGTTATTAATGTAGATTCAGACATTCTTAATAAAATATCAGTAAATAAAATCCAACATTATCTCAAAGGAATACTATATTTTTAGATCAATTATTTTTTAAGTATTAATATAAAGAATTGACAAGTTAAAGGACAGAATTCTTTGATCAATCAATAGATGCTAAATATTCAATAGCTGTTCTTAATTTTAAAAATTCTAAGTAAAATAGGAATAGACGGAAATCCCTTAAATACGAAAAATACTGTTTACCTAAAACAAAGGATAAAGAAAGCATTCTGAATGATGAGAAACTAAAGCCATTTCTATTCAAATCAAGCATAAGTCATGGGGACCTATTATAAACATGATTATTCAGTATTGCTTGCCGGGATTCTAGAAAATGCTGTAGACAAGAAAATGGAATGCATGGTATAAGTTGAGGGAAAGGAGAAAATTTATTTTTTGCTGCTTGTACAACTTTACATCTAAAAAACTCAAGAAGCATTATTTTAAAAATCACTAGAATTTTTAAATTCTAAAGTAAGAAAATTTATTAAAGGTAACTAAACATAAAATAAATACATTAAATTTGGTAACTGTTCTCTATCCTAGCAGTAGCCAGTTAAAAATGGAAATACAGGGGGAATTTCATGCAAATAGCAGTAAAAACTATGATATATTTAGGAATATATTTAGCCAAAGAGATATATTGAAAACACTATAAAACTTTATTAAGGAACATAAAACAATATTTGAATAAATGAAAAGATATGTCATATTATTCATTGGGAAACCTTAGTATCATAAAAATCAATTCCATCCACAAAAGATATAAATTTCATGTAATGCCTATTAGAACCACACTGGGCCTTCTCCCAAAGCCTGCATTTGAAAGATTCGCCTGGGCCGCAGTTACAAAGGATGGGAACAGTACTTGTAAAGGCTTTGTGCGATTCCATCATGTTACCGTTGCCTGTTGAAATGATTTACTTGGCCCCTTATCACTTAAAAAAGCTAGTTCTATCAGGTTTTGTTGTTGTTTTTCTTATAAAAAGTTAAACTGGAGCACAGAGGGGCACCTTGGGCCTGTCGAATGTTTGGTGGAAGAGAATACAAAGCCAGTTCTGACTGGGTTTTATTTACACCTCCACTGAATGTTACAGCCAATGGGGAAGGGCTGTGTTAAGAGAAAAAAAGACTGATGGTGAAATGGAAAATGAACTATCTGTGGTTCCTTTCAGGATTGTTCTCTTCCATCATGCGGGAGCTTGCCAACGTCGCCCATGATGGGCCCAAGTGGATTTTGCTGGATGGAGACATAGATCCAATGTGGATCGAGTCTCTGAACACTGTCATGGATGACAACAAGGTATGAAAGGGAGGAGGGAAATCATCCCTAATCACCTATGAAACCAGTCCCCACACACATTTAGAAATCATAATTCCACACAGGGGCTCATCAAAGTAAGGAATTATTACTAATATCTTCATTTTTAAAAAAATTTCCAGCTTTATTGAAATACTAGAGGCCTGGTGCACAAAATTCATGCACTCAGGGAAGGGGGTCCCTCAGCCCGGCCTATGCCCTCTCACAGTCCGGGAGCCCTCAGGGGATGTCTGACTGCCATGGAGGTGGGAGAGGCTCCCGCCACCCCCACTGTGCTTGCCAGCTGTAAGCCTGGCTTCTGGCTGAGTGGCGCTCCCCCTGTGGGAGCCCACTGACCACCAGGGGGCAGCTCCTGCATTGAGCGTCTGCCTCCTGGTGGTCAGTGCATGTCATAGCGAGCAGTTGAGTGGTCTTAGCATATCATTAGCATATTATGCTTTGATTGGTTTAACAGACAACTGGACACTTAGCATATTAGCTTTTTATTATCCTATATAATAAAAGGCTAATATGCAAATAGACTGAATGACAGAACAACCAAACAACTGAACAACCGGTCGCTGTGACGTGCACTGACCACCAGGGGGCACACACAGAACATGGTGGGCATCAGCCATGGCGGGATAGTGGAGCAGGTGAGCGGGGGCACCACACCAAGGCAGAGCGCCGGTTGCTGTCATCAGGGTGAGCCTCTGGTGGTTACTGAAAATTCTTTGCTCCCATGTGCCGCAGTCCCACCCAGCACTCGCACCTGCTGCTGGCACCAGCCCCACTCGCACCCACTGCCAGCACCCGGCACTAGCCCTGATCGCTCAGTGCCAGCAGCGGGTGTGAGCAGCGGCTGCCAGCCCCAATCACCCCTCAGGGCTTCTCCACTTCTCCCTGCTCCTGAGGGGCTATCAGGGCCGGCAGCCACCTCTTGCACCTACTGCCAGTGCCCAGCACCGGTCCCAATCACTCGGCGCCGTCAGTGGGTGTGAGCAGCAGCTGCCGGCCCCAATCGCCCCTGAGGGCTTCTCCACCTCTCCCTGCTCCTGATGGGTGATCGGGGCAGCAGCTGCTGCTCTCACCCCTGGCCCCACTTGCACCCACTGCTGGCTCTGGCCCCAATCACTCTGCACCATCAGCGGATGCCAGTGGGGCTGGTCCCAACAGCACATGTTGTCTCAAATGGCAGGATTTCCTTCTTTTAATGGATGGATAATATTCCATTATTTAAATATATTTTCTTACCATTTACCCATTGATGGACACTTGGGTTGTTGCCATCTCTTGGCTATTGTAAGTAAAGCTCCAAATGAATATGGAAATGCACATATCTCTTCAAGATCCTGATTTCATTTATTACCAGAGTCTTTAATAGACACCTAAGAACAGATTCATCCAAGTGAGCAGCTTTCACTTCCTTCAATGGCACTGCCATCACTCACAATTTTCAACGTTGTTATCATTTCCTTCAGGATCTTCTGCACATAGATTAATTTTTAGAGCTGAAAGGAGTCTTAAATCATCTACTAAATCTTTTATTACGTACTTCCCTTTTTATAAATAAGGAAAGTGAGGATCAGAAACTAAGCCTGTCAAACCCCCTCAATGGTGACAAATCTTCATTCATGGAGAATATATTTTATTTTTTATAAACAATAAAAATAATAAACAAAAAAGAAAGCCAATGGGAATGTTCATAAATAAGTTAATAAATAAAATACTTATGTAAAAGGGAATCCAAGTTTACCTGAAACAAAAATGTCTATTCTCAACAAAAAAATAAAGCACTAACTGATGCCAATAAAGTGGCTGTTTAGCTGGTAGCTGCTCCTAAACTTGTTCAGAAAGCACAGCCAGGTTACAAGTTTTACGCTGACAGATTCATCGGATGAATGTGTGCTCTCCAAGAGGCACTACTTTTTAAAAAACTAGTGACATGAAGCCTAAGCTTTTTCCTTTAACAATATTCCAATATGTCTAGTTCATTTGAATTACTGACATCAATATAAATTTTTTAGATAACTATTCTCCTGATTCAATACACCACACACACACACACACACACACACACACACACACACACAGGGATGGGGGTAGACAGGATACAGGAGGAGAGAGAGAATATTGTTGCAGAAAATATAGAAATAGTTACACAGTTGACCCTTGGACAATGCGGGTGTGGACTGCACAGGTCTGCTTATACGGAGATTTTCCAGTTGACCCACTCAGTTCAAACCCTCGTTGTTCTAGGGTTCGCTGGCGGTGGGGAATTTGCGTATGTGAGATGCGGACTTAAGTTATATGCAGACTTTCGACTGAGTGGCACTCCTAACCCCTGTGTTGTTCAAGGTCAACTATAATCACACAGAAGAAAATAATCACTCATCGTCCCTCCCAGGAGAAATCAGCCAAATCTCCACCAGCTGGCCATGCATCCTCCTTCCCACCTGACATGTCCTTTCCTGTGGTCTCCAGGTGCTGACCCTGGCAAGCAACGAGAGGATCCCTCTGAACCCCACCATGAGGCTCCTCTTTGAGATCAGCCACCTGCGCACGGCCACGCCGGCAACCGTCTCCAGAGCAGGTATGGCCTCAAAAAGTAAAACCCAACTGTGCAGTTGGAGGCAGGTGCCTCGAGCGATACGTCTGATAGTGTTAGCTCCGGGGGACGCTCCAAACAGGAGCCGGGCATCGATCATCCTAACCTCTGGCCTCGTCCGCAGTCCTAATCCACATCCACGAGGGTGAGCCAGTGTCTGAGGCCAGGCCCGTGTGGTGGTCTTCATTCAGAAATGTGATGGGAGTGGGGACAGCTGTCCTCTGAGTACGTGCCTCAAACTAGGCAGCTTCCAGCTTCCATGTCAATGGAGATAACCACCCATTGCCAGTCTCACTACATCCTGGTGGACAGAACAGCTTCTACCTTAGCTTTCCTCTAGCCCCACTGCTAACGCCCAGCAGAGACCAGAGGATGAGAGGACTGGTTTGGCCTCAAACCTGACATCAGACTCCCTATCAAGGACCCATGCTGAGGCTAGAAAACACGGGCCTGGAGGGTTCGCTCTCATACTGCATCTGTTTCCTAGGGCTGCTGCAACCATTCACCATGAACTTGTGGCTTTGAAAACAACAAAAATGTGTTCTCTCACAGTTTTGAAAGCCAGACACTGGAACTCAAATCCGCCTTCGAGGGAGACCCCTTCTTTGCATCTTCCAGTCAGTCTTCCTCAGCTTAGGGCCCATGACTCCAACCTCCACCTCCTGCTGCACATGGCCTCTGTGCCTGTCTTTCCTCTTCCGTCTCATATAAGGACCCTTGTTCATGTCCCACTCAGATACTCAGGGAGAGCTCATCTCAAGACCCTTACTTATCACATCTGCCCAGGCCCCTTTTTCAGATAAAGTCACACTCCCAGGTTCTAGGGGTTAGAACGTGGACATATTCTTTTGAGGCCACCATTGTATCCACATTTCCACACCATGACGACCACTTCCAATCCATCATAGCCTTCTTTCCTCCTGAGCCGAGCCTTGGCCTCAAGCTCCTTCTCAACACTGCCTTCCATTAGCTAATGTCAGGCCATCGGAGTTGATCCCAACAGCAACCCATTTGACCTGTCAGACCTTGGCCAGATCTCCGTTCTTTTTGAGTCCAGTCTTCTGTATATTTTCTAAACAGAGAAAATAACTCTCTGGGATGAAGGATATACTGACGTCCATGGGAAATTCATTGACTCTTGCCTGTGCTCACAGGGATCCTGTACATCAACCCGGCAGACCTGGGATGGAGCCCTCCAGTCAGCAGCTGGATCGAGAAGAGGGAGATCCAGACAGAGAGAGCCAACCTGACCATCCTGTTTGACAAGTACCTTCCGACCTGCTTAGACACACTCAGAACCAGGTAGGCCAAGAAGTAAGGAAGGTAGCAAGTTAAAGCAGCGGCAAAACGCCTGCTGGCTCACACCTTGTGTCCCGCTGATGTTCTTTCTGTCCTGTCCCTGAAGTCAGACATCCCTAGAACATTCCCCTCCAGGCATGGCAGATGGCAAAGGGGACACACATTAGACTGACAATGGCTGCCATTGTCAATTCAGGCAGGAAGCGAGATGAGCGAAGAGGAAGAGGATTGCATTCCCCTCCAGGCATGGCAGATGGCAACGGGGACACACATTCGACTGACAATGGCTCCATTGTCAACTCAGGCAGGAAGCGAGATGAGCGAAGAGGAAGAGGATTTGAAGTGCTTCTCGTGAGTGCCATGTGGGTGTATTTGAAGGAGGCTGTAAGTTGCAATATCCGATAACAATTCTGAGGTCCTGCAGTTTGCAGGGCATGAAGCTGGCCCTCCTCCAGGTCAGCCAACAGACTTAGAGGTAAAAATGACACCTGTGACACGTGGGACCCACCTCCTGTTTCTGGCTGTGTGTGTTCATGGCCCAGGTAGCACGGACTCAGGCACAATGCAGCAATTGCACAGGCCTGTCCTTCTGGATACTGTGAGTTCACTTTTCCCTTTATGGGTTTGTAACAGCAAAAGCAGCAACCCCTGACCACTTATCACCTAAACAAGAGATTCATTACTTTTAATCAAAAGGATACTTATTATAGAAAGACTATGGTGTCTGCAGAGAGCGGTTCCAGTGTTCGGAACCTGCTTTAGTTCTACACTCTTCTTGCCAGTTGATGCATCACCCATGGATCAGGCACCCAACCCTGTAGTTCAGCCAAGCTCAACCATCAGAGCTGGAAGGCAGCGTGATTCAGAGATCTAACCAAGTTCCCAAAGATTCAGCAAGTTATGCTCAGGATTACTTTTCCCGGAAATTAAGTCCCTCACTCAAAGTGACCCTTACTCCTCATCGCTGGTCTGTCAATAGGACGGAGTATTGAGGGAGAAGTCTCCCATGCAAGGGGCCTGAAGCGCTCCCATTTCACATGCCCCCTGTCAAATCCACTATGCTAAGAATTAATTTTATATGACTAAAAACTGAATTGCAATTGAGTAGTGTACATGGTGGTGTATTTTTAGATATTTAAACATTTATTAATTTTGATTTTGTAAGTTTCTATTTTGGCATCAGTAATTGTTTTTCCAATCTTGACCCTTTGAAAAGCCTTTACCCTCTGGTGGCCTGTGGGCTCCATGGCCTTGGAATCCTAACAAGATAGAGCAGCCTTGGCAGTGGGCAGTGCCCAGGACAGTGGTGGGGAATGTCGCCAATGGACAGGGGGCCGCAAGGAGTTAAAATACCGTGGAAGGAGGAGGTTTGGGGAAAATATCAAACCCTGTTCTTTACCTTTTGCTGAGACACTTGTCCAATGTATCCTCTAACTGAAAGTTAGGCCCTTCCCACTCTGGGCATTTAGAACAAGAAATGTGTGTGTGTGTGTGTGTGTGTGTGTGTGTGTGTGTGTGTGTGTATGTGTGTGCACACGTGTGCTCATGAGCATGCACGGCCTTTGAAATGGGCTTTGAAGGCTCTGTATTAAGTGTATCCAGAGACAAGTCTTTCCTCATCTCCGAACCCTCTGGTTATCAAGAAAAAAAACCCACACATTTTTAATGTCATTTATGGTGCCTACTCTGTGTGTTATTTCATTTCATTCTCACGACATTCCCGAGGGGCTAACCATCCTGTAGATACAAGAGCCGAGGTGCCATGAGGTCCCTCAGCGTTGCAGCCAGTTAGTAACAGACACTTCAGAGTCTTCTGTGTTATTCATCACGGTATTGTGATGCCGGCTTCACATGACCCTGAGAATGGAAGCTGTGTGACCTCAACACAGACTAATCCTTCTATTGGACAGAAGTCCTCATAACAGGTGATTATAAAGTGCCAGCTGGTGGTCACTGGTGCCATTCAACACCCGCAGGAATCCCCAGTTGGGGGTGCAGTGAAGAAGGAAACTTTATTCGGTGCAAACAGCTCGATTGTGAAACAGCATGGCTGTGAGGTGGCTCTGGTGCCAGGCCCCCTCTTTGCTGGACAGCAGTGCTCTTCCCTGCTCTACTCTGCTCTGGCCTGCACTGGTCTGCTCTGCCCTGTTCCACTCTGCTCTGGTCTGTCCTGCCCTGCACTGCCCTGCCCTGCCCTGCACTGGTCTGCCCTGGCCTGCTCTGGTCTGTCCTGCCTTGAGATGGTCTGCTTCGCCCTGAGCTGGTCTGCTCTGCCCTGTTCCACTCTGCTCTGGTCTGTCCTGCCCTGCACTGCCCTGCCCTGCCCTGCACTGGTCTGCTCTGCCCTGCACTGGTCTGCCCTGGCCTGCTCTGGTCTGCTTCGCCCTGAGCTGGTCTGCTCTGGTCTGCTCTGCCCTGCACTGGTCTGCTCTGGTCTGCTCCCTTATGCCTTTCCTTAACGTTGGTGCCTCTCATTCTGGTTCACTCCACTCTGGTGCGACATCCTCAGTGTTTCAGCTCAGCTGGAGAAACCCAGTCCTAGGTGGAATGGGAAAGTGCACTCTGAGCCACAGGAGAGCTGGCTTATACAGACAGCAGTCACCACCCCTGGTCCCTGCTTAGTCTGTCTTTAGGCAAATGAGGGCTCTGAAGCCTCACCATTTGCTTGGTCCAAAAGGCATTGTCCTGATTGGTTAGAATAGGGCGGCTCTGATTGGATAGGGAAAGCCTCAGTCCTATTGGTAGAAATAGGATTCCAGGAGCTCCTTTATAAGGGCGAGCAGGACACAGAGCAGATAGGCAGTTCAGTACAGAGGCCGGCAGCCCAGTGCAGGCCTCTCCCTGAAGTGCAGCTTACGTGAGAGGCCACCAGGCTCAGTTTTGAGCCCAGTTAGCCCCCAGGAGTCCTTCTTAGTAGGCGTCTTCTTCCTCAGGGCCCACAACGGCATCTGGTCCCTTCTAGTCACACAATCTCCCTCTCTCTCTCCCTTCCCCACTCTCTCTCTCTCTCTCTCTCTCTCTCTCTCTCTCTCTCTCTCCACACACACACACAGACATGATAATTTTTAAAAATTCAATAAAAGTTTTTTAAAAAACAAACTCCACAGAAAATGAAAGCCCCTCCCCCTGCCGCAGCTCCACCGCTTCCAGCTCTCCCCCTGCCCTGGGAAAGGGGGAGTCCCTGACTTCTCTCCTTATTCCGCAGCCAGTCGCCCCTCACAGCTGTAGCTTATGTCTCCTCGGGGTTGAAGAGGGACCCAGAGAAGAGAGGGAGGAGCCAGAAAGGTCTCACCGAGTGGAGCCACAGTTAGGGCCTCAGTGACCCTAACTGGCAGATCTGGAAATCTGAAATCGGACTCTTTCTCTTTAGAAGCTTTTTGAGTTCCCTCGGCCCCTCCTTGTCACTGGGGAGCTCCCTTGTGCCTTTCCTTAATGTCAGTGCCTCTCCATCAGCCCATGACGCTCCCTCTCCATTAGCTCCGCACGCAGACTCCTCAGGGAGGTCCGCCTCCCCAGCACCTGGCAGAACCTGACATGCCCAGCTCTGGGAAGTACTCCCCCTCCTCTGCCTGGCACACTGGAGCGCGGGCCGCCCAGCGGCACCCTCTTACACCCGCTGGATGAGCGGGCCTCTTCGGGGTTTCCAGGCGCGGGTCCCAGGCCACCTCCGAGCTGTCCTGTTGAAGCCCCATCCTCAGCTCTCATTTTGGGCAAATCCCTGCCTTCCCTGTGGGAAAGGGGCACTCATTGCCTACCAACCGCTCCCTCCAAAAACCTGTCTGCTCATTTCAGCCCCTCGGTGTCCCCCACTTTGCTCATCTGTCCCTTGAGACAACGAGAGGCCAGGGTCGCAGAGCCTGGGATCTCAGTTTCAAATGTGAGAGTCGTGGGCCCCTTATGGTCTTGGTGTCTCATCCAAAACACAGCTGGGGAGGATCCGCTTTGACATTCTGCTGCAAACATGTGTCAAAAGGATGAAGGAGAGCCTGTCAAGTACTCACATTTCTCACTGCTCTGGGGTAACATGTAGACTGTGAGAGCACTCAGAGCATTGTTGTAAAGATGGAGACCAGATGAAAAACAAGCCGAACACAAGACACTGAGGAGAATGGGACGCTATGAAACCCTGAGGCCCAGCAAATGACTTCTGAGGTGTCAGTTAACGGCGTTGCTCATTTTATAACAGTGAACCCTGCCTCTGTGCAGCCTGGGAGCTCATCTTCCCACGGCAGGTGGCCATGCGGGCAGGCGTGCAGGAGGGGCCGAGTGAGTGGGTACATGGTGCACTCTGTTTATGGGTGGTGGGAAGAGTGTGCCTGTGTGTGCGCGTGCGTGTGCATGTGTGTACGTGTTTGTGTGTGTGTGCACACACATGCTCCTGCTCCCTTGGGCATAGATTCACCTTTGTGCATCTCTTGATATCGGCCTTTCAGTCAAGACCTCCAGGCCAAGATTAAAAGTACAAAATCAGGCCAGTACAAAGTCACAGAGGTACATTTGGGAAGAGGAACTCCACCAAGTAAGGCATGGTAGTATAAAACAGCCACCTATCCTGGCCCACTCTGCCCCCCAGAGAAGACCTGGCCCCAGAGAAAACGTTTTCAATATGTTTTCATTGTCAGACCTCTGTGCTGAAGTTACGGGACCTCAGAGTTACCCCTACCTGGACACTGCTGCTTTTTGACAATTAAAGAAACTGAAAGGAGTGAAACTGCTGAGATTTTTACTCGGATTGCAGCTGCCTCCATTCCCAAGGGGCAAGAGGGGATCATCAATGTTCAGAGAAGAGGAGGAGAGGGGGAGGGCATCAGAGAAAAGGCAGATGAGAGAACCTTCTCAGGAGCCCTTTGGGCCCTTCCTTACAAAAGAAACTGATACAAAAATAGCTAATGAGAATGAAGGTTTAGGTAGCACCATGGTCCTCTGGATTCCTAAAGAACTTAACTCATGAGAGTGTCAAACCCATAGCTGTCCCACAATGCCTCTAGGGTGGAAAGGCCAGGGTTTTAGAGTGTCCCGGGTCTCTCTCTGCAGGTTTAAGAGGATAATTCCGATCCCAGAGCAGAGCATGGTGCAGACACTCTGCCACCTTCTCGAGTGCCTCCTGACTGAGGAGAACATCCCCGCGGACTGCCCCAAGGACACCTATGAGCTCTATTTTGTGTTTGCTGCCATCTGGGCTTTCGGCGGAGCAATGATCCAAGACCAGGTAAGAGACTGTGCTGAGCTGACACTCACATTCAGGTCCACCCTGGCAAAAGCTGGTCTTCCGGAAAGGATGGGAAAGACAGGACAGCTAAAGGTCAGAATTCACACCAACACAGCAAACTGTCTGGTTATCTACCCACTACTCTGCTGAAGACACTAGTCCTCGTAGAAGGGCCCTATGAGGGGAGACACGAGATTGGAACGTATTTGGAGCTGTCGCCTTTCAAGTTGGTGACCGTGGATTTCACGGAGAGTTGCAGTGTTTGAGTTTGACCAAGTAGAGGTATGAGTACAGAACTTTTCAAAGTGATGTGTGTTCTATAAGCAAAATGACAATGTGCTGTAGAAGTTTGAATAGGAGGAATCTCTTTAGCCTTCTAAGTATCTTCCAGAACAACCAGACCAGCTTAACCATCCTGCCCCCAAACCCCTGAAAGAAAGATCTTTTCATAGAAGGTTGGACCAAGCGTTTATTGATGGCTGGGAGTAGAAAACCAGTGTAGTATCTATCTCATGGTATCGGCTGCTGTAGCTTCATGCTCTTTGAGGGTTGGCTTGCAGATCTTGGCAACTTATTCCCTAAAATCTCCTGCATCCCCAGCCTGTTCTTCACTTAGTTTCCTCCAAATAAAAGGTAGTCTATATAGAAACAACATATTCAAAATCATGCAGATCAGTCTTTTACAACTGACTCTAGCTGTCAGGAAGTATCATGTAGAGGTTAAGAACGTGGACTCTAAATTTGAATTGTCACTCTGCCACTTAGTATCTAGGGGACAGTGACAAGTAACCTCTCTCTACCTTATTCTCCCCTTGTGTACAAAGGAGATGAGGGTGATCAGAGTGGGATGTTTGTGAGGATTAAAGGGATACTGTTCTAATTGCCCAACATGGTGTTGCGCACATATGTGCTTATTATTGATATTATAGATATTCAGATTTTGAATATTTAGAAACTGGCTCAGTTTCATTATCTGGAGCCTCTCTCACAGCAGGGGACTGAACCAGCTGCAGTTGCTGGTGAGTTATGCTTTGATCTTCCTGATCTGGGTTGATCCTGGGCTCTTTTGAGGAGTGAGGTAAAAAGTTTCAGCCTCCCAGGGCAAAGCCATTTTCTAAGAATCCAAAGTGGAGGTGAGCTGGAAGAATTAACAGTTAATTTAGAATTAGAAATTTATCTGTTTTCACAGTCTCTGCTTGTAACATCCATCCCAGCTCTCATCAGCTCCTAACATGTTCCTTAGTGCTCAAAACTCAGAAAGCAATTCTCACAGGCTTCAGGGTGACTGCCTTTCTCCCTCTTCCTCTCCCTCTCTCTCTCCCTCCCCTCTCCCTCTCCCTCCCCCTCTCCTTCTCCTTCTCCTTCTCCGATGCTCATGGGAAGGGGAAGTCTGCAGGAGGATGCCTGGATGGGAGCTTCACACTTGAGAATCTCTCCTGTCTGTCCCACAGCCTTGGTGCTTCTTTGACATCGTTGCATTTCCCTTTTGAGGCGAGGATGCAGTGCGTGCAGCAGGAGGGATGAGCCCTCGCTGAAATGCGGAGATCCAGAATGCATAGTTATTGCTTCCCATCGATAGCAGTCCTCAGGCTGCTGAAATGTCAGACAGCAGCCACTGCTGGGCTTCTCTCCCATGTTGGTGCCGAGTGAGCAGGGGGGCATCAAGATAAAGATGCTTGGTCAGTTTTTCCTGTCTCTGTATAGAAAAATTTCAATCCACTCAACTCTTTGAAGGCCCAGGAGAAAGTATCCCTCCAGGCATCTTGGGCTCTGGAGCCCATGGAGCTGCAGTCAGCCGCGCTGGCACATGGGAGAGGACAGAGGCGAGAGCTTTCGGCAGCAGGGAGTATCCAGAACTCCTGCACCCGCATACCAACAGCAAAAATCCTGCTCTAAATGGAAAAGTCAGAAGTTGGCCAAGATAATGTACATCGTGAGCACCAGTGGTGCTTACATTTAAAAAGCAAAGGAGAAATACAAAGTAGAGCCCATACTGAGTAGCAGACACAATAAAAATAATGGGAGAGGGGGGTGCTGGCTAAATACAGCAATTGCAGAAAATGATCTGTCGGAAGCGAATGGGCTCTCAGAGAGCCCAGGATTGGGAGACCAGAAACCTGCGTGCAACCCCCAGTTCGGCCATAAGCTTCTAGAGCTACCACCCTCTGAGCCTTTGTCTTTTCAGACATAAAACAGGACTGGTTCTCACCGGCCAGGAGAACTTAGAGCATTTTGAATGTTAAGTGAGGTGATGTCTTGTCCAAAACTCTGCCACAGCGTGACAGTCCAGCCTAGTGTCATCAAGTTCAAAGGGCAGGAGGGGACCCAAGAATCTTCAGAATGCAAAGGAGACGGGGATTTCAGAAGGGGCCTCTTCACTGAGGTCGTCGCTGGAGAGACACCCACATTGTCGAACTGAGAAAGGGCCGTGGAAGTTTCAGCAAAGGCAGCCTTGCCCTTAGAGTGTCCAATTATAGGGGGAAGTGGGTTTCCCAGGTTACAGGAGGGCGAGACGGTGTTGGGCAGCCCAGAAATGGGGGGGCTGGGGGTGAGGACGGGGGACATCTCCTTCTTTCTGAAGATGGCCCTCTTGGGTTTTCAATATCAACTTGAAACCTGGTTTTCAAAAGAAGTTAAAGGTCTTCAAGCATTTTATCCATAAGTTAGAAAATAGTGATTTTCCCCCCCTAAGGCTTCTGATTAAGAAGATAGTGTTCCTTGAATCTGAATTCAAATCACAGTAAGAGCAGCATACAAATCGGTTTTACCTTAGGGCCCATTTCCATTCTCGTTTTAAGGCAAAAGAATGCAGTTCTACTTACCTAACAGCAAAATGAGGAGTGCCAATTCTTCCAAGCCCGGACTCACTGCCACACACCCGGCTTCCTGGTCCGTCCAGCCTTTAAACTCCAGCGTTGTGCTGTCCTCCGAGGACTTTTCCTAAAATGCCCAATTTGGGCCTCTTTCCTTTTTAGGATTTTTTTCCTAGGTCTGTGTGTCTGGAGTGAGTTTGCCCCCTGAGTGTGTGTGTGTGTGTGTATTTTTGCTTTGACACAATAAGATAGTTTGAGTACTCTGGGTGCACAGCCCCACCCTTAAGGCTCATGGTTTAACATGCATGCATGTAAATATGTCTCCACATATCCCTTCTGTCAGAAGCCCAGTAGATCTTTCTCTCCCCTGCTCCCAGATTTTAAAATTTTAGCCCTTGAACGAACATTAGAGACTTTCCTTTCTAGGATCCTCATTCTACAGATGAGGAAACAAGCACAGACAGCAGGAATTTCCCCTGGTTATGGACCTGACTCCCTCTGAGTCTTCTTACTCAACCACCCTTTTGTTCATTTCATCCCTGGCTGCCATGCTGGGCATTGCTCAGTCTCAGGAGTCAATCGATCCCTTCGGAATTCTTGACCACACTTGCCCATCCTGTGGTCGTGGGCTCTCTCCTCCATGTTCTTATACTTCCCTCCCCCCGCCCTCCACCCTGCCATGGCTCTGAGATGGGCTGGTGCAGGGAAGCTCAGCTGCATGGTCAGACTGGCACTCGCACATGTGCTCAGGAGGCCCTGCTCAGCTGCGCCTGGTTCAGGCTGGTCCTGGGCAGAGCAGCGTCATTCCCGGAGGAGCCGGTCCATCAGGTGGATCTGCAAAAGCGGAAGCACGTTGTTCCTCCCTGGCCTCCGCCTGACGCCAGGATGGCCTGTTCAGGCTCTTGAGCTCTGAGAGCCTGATGCTCACCTGCTCTGTGTTGCAGCTTGTGGACTACCGGGCAGAGTTCAGCAAGTGGTGGCTGGCCGAGTTCAAGACCATCAAGTTTCCTTCCCAGGGAACCATCTTTGACTATTACATAGACCCCGAGACCAAGAAATTTGAGCCATGGTCCACACTCATCCCTCAGTTTGAATTTGACCCTGAGATGCCTTTGCAGGTGAGTGTGTGAGCGATCAAGGAAGTGCAGTCATCCCGAAGGTCGGCCATGGCTCTAGAAGCAGCCGCTTGCCAGCATCCAAGAGGTTTGGCCTTGCTGGGAGCTGGGCACCTCCAGCTACTGCCTGTCAGTGGAAATCATAGGTGCAATGAAGCCATGAGTTCCCTCCCAGGGGCCAGGTCACTTGGTTACCAGACCCCACTGGCAACCTCGGGGGGACACAGGGCGGAGACGATGGGGCAGAAGTTTCTGATGGATGTTAGCGAGGCCTCAGGGAGGCAGACAGAGTTGGTAGGGGAGGGCGGGGATGCTCTCTACCCAGAGAATGAGCTTACAAAATGGTCTCCCTGTGGATATCAGGGAATCCCTCCGCCTATGGTGGCGAGATCCACCGTGGCAGCAGAATCCCTCTTCTAAATGCGCCAGAACATTCTGCGGTGCATCTGTTTCTCCCATGAGCCCCAGGCGCACTGATTGTGTTCCCATTCCAGGCTTGTCTGGTGCACACGAGCGAGACCATCCGCCTGTGCTACTTCATGGAGCGGCTCCTGCAGCGGCGGCGACCGCTCATGTTGGTGGGGACCGCGGGCACAGGCAAGTCGGTGCTGGTGGGCGCTAAGCTAGCCAGCCTGGACGCAGAGGAATACCTGGTGAAGAACGTACCCTTCAACTACTACACCACGTCGGCGATGCTGCAGGGTAAGGCGCCCAGAGGCGAGGAGGGGGGCTGTCTGAGTAGCCATGTCACCTCGCCCGGAGCTGGAGCTAGTGACAGGTGCCTGCTCACCCACTCGGCTGGACAGTGCAGCTCCTCCCACAACACCCTTCTGCCTCTCCCCTCCTCCCCCCCCCCCCCACACCTCTGTCCCACTTCTCCTGCACCCCTTAGCATGGTTCCCTCCACATCCTTTCTCCCTGCACTCCGCTCCCACCTGCTGGCTTTCTCCAGGGTGGGAGCTCAACACAGAGCAGCAGTTCACACCCCGATGACAAAAAAGCTGAAGACCCTTTGAGAGACTAGCATGAGCTGTAGACTTCTGTCACCTGCTGTGTCTCTCGAGATCTTTCCACTCACCCCTCACATTTTAGAGAAGGGGAACCTGAGGCTCAGGTAAAAGTACATGATCGCCCACGGTCACCACCAAGCAGCCAGGCTGGTGTGGCACTTCCAGCCTCTGACCACACTGAACCGGCTTTTCCCTGGAAGTGGAACATGGGGCCTCCTAGTGGACATGGGCCTCCCAGTGGACATGGGCCTCCTAGTGGACATGGGCCTCCTAGTAGAACACGGGGCCTCCCAGTGGACATGAGTCCTCCTAGTGGACATGGGCCTCCTAGTGGACATGGGGGCCTCCTAGTGGACATGGGCCTCCCAGTGGACATGGGCCTCCTAGTGGACATGG
>NW_005367626.1:582122-596558 GCF_000412655.1 Myotis brandtii
CTCCTAGTAGAACACGGGGCCTCCTAGTGGACATGGGCCTCCTAGTAGAACACGGGGCCTCCTAGTGGACATGGGCCTCCTAGTGGACATGGGTCCTCATAGTGGACATTGGCCTCAAAGTGGACATGGGTCCTCCTAGTGGACATGGGCCCTCCTAATGAACATGGGCCCTCGTAGTGGACATGGGCCTCCTACCGGACATGGGCCTCCTAATGAACATGGGCCCTTGTAGTGGACATGGGCCTCCTACTGGACATGGGCCTCCTAATGAACATGGGTCCTCCTAGTGAACATGGGCCTCCTAGTGGACATGGGCCTCTTAGTGGACATGGGCCTCCTAGTGGACATGTACCTCCTTGTGGACATGGGCCTCCTAGTGGACATGTACCTCCTAGTGGACATGGGCCTCCTAGTAGAACACGGGGCCTCCTAGTGGACATGGGCCTCCTACTGGACATGTACCTCCTAGTGGACATGGGCCCTCTGGGTGTGGCTTCAGGTCCACAGGCTCGTACAGGTGTTTCTCCTCCCCAGAGTCACTTCCTCCTGGACCCTCACTTACAGTAGGGTCTCCTTGGCTGGCTGGGACATGGGGCCAGAGAGTCTGGTCCACGTCTTGACACTGCTTGGTCTACCCAATGGAGGTTATCATTTTTGTTCCTGGAAAGATACACCTCTACACTTATTTGCAAGCCTTAAGTGCAACGACTAACCAGATTACCAGCTCTGTCCATTGATACCCATTCTTGCTATTTACTTACAACTACACTAATGATGACAACGATGATAATGACAATAATAACTTTTAGCAAACATTCACCAAGTATGTGATAGGCACAAACTTAAGATTAGACTTTTACACATGTTTAAGTCACTTAATCTATAACAGCCATGTTACAGATGAGAAAACCAAAGCACAGAGAAGTTAAATAAGCTACTCCAAGTCACACAGGAAGTGATGAAGCCAGGTTTTAAATCCAGACAGTCTGACTTCTGTGTCTGTGCTGCCTCCCTAGTAAGAAAATACTTTGGAAACTGCAATTAGTCTGACTTCTGTGTCTGTGCTCTGACCATTAGGCTATACTGCCTCCCTAGTAAGAAAATACTTTGGAAACTGCAATAAATATTTGCTATTATTTCTATTATCATTAGTAGTACTACTTCAGTATTCTAGAGGAGTTGTTTTCTAGAATCCTATTATGATTTTATATTGTAAAAAAAAACTTTGGGTTTTTTTTGTTTTTATTGTTGAAAGTATTACAGATGCTCCCCTCTTTTTTTGTTAAAAAATACTTTAGAGAGTCACTGTTCATAGTCAAGAAAGAGGCGATGAGCTTCTTACACTGCCCAGACCTCTTGCTCCTGCTCTTGGCCTTTCACTGGGAGGACCCTCTCCTCCCCTCCTGTCGGAAAACAGAGAATTATTCTAAAATGTCATAGTTGCAGTCACATAGAGTCAGGATGAATGCTCACCTCTCCCTGCGGTGAGACATACACCAAACACAGCACTTCCTGCCTCTTCTTAATTCCCTAGTGACTGCTGGTCTGGTCCCGCCTCTTACACCAGGGGATGGGTGAAGCAGCTGTCTGT
Organism: Myotis brandtii; assembly: GCF_000412655.1. Classification (NCBI taxonomy): domain Eukaryota; kingdom Metazoa; phylum Chordata; class Mammalia; order Chiroptera; family Vespertilionidae; genus Myotis; species Myotis brandtii. The sequence goes on from NW_005367626.1 coordinate 583,714, forward strand.
CACCTCGCATGCAGAAGTGACCAGGGCCTGGAGACACCCCGAGCCCCGGAGGGGCCAGCATACCTGTAACCACATCCATGCGGCAAAGCTCAGAGCCTTGACTCAGCTGCTGACTTCCCTTCCTTGGAATCTCCTTCCTTCTACTTTCGTCACAGTCCAAACAAGTTAGATTATTTGGCTTTTTGGCCTAAAACATTTTAGAAGCAACAAAATAGCTCCTAAATGGAGAAAGTATGCTATCAACAGCTAGAAATGTGGGAGCCAGCGGCCAGTCAATGTCCAAGAGGAAATAAGAAACTTAAAAGGGACAAACAGGAACTCAAAAGGTAGCTACTCATTTAGAAGGGAAACTGTCTCCCACCTCGTAAGCCCGTTGCTTTGTGCAACCCAGTGTGGTCATTGCTCTTGTACTTAGATCCTGTGTAACTATGAAAAGACTGCATGTGGTGTGGTATGGTCTGTACGGATGTGCAAAGTGCATGTTTACAATGTGTCCCTAATGGCAAGCGAGGGGAAATAGCCTAATTAGCCATATGATGGAATGCTAAACATTATTACAAAGAATGAGGAAATTCTGCGTGAACTGAGTTGCAACTATTTCCAAAGCTTTATTGAGAAAAGAAAGATGCAGAACAGTATATACAGTATGCTCCAAATTCTGTTTAAAAAGAGATCTATGAAAATTTACACATATCTACATATACATATATGTACATATACATATATGTGTGTGTGTATATATATATATATATATATATATTTAGAATATCTCCAGAAAGATACACAATACACAAGAAATTTATAACAGTTGCCCCTGGCAAGGGGAACTGGATGCTGAAAGTGGGATGAAGAATTACTTAAACTTTTTAAAAAATTGTGAAATATTTCAATCACGCAGAAATGTACAGAAAATAATATAACAGATGCCCATGTACCCACCACCCAGATTTCACAGATGTTAGCATTTGTATTTTTCTATGTATCTCAGCATTGTAAGTATAGACAACACTCCACCCCATCCCTTTCTTCTTCATGCGCCTCATTAACCCACCACTAAAGGTAATGTGTATCATTCCAAATTTACACTTTTGATGCATATGTGTACCCACAAACATACAGTGTTGTATGCACTTAAAATTTACATATATATGACACTGTGACTTCCTTTGGCAACTTACTTTTTAAATCATTGTCTGTTTTGACACATGGAGATCTGTTTCATTGATGTTCACTGCTGCATAGAATTCCATTGTGTGGTTAAATCACAGCTCACTTATTCATTTACCTACGAAAAGGCAGCATAATTTTTTAACATTTTTCCCTTTAAAAAGCATTCCTAGTTTTTTGGTTGTCTTATTGATTTGAGAGAGAGAGAGGAAGAGAGGGATAGGAGAGAGCAAGAGATGGGATCAAGCCCACCACCTGGGAATGTGCCCTGACCTGGAATCAAACTGCCGACCTCTCAAATGCCTGGGATGATGCACAAACAAATGAGCCGCACCAGCAGCCAGGGCAGTACTTTTAGCTTTAATTAACATAAAATACATGGCACATATTAAAGTATAAAATTCATTAAGTTTTGAAAAATTTACCCGCACGTGAAAGCATCACTACAAGTGAGATAATGAACATATCTGTCACCTCTGAGAGCTCCTATGTCCCTTGGTAACCCCTCTCTCTCACCCAGCTGCCACCCACCCCACCCCCGATGCCTAGGCAACCATGATGGGTTTCTGTCACAATAGGCTAGTTTGCATTTCCTAGAATTTCACATAATGGAATCATACAACATGTACTTGGTTTTGTCTGGCTTCTATTACTCAGCACGAATTTGAGATTTAGCCACATTGCTGAGTGCGTCAATAGTTTATTCTTTTCATTCCTAAATAGCAAGATAAAATATGCAAAACACTCAGTGATTCCCGGCATACGATAAGTGCTTATTAAATGGAAGCTGTTATTATTATAATATTAAAATCCTTTTCAAATTTCAGAATCTATAAATACTATACAACAATCTCTAAGCCCCAACTGCCAAAACAAAGGGAACACAAGCAAACCCCTTTTGGCTTGAAAGAGAAGTCGAGCATAAACGATGCAAAATCAAAAATAAGGTTTTTGGAAGAACTGTTCCGCTTCTCAAATGGCAGTAACTCCACCCAGCAGGTCAGTTCATCAGGGTCCCGGGGGAAGATTCTGCAGCTCACTCATTTTTCTCAAAATCAGGTACTTTTTACTAGAGAAAGTAGCTGCTTGGCAATCCCTGCCTCTCTCTGCTCTCCCCCTACATCAGCTCTGGGGCCTCCACTGAGCACTCTCCTAAACACAGACTCAGAACTCCTTTAAATACAGGTGGGGTTGTGTTTCCAGGGATTCACATGGCTCACCAGTGTGGATTGCACGTGCTGTATTTAATGGTTCATATGCCCAACCCTGTGCTTTCGTTCATTTAATCCTCCACACCCCATGACACGCTGTATCCATAATGCTTTTGAGTGCAAGCAACAGAAAATCCGAGACTAGTGATGTAAACAGAAATTTTTTTCATTCGACAAGCGGTCTTGAGGTAGGCAGGTGACAGTCTCCGTTTTTATAAGCTGAGAAAATGAGGCTTGGTGCTGTTAAGTGACTTCTCTCAAAGTCACACGATGAGCCTTATGTCAAGCTGTCTGCCGTCAAGCCACAGTGGCCTCCCCTTCGATAACTGTAAGCCATAATCTGAATTTCCATAGTAGAGGCCAGCTTCGGCAAGGCGCTCTGCTGGGAAGGGTGAACGGGGTGTCAAAGTGTAAGGAAATGGAAAACAACGCGTATTTTAGACAATAGAGAAACCGTTCCATCATTTCGGGTACCTCCAAATTATGGAGCACAGTGCAGCAATTAAAACCAGGATCTGGGAATTTGACGGACCCTCCAGACCTGGGCCTCCTCTCAGCAGGCCGCGTCAGTGGGAGCGTGAAGATTGTGAGCCCAGTGGCCGGAGGCTGGACAAGGCCAGTCCTGCTCCTCCCAGGAGAAAGGCGCTCCTGGAGCTGGTGATGAACTGGGACCTCCAGGCCCAGCTGTGGAAGCTGAACATGCAGCAGCCGAGCCCGCCCTAGGAACTTCAGAAGGTTTCTTGTTTCAAAGAAAATGTTCCCAACACCAACAGACACACCAGGGCCAAAGCTTCCCACCCCCAGGAGCTCTGCTGGCTCTGCCCCCTCTGCTAGTTACCATGGAAAATGGCTGGGAGGTTCTACACTTCAGGCTGTGAGAGGGAAGAGCAGGCTCCAGGGGGGCTCTCCCTGGAGTGGGGAGAGCACAGAGGCACCTGAGCATCTTCCTGTGCCGACCTGGTCCGGGGCCGTCTGGTCGATGGCTGGGAGCTGGCCCGCTGGAAGCAGGGCTGCCAGTGCCCGGAGGAGGGCGAGCTCGGGCGTGGTGGGCACAGGCTGGGTGCTGCTGGGGCACTAGTTCCCAGGGCAGCAGGGCCACATGAGAGCCCCTAGCGGGGCTCCTGCTACAGGGCAAAGGCCCTGCAGTTCGCTTTGGACCGGGGCCTCCAGGGACCAGCGGGCCAGGCTGCACCGCCCAGGACCGGTCCGTGGTGCCCCAGGTGGGCATTGGGTGCCTCTCCAGGTTGCCCGGGTCAGGATCAGGCTGAGCTGTGATCCTGTGTGTGCTGGCCGGTGTGGCCTCCCTCTGAGCTCAGACCCCGGATCAGGAGCCCTTGCCACACAAGAGGCTGCGAGAGGCCGTCATCTGAGCCTGCGGCAGGCGCTTGACACCACCTCCCTGTCCTCTGCTGCTCTCAGTGGCCTGTGGACGGGAGTTTTCTGAGGCCCCCAGTATTCTTCCTCCATCGTAGCTTCCTTTAATTAGTAATGTTTTGAAACCAGAGAAGCCAGCACAGGCAGCCATGGGGCTTATGGAAAAGACAGTGGGTGTGATGAAGCTGGGCCAGCAAATAAAAGGAAGTCCAATCCAGCCAAAAGTGGCCCTGGAGGGGACCAGGATGCTAGTCAGTGAGACGTTCCCTGGGCTGACCCTGAACTTGTCTGGGAGCCTCACCCACAACCAGAGGCGAGTCGCAGGGAAGTGGGACATCAGCGGAACAGCTGTGCTCAGGGAAGTGGCGAGATCCACGAACGAGACACGAGTTCCCTTCCACACACGCAGCGCTCGGAGGAGGAGCTGCAGTCGGACCTGAAGCAGCAGCTGGAGGCAGTGAGGGTTGTTTGCTCGTGAAGGAGAACAGCAGAGAGAGCTGCAGACATGGCAGGAGGTGAAGAAAGCTGAGCTGAGCCCAGGCGGCTGCAAGGCCCACGCCTGGTTCCTCCAGGAAAGAGCATTGCTGGAAAGCAGCTGAGTGGGCCGGCCCAGCCCCTGGGAGAGAGAGAGGAGCTAAGTGGAGGGCCAGCCTTGGAGGTGGCACAGAGGCCTGCTGCTGAGCTGTGCCATGGCCTCCGCACAGAGCCAGCGGCCACACAGGAGTTAGTGCAGCCGGCCCCGCAGTGCCGGGAGGTGCGGGCCACCCAAAGCCGCTGACAGAGGCAGCAGAAGCAGGAGCAGTGGTCTACGGAGCTGAATCGAGGGAACAAGGACTGCAGCAGGGTGCCCCGAAGACCACAGGCACCCCTTCCCTGGGCGCCACACCCAGGCCGGATCCCCAGGAATTCCTGTCTCGGCGTCGATAGGGCTGGCGCAGGTGCCCTCAGGGGCTCCAGAAACCTGGGCAGGAAGGCTTTGGATCTCATTGCTGCTGTGAAGAACCCATCATGACGTGCGAGTGTGAAGGGTGCTTTTTCCTAGCGAACTGCTGGGTATCTGTGTGACCAGCTTCCCTTAGTTACTAGTAGGTGTTTCTTTCATTAGCTCTTCATCAGCAGGATGTTCGCAAACCTCCAGAGGACCTAACACCATTTGCCAAACACTCACACGTGATCCCAGGTCCAGAAAAGCACCTTGAGGAAGAGAGGAAACCTGTGATTTATCTCATCTAGCTGAGTCAGACTTCTTTATAGAAAAAGCGCCTGTAAGGATCGCATCTCAGATTGATTTATATAGTGCTTTCTGCTCTATAAACATCAGTTTATCCTCATTCCTTTTGGCCAACTCAGCACAAAGGCAGAGTGTTTTTACGCTTTTTTTTAGACTTCCTGCCAGTGACCCTGTAGCCTCTCTGGTTTGCTCGCGAGGGAGATGGTCCTGGCCCAGCGAGGTCCGTCAGCTCGGGGACCTTCTGCCTGGCAGAGTGTTAGCTTTCAGTAAATCGAGGACGGAAGAGACAACAAAGGCGACGTGCGTATGTCACGTCAAGTCTTTTTAAAATGGTGTGAAGATATGCCTCTAGGTTTAGTGAGGTGGCTGAAGGCCTCTGCTTGTTTTAGGAAAAGGTATCAAAAAAAGTTCTTAAATATCTGGATGACTGTTTAAAGAGTCTTGTGCCATCTGTTTCCCTAGCAACACCCTAAGTTCTAAGATGACAAGATTACTTAATGTTAAATATAGTAAGTACTTTAGTTTTAGGTCTCCTATTACATTTTATTACTATATGTGCACTTAAGAGTACATGAAATGCCTTTTGTAATTAACTTGTGCTATATATTTATAGCTTTTTAATGGAACTTAGATAGTATTTTAAATTAGTATAGACTCTTAGGGTGGGTGTTTTTTTTTGTTGTTGCCTTTATGACATAGTGATGGTTAGACCAGTGATTTATGTAAATGCTGACTCCTAGTACAGAAATATAACCCCATATTTTAACATTGCTCTGCAATGTTATAAAATATAAACTTCAAAATAATTTTCTTGAATTTTGTTTTATTGATATGTAAAACAATCCCTTTAAATTGGTTAAAAAAAATTATCCCTCGATGTGCCTTTAACTTCTTTAACAATTTTTCTGTTAAACATGTAGTTTCTCTATAAAACAAACTTTTTATTATTAAAAAATAAAAGCCTGCTTGGATTAATTTTAAAAAATCAAGTTGTCGGAGGTTATATATTATCATATAAAGATGTCTGCAATATGCAAAATAAAAAATACAAGCAGAGCCCTCACCAGTTTTGCTCAGTGGATAGAGCATCAGCCTGCAGACTAAAGGGTCCTGGGTTTGATTCCGGTCAAGGCCACGAACCCTGGTTTCAGGCTCCCCCTGGGCCCTGGTCGTGACTTGTGCAGGAGGCAACCAATTGATGTGTTTCTCTCACATCAATGTTTCTCTCAGTCTTTCCCTCTCTCTTCCATCCTCTCTAAAAGATAATTGGAAAAATAACCTCGGGTGAAAATTTAAAGAGAGAGAGCGAGAGAGAGAGAGAAACAAGCAGAGCCCGGCCAGCGTGGCTCAGTGGTTGAGTGTCGACCTATGAACTAGGAGGTCATGGTTCAGTTCCTGGTCAGGGCACATGCCTGGGTTGCGGGCTTGATCCCCAATGGGTGTGCAGGAGGCAGCCAGTCAATGATTCTTTCTTGTCATTGATGTTTCTATCTCTCTCTTCCTCTCCCTTCCTCTCTGAAATCAATAAAAATATATTTTTAAAAAATACAAGCAGAATCTGCAGTATAATTCTGATTTTATAAAGGAAAAAATCTAACAGAGCAAATAGACTAGGATGAAATACACTGAAATATTGAAAGTAGTGCTTATTGGTAGGTAAAGAATTATGGGTAATTTTCATTTTCTTCATCATGATTTTCTATGGTTTGTATTTTTATAATCATGCAAAGTATGTTATTTTTTGAAAGAATAAACACAACTTAAGCCCTTGCAATATAACTAAAGCATCTTAATGTGAAAAAATTAGATAATGTGGAAGGAAATAGTTCAAACACAGGTACACAAATCATGTCAATGCAAAGTAAGACATGATTAATTACTAATGCTCTCTGTCAAAACACAGTCAGGCAATGAGTTAACTGGGGATTTCTCAAGGGCAGAGCCATGTTGCAGTAATGTTTAAGAAGTAGTTTATGGTAGTGGTTACATGAGGTAATCCAGGTTAGAACCCTGGCTTTGCCCTCACTAGCTGTATGGCCTTGGATAAAGTCCCTTAGTTTCTCTAAACCTCAGTTTTCTCATTTGTTAAAAGATTTTTAAAAAGCTGATGACAAGCCCAGCTGGTGTGGTTCAGTGGTTTAGTGTCGACCTATGAACTAGGAGGTCATGGATCGATTGCCGGTCAGGGCACATGCCCAGGTTGCGGGAGATCCCCAGTGTAGGGTGTGCAGGAGGCAGCTGTTCAATGATTCTCTCTCATCATTGATGTCCCTATCTCTCTCCCTCTCCCTCTCCCTCTCCTCTCTGTAAAAAAATTATATTATTTTTTTAAAAGCTGGTGACAATATTTTATAGGGCTGCTCTTACAGTGGGCGTCAATGGGATAATGCACGTCAAATCCTCGGAAGGGGAATGGTCAGGACGTGTATGTAGGTCGGGTTCCTAGTAGTGCTCCATGGATGAGTGTCCAGCTCTACCGTTCAGAGACTGGAGGGGTCAGTGGGACTGGCCAGTCAGGGCCATCCCTGGCCAGGGGTTGGGATGTTGGGGCTCACAAGGACTTTCTCCGGGTGATGTGAAAGAAGCGGTCAAGTCAGTATCCACAGACCTGAATTCTCATTCCAGCAAAGCATTTAACCTGCCTTAGCCTCTATTACCTTAGTTACAAAATGGGGGTCATGGCCTTGGCTCTTTCCCTGCCTATTCCTGGGATGCGCTATAATAATAAAATGCATTCATTTATTTCTTAATTTAGTAAATGTTCTTCAACATCCTCCTTTATGCTAGATAACGCTCTCTGTGCTGGGGTATGACAATGAGAAAAGCAGAGAGATTTCCTGGCCTACAGAGTTTACTAGTAGAGGGCAGAGGGAGTGAGACAATAAACAGGAAATTAGTGAAATATAGGATGTTAAGTACTCATACGTGTTATGGAGAAAAATGAAGCATGGACAGGAAATATTTTTTAAAATATTTTTTTATTGATTATAGAGAAGAAGGGAGAGATAGAAACATCAATGAGAGAGAATCATTGATTGACTGCCTCCTGCACGCCCTGCACTGGGGCTCGAGCCCACAACCCAGCCATGTGCCCTGACCAGGAATCAAATCTTGACCTCCTGGTTCATAGGTTGATGCTCAACCACTGAGCCACACTGGTGGGAGGAGGCGGGGTGTAATTTTAGATAGAGTTCGAGGGAAGGACTTACTGAGAAAGGCATTTGAGTCCATACATGTGTGAGGTAAGTAAGAAGCAAACTGTGCTAGCATTTGGAAGAAAAGGATTCCGGGCAGAGGAGGCATCCAGAGCAGAGGCCCCGAGGCAGCGAATGTGTCAGATGCAGGGTGGCCTGAGCCGAGGGAGGAACCAGGGGAACAGTGGGAGAGAGAGACAGCTGCGAGGTCTGTGCATATAACCCGTCTGGCTTTGGCCCCAAGTGAGATGGGAGACCACTAAAGAGCTTTAAGCAGGAGACTAGCCCATCTGATGTATATCCTAGGAGGATGCCCACTCCTCTGTTTGGAGTATAGTGAAGGGACCAGGGTGGAAGGAGGAGGACCATTTGGGAGGATTTGGTAGTTACTGGATGAGGGACAGTGCAGCCCCACACCCTCATCAGGCAGCACCTGGACTACGGCCACTGGTAGGAGCGCGCCGGGGGCCCGGGCTGGGGGGAAGGAACCAAGGCAGGGCCGAGCCAGCCACCTTCCCTGGAGCTGCACCCCTCTGTTTAGCTCCGCACAAGGATGGTGGCAGTGGAGACACTGACGTGAGAAAACAATTTCACATTGATCATGAAATTGCTCTTCAAATGTACGATGGTGGTGAAACAGTGCTGGAGGAACACGGATAAAAACGGAGGCTTGCAGGTGCACCTGCTAGATATCGTTCCAGCTGGACGTCTGGAGTTCCATGTGGAGAAATGACTAAGACGCACAGGTGAGCCCGCCTGGGCATGGGCGTGGCTCGCAGGACTTGTTCACCGCAATGCAGACCCCGGGCCGCACTTCTGTAGATGTCTCCCGTGTTTAGCTTCTTCAACATCAGCATGTTGGCTGACACTGAAAGCCACTGTGCTCGTCCAGCTCTGGCTGGAAACAAAAGCCTGCTGCCATCTCGCCTAGAGGGCACTTGGAGCAGAGCTTGGCCAAGAAGGGATCAAAAGTGTGTGTGCCCTTCCCCAGGGAGGCCCCTCTTTCTTGGGGTGCTTACCTGTCCCGTGAGATAACTCAGTGCATCAAAAGGCCATGTCTTGCTAACTGGCATGCTTTCCTCCTCCACAATCCTTTAGAAGCATCGAGAGCTCAATCAGCCCAAATCACAGGGTCTGCTTAATGTCAGGGGTGGATTGGAGAATCGCTGCTTTGGAAGGAGGAGAAACAAGTCTTCCTAAGGAGAGCATTTCCCACGGGAAGGACTGTTCTCAAAAACATGTCCTTGGCAGCCCATTAATTATATTTCATTTTGACAGATCTCGTGTATAGTTATATCTTTAGGGGGAAGAAGGTGTTGGGTGATTAATTGGTTGATAGTGTATGTTAATGGGATGCTAATTGAATTTACAATTATTTCATATTTTAAGCACTGAATTTAACCCAGGACCAGAGAATTCGATATTCCAGCTTCTTGAAGGAACTTGTCTTTCTATCTGTCACCTTCCTATGTCTAGTGACACTTTCTCCTTGTTTACAAACTTGTTTTTCGAGAGAGAGAATCAGATGGTTCTTAGAGCTTCCAGGAAGTGTTGGTTCTGGCAATACATAAATATTTAATTGCCTGATTGAAAAAAACACATATACCTTCACCCTGTTTCTTAAGTTTGTTCTAAACAAGCCCTGTCAGGCTGGGAGCGATGCTGTTTGATTCCTTCCCTCTGGCTGGATAATTGGAGACACAGCTCCTGCACCGTCTGTGCTGGGTCTCCAGGAAGACACGAGATGCTCTGGTAGAGGGCCTGGCAACCTGAAGGTGCTGGGCGGGGGCTTCATGATCCTGGAGGCTTCTGGGAAATTCTCCGAGGCTAGTGTTTCTGTTCCCCTCAGAGAAAAGCCGAGGGGGTGAGCTCTTTGACAGCAGTGTTGTCCTCTCTTGCAGCCCAGGAGTGGAAGGGGCCTCCACCCGGCCCCGGGATGGGAGTCACAGCCGGCATGCTCCCCTGCTCTTCTGGACAAGGAGGGCCAGTGTCCCCAGGGTCCGGTCCGTGCAGGTTTCCTCCAGGCTGGACTACTGGGCCCTGGAACTGCCAAGGCGTTTTCTGTTTCTGGTCTGTTCCCAACGAAAACCGGGCCCCCAGAGATGACAGAAAGAGCATGGGCTTCGTTGTTTGACTGCTCTGGGTCTGTACACTGGCTCCACCTTAGAGGAGTTGTCCTTCTGAGCCTCAGTTCCCTCCTCTCTAAAATGGGATAATAGCACTAACCTTACAGTGATCTGAGGAAGGCCGAAATGAGACTGTTAATGTTTGTAAAGACCTCACACCCCGCGCATAGGAAGCGGCTCAGTGCCTGGTGGGTGCTGTCCCCAGGACTGCCAGGTCATTCCCAGGTCACCGTCTGGTCCGGTGGGACCCCTGCCGCTGGTGGAACTACTGCTGTCGTTTCCGCATAGATGCACACTGCACCGCGGCTCGCACTTGGCACCCGTACTGCAATCTAAGGTTTGAACGCCCTTCCCTCTCTACCTGTCTCTCCCGTCAGCTGTCCTGGAGAAGCCTCTGGAAAAGAAGGCAGGGAGAAACTATGGCCCCCCAGGGCACAAGAAGCTGATCTACTTCATCGACGACATGAACATGCCAGAGGTGGATGCCTACGGGACGGTGCAGCCCCACACCCTCATCAGGCAGCACCTGGACTACGGCCACTGGTAGGAGCGCGCCGGGGGCCGGGCTGGGGGGAAGGACCCAAGGCAGGGCCGAGCCAGCCGCCTCCCCTGGAGCTGCACCCCTCCGTTTAGCTCTGCAGCCAGAGGAGAATCCCCGTGGCCGACTCCCTGCCTCACGGGGTTCTGCTTCCCGAGTGGGCTTTCAGACAGGGCATCACGACCCACGTGAGGAGAAGGTACGGAGCCCTCATCTAAGGAGAAAAGCCTACTTTTGTCTTCAATATTCTTCTCAAACGTTGCCTTCTCCAAACCCCCAAAGCAGAAACAACTCCTTCTCCTCCCCTCATCGTGGCCCCATAGCCCTGAGCAGGCACAATGGTCACACCTAACACACTGCCCAGGGCAGAGCATCTGCAGGTCTCAGCAGGCTTTGTCTCTTCAGAGCAACTCAGGCCCATGCTGCCTCTTGAAACAGCATCGTTTTTAATGGCAAAAGGGCTGAACTTGGCAGGAAAAAAAAAAACCCACAAGTCAGTCATTTGACCATTTTTGGCTCATCTTCCTGCCTCACACATGAATCGGCTGCTGAGAACGAGTGGGCAGTGTGAAGAGGGAATCCAGAGAGAACTATAGCTGTGATGGTAACCTGAGTTGCCTTTCATTCATTCCTGTCTTTGTTGGATGCCTGCCACAGACAGCCACCCACAGCCTCCACGCCGGCATCTGCGCGGCTGAGCTACCCTGGAGAGAATCAGTCAGGCTTACGAGTTTTACTCTGGATTCAAGGTCACAAGCCTTAAACGGAAGTAGAAACTTCCTGGAAACTCTTCCATACTGCCTCCATATGCTTACATTTCCGCTCCCAGAAATGTCCATTTCATCCCTTCCCCCTCTCCTCAAGCTTCCCACCCACCCCCGCTGATGATCACACGCCATCTGCCTCTTGCTTACACATCTAGACAACTTACATGCATCCCTGCAGCCTTTCTCCCTCCTCCTGTCACATCTTCCCTGGGGCATAGCCGCCCACCAGCATCTTGATTCTACTTTTCCCACCTCCCGAAACCTCACGTCATCAACTAGTCCCCTGTCACCTTCATAATAACATGCATACATTTCTATTGTGTTAAAAAAAATCGTTCTCAATTTACTGCTCGCTCTCTCTCTCTCTCTCCCTACTTAATCAAATTTCTCTACTCTGTCTTCACGCCCTCACCTCCTACTCACTCCTCAGGCCATTATTATTAGTTTCTATTTCCTCCATTCTAATAAACCGTTCCTGCTCAAGGACTAACTGTATCTTTATGATGAAATCCATCTTTTTATTCTCTCAGCAGCACGGGATGTGCTAGACCACTTTCCCTATTTAGAAATGCTGACTGCCTTTGCCTCCTGGGGTGCCATGCACCCTGATCTTCCTCCTTCCCCTTAGTGCATCGTTGTGGTCTCTTCTCCCTACGTTGTTTCCGTAAGTACTGGATCGTCAGGATTTTGTCCGAGGCTCATGTCGCTTCTCAGTCTCTACCAACCACCCAAACACGTGAACGATAGGGCACATCGTATCTCACCTTGACAAGGCACTCGCCTGCCCGGGCCCTCGCACAGCTCTCACCTGTTTTCTGACTGTTCCAGGTATGATCGGAACAAGCTGTCCCTAAAGGAGATCACGAATGTGCAGTATGTTTCTTGTATGAATCCTACTTCAGGCAGCTTCACCATCAACCCACGGCTTCAGGTACGGGAGGAGCTGGGGTTCTGGGACCGTAAACACTGCCTTTCCAGGGCTGATGTTACTTGATCATAGTAACAATTGGCCCTTCCCCCGTCCAGCCATTAAAAGTGGTAAATCGTGCAGGACGCTGACTTTCTAAGAAGAGAAACTCCTAGACCCAGAGTTATAAAGCTGTTTAGAGCTGGACAGGGTCAGAGAATTCATCTGATTTAACTCATTTTTCAGGCTAAGAAAACATCAGGGAGATGAAATGGCTCTCCCATGGTCACGTGGATGCTCAGTATCAAACTCAGGTTTCCTGAGCCCCAG
>NW_005367626.1:596699-601329 GCF_000412655.1 Myotis brandtii
CCCCAGCTCAGTTCTCCTCCTGCTCCCCCACTGAGCCCCAGCTCAGTTCTCATCCTGTCCCCTCTCCCCCATACTGACGTCTTTGACCCAAGCTCCAAAGCCCATTATCCCCCTGGTCATTTTAGGTCCAACCTAAATCTGGGTTTAATGTGAAAAATGTGGCCACAATTTGGAATGCAGAGCCCTTATATGAATTCTGTTTTGTGTAAATTCAGAAAGGCTGGCTTTATTCTGGGACCCCAGGTTTCTAACTCAGCCGCCTCCATGCCTCTGTTTCCTCGCACAGCGTCACTTCAGTGTCTTTGTCCTCTCCTTCCCGGGAGCGGACGCCCTGTCCTCCATCTACAGCTCCATCCTGACTCAGCACCTGAGGCTTGGAAACTTCCCGGCATCACTGCAGAAGTCCCCTCTCCCCTATACTGACGTCTTTGACCCAAGCTCCAAAGCCCATTATCCCCCCAGTCATTTTAGGTCCAACCTAAATCTGGGTTTAGTGTGAAAAAATGTGGCCACAATATGGGCTGCAAAGCCCTTATATGATTTCTGTTTTGTGTAAATTCAGAAAGGCTGGCTTTATTCTGGGACCCCAGGTTTCTAACTCAGCCGCCTCCATGCCTCTGTTTCCTCGCACAGCGTCACTTCAGTGTCTTTGTCCTCTCCTTCCCGGGAGCGGACGCCCTGTCCTCCATCTACAGCTCCATCCTGACTCAGCACCTGAGGCTTGGAAACTTCCCGGCATCACTGCAGAAATCCACCCCCCAGCTGATCAACCTGGCCCTTACCTTCCATCAGAAAGTCGCCACCACGTTCCTACCCACGGCAATCAAATTCCACTACATCTTCAATCTCCGAGACTTCGCCAACATTTTCCAGGTGAGTCCATTTGCTCCGAGACACCCCAGAAGGCTCAGTGATGGCTCACATTCTGGGTAAATTAGTAGCAAATGCCGAACTCTTGGCAAAGGCACAGTTCCCATGGAGTCAAGAACATAAACAGGCAAATAGAGTGCCATGGGCCCTGTGAGGAAGGACTTCAAAAAATAGAGGTCTGTTTGCCAATCAATTATTTCCCAGGAACAGAATGCATTTCCGAGTTGGTTCCTTGGGGCTGGAGGAGGCTGAGCATCGTGGCGATAATGTTACACAATGATTTCAGCGTGCCTAGGGAGCAAAATGGCACAGAAGAAAGAAATAGAAAACTATTTTGCAGGCCCTGGTGGTACATCCATTGTTCCTGGATGAAAAGGAATGTCCCCAACCATGCAGGGTAGCTCTGCCTCTTGAAGAAGCCATGTCGCAATATTCCTGAGATACCATCTGCCGGCCCCTGGGATGCTGTGGTTCTAATTATTCCAGCTTCTTTTCCAGGCCAGAGCCATTTCAGATCCCTTCAGCTGCTCATCTGAACGGTGAAGGCCTGTCTGTGCCTGTGATTTCCAGCAATGTGGCCCTTCACCATTAGAATGCGCTGCAGCAAACCCCGATCTGCTCTTCCCCTTGGTCATGGTGACGTCCACAATTCTCCCGTCCTGGATAAGAATCTGCACAAACTAATTTTCGGAGAGACCTCACCCCCAAGATAGCACTGGGCCATTACTGAGGGACGAATGTCATTCACACCACACAGAGGCCACACCTGTAGGGAAATGTCAATGAGGCCAGGGAATGAAGCATGACCCTCCTTGGGGGGCGGGGGGAGGTGGACACAAGTATTTGGAATTAATTACCCAGCACACTACCTGTCAGACTCTGGGGAACCCAAGACCAGCAAAGGGCCGGACCCTGAGAACACAGGGCTGTATGTTCCACCCAGGACTCCTGGTTGTAAAGAGCGGAAACCTACTACAACTTTGTTCAAATATCCAAGAGCTATGCCCCAGAGAGTCTTAACCTGAAGGTGGAGTCACTGCTCCCACTGCAGGTCAAGTCTCCGAGAACATCTGTAAGCTGCTCAGGAGAGCACCCCTGGGTGGACCGTGTGTCTCCCAAGCGTTGCTGCGCTAGAGTGAGGACCGGAGACCTGCTGAGAGTGTATAGATTTGCCCAAGAGCACACAGCCAGCCAGAGACGAGGCTGGGATGAGAATCTGGTCTTTGGGTTCCTAGCCGGGACCCCTTCCCTGTGCTGCCCCTTGTGCCTCCAATGAGGAGAACAAGCATAAGAGGGGTAAGGCAGCAAGAAGTCTTTAGGTCCACAGTCCTCAGGCCTGGACAATGGCAACATGTGTGTGTACCCACTCTTATCTCCATTTATTGAGTATTAATTTTAAAAGACTTTTTTTAATCACACAATCCCTCTCATAAATCTCACTACAACATGATGAGATAGGGGTATTACCATCTGTATTTTCCAAGTTAAAAAAAAGGTGTTAAAATAATTCTATAACATTTTCATTGCTCGCAATGGTGTGAGGTCTCTTTTAGCAGAAGCCCCCAGCCCTAGCTTCTGCCTGGACAGGTGCCTTGTCACCTGGACCACCTGAAATTTAATCCCTCTGGGATACACATTTTTATCCCAATTTAACAGAGACTCGGAGAAGTTACCAGCTAGCAGATGACAGCATGAACGGACATGGCGGTAGAAACGTATAAAACGATGTTGGTGAGGTTGGAAAGATAACTTGAGACCAGAGTGGCCCTCATAAAAAGTCTGACTTTAGTCTGTGATAATCGCTAGCATTTACTGAGCACAGTTCTAGGCCCTAATAATGTAATCCTCACAACCACCATGTAAGGTAAAATACTGATTATTTCCGATTTAGAAATGAGAAAACTGTGCCACAGACAAATCAGGGACCGTGAGCATGAGCACAGAGCCGGTAGGCAGCAGCACTGATCGGAAAATAGAATATTCAACTCCACGTGCAGGCAATCGGGCGACAATGGCTTCCTGAGGAGGAAGGTTCAGTGCCAGCCTTGTTTTAGGGGCAACTGCTGCAATAGTGAGGGAGAACAGGAGGGGAGATGCTGGAGTGGGGATGAGTCTTTCTCCTCTGGCCTGTTTCTTTGCCTGACTCGGGCCGCCTGGGTGCGGACCTCTGGGCTCTGTGTCCCAGCCAGGCCTCCCCGCAGCTGCCAGCTGTCAGCCACCTGCTGGGTGTGGGGAAATGCAGCCCTCACTGCTGCACTGGCCTCCTCCCCACCCCACCCTCCTCCACCGGAGAGCTTCTAGCTCACAGCTTGCATCCCTCTTTGCCTGCCTGCTTGTCTAACGGCCTGATGGAAGAGCTCAAGGGAATGATTGAAAACTTCACTGCACAGAGAATCTACTGTTTTCCTCCATCCGGCATGATCTAAGGCTCAATAATTCCGACCAGCTCTCCACTTCCTCCCTCTGTTCCACCCAGGACAGAATATGATAGTGCTCTGAGAGGTGGGAATTATTAACCGTCCCCATCTCCATCTCCTGCTGCATGTGACTATCTAAGATGGTGCAAAGTTTGCACCGGCCGTGCCCACAGTGGCTCAGCCCTTGCCAGTCAGCCTGAGTGCCTGGCAGTAACAGGGCTTAGAAAGGTCAATGGCGCACCTCACTGCTTTTTGCTGGATTCCATTTGCTATTTTTTCTCTATAATTTTTGCATCTATGTTAATGGTTGTCCTATAATTTCTTTCGTCTGCTATTCTAAGGTTGTGAAGTCCTCATAGATTACATGGGGAAGTGTCCCCTCTTTTTTCCTCTCGGAGATTCTGTAGAGCATTGCATTGTGCCTTCCTTAAATGTCTGAAGAATTTACTGATGAGTCATCTGCAGTTTTCTTTGTGGAAGATTTTAAATCGTAAATTTAATTTCTTTAATACATATTAGACAATTCAGGTTTTCTGTCTTGATGTATCAGTTCTGGTAAGATGTTGATGTCAACAATTTCTAATTGATTGGCATATAATTGTTGATATATCCTGTTATTATCTTTGAAATATGTGTTGTAGCTGACATGCCCTCCTTCTTATTCTGAATGTTGATTATGTATACCTTTTCTATTTTCTCTTTTTACCTTCTATCAGCTTTACTAGGGAGTTATCAATTCTGCTAGTCTTTTCAAAGGAACTGAAAAGTTACCAATATTATGTTTTTTACTTTCTTAACTACCTCTATTTGATATCTGTTTTTATATTATTAATATTTAATCTTATAATCTCTTTCTTACTACTTACTTTGGGTTTGGAGTTAGTTTGTCTTTCTGTTTCTAACTTCTTGGCATGGCCACTGACATCATTAATTGTCAGCCTTCCTAGTGGGCTGACCATTATTAAATGCACTGTATATCAAAAATGGCTCTTGCTTTAAAGTCAACTTTGTATGATATCAGCATGGCTACTCCATGTTCTTTTAGTATCTTTACTAGGGGCCCGGTGCACAAAAATTTGTGCACTGGGGAGGGGGTTCCCTCAGCCCAGCTTGCCCCCTATCACATACTGGGAGCCCTAGGGGATGTCCTACTACCTGCTCCCTGCTCCCTTGGGGAGTGGGCCTAAGCCACAGTCTGGCCACCCTTTGTGGGAGTCGAACGGGCTGATCAGGGGAAGGCACCAGCCCCATCACCGCACTGTTGCAGCCACTGCAAGTCAACAATTGCTGGCTGGCTCCACCCTGGTTCCCCGCCTCTGCCGCCATCAACAATCGTTGGCTGG
>NW_005367626.1:601795-631356 GCF_000412655.1 Myotis brandtii
ATTCTATATTGTTTTCCAGCTTTTATTCCAGCTGTTTTGAATTTTTATATTTAAAATATATATTTCCCGTAGGCAACACACAGTTGGATTTTTAAAATCTAGTCTCATAATCTTTATCTTTTAATTAAAATGTTTAGTGCATTTATATTTGATGTTATTTTATATAATAATTATTTTACATAATAATTATACTATTTTTTAATATGTTCTACATAGTGTATGTTTCCTTTTCTCCAATTTCTCATATTCTATTGAGCTAATTATATTTTTTATTCTTTATTTTCTCTTTCTTTTAGCGTGCTGTACATCCTTTGACTATTCATCTAATGGGTACCAAGTGCATCACTTTATTCTTTTATCCTTTATAAATTAGTACCTTTATCAAATGCCATATGATTCCAGGATCTTAGAACAATTTACCTCCTTTCAACTTTTATGTCCCTGATTTATTTTAATTCAGTGTATACTGAACACCCATAATGCACTATTTCTGTCCTAGTAAGTCAACACTATTTAGATTTACTCACATATTACCCTTTCCATTGATCTTTATTCCTGCTGCATTTCTGGCTTTCCATTTAGAATCATTTTTGCTCTGCCTGAATAACTTCTTTAGTGTTTGCTTTAGCTTATATCTGCTAGCAAAGAACTTCTCAGTTTTCATTAGAGTTTAAATGCATTTATTTCATATTTTTAAAGAATTTTGGACAGTGATTTAGAATCTAGGTTGGCAGCTATTTTCCCCCGGCACTTTGAAGGTGTTGTTTCATTGTTTTCTGGTTTCCATCGAGAAATTATCTCCAAGTCTTACTGTTCCTTAGAGACTATCTGTATTTTTTTTCTCACGTGTCTGTTTTTAAAATTTTCTCTTTGTCTTTGATTTTCAAGAAAATCACAATTATGCTTAATGTGTCTAGGTGGTATTTTTATATTTATCCTGCTTAGTGTTTGCAGCATTTTTTTTATCAGGTTTGACGCCCTTTTTTGAGTTTTAGAGAAGTTAGCGCTAACATCTCTTTATATATTGCTTCTGCTTCTCTCTGTTCTACATCTGGTATTCCCATACATGTATATGACCTTTCCACTGTGTTTCATGCGCTTCTTATGCTTTTTTCTTTTTTTATATGTTAATTTTAGAGAGAGGAAGGAAAGAGAAATACCCATGTGTGAGAGAAACATAGATTGGCTGCCTCCCCTATCTTATCACTGTGTTTCATGTGCTTCTTATGCTTTTTTCTTTTTTTAATATTAATTTTAGAGAGAGAAAGGGATAGAGAGAAAGAGAAATATCCATGTGTGAGAGAAACATAGATTGGCTGCCTCCCCTACACACCCCCAAACAAGCCCGAATCCTGGGCATGTGCCCCACCTGGGAATAGAACCTGCCACCTTTCGGTGTACAGGATGACACTACAACCAATTGAGCCAAACTGGCCAGGGCACTTCTGTTTTTTCTTTGTTAATTTTTTTTTTCAGTTTGATTATTTTGTGCTGGTCCCTTTTCTACTCACTAATTCTTTTTTCAGCTGTGTCATTCTTTGTTAATCCCATTTGATAAGTTCTTAATCTCAGTAACTATAACTTTGGGGTCATTTTTTAATTTGACAATTTCCATTTGGTTTATTTTTAAAGGTTTCAGTACGCTGCTGAAATTCTTTACCTGGTCATCTAATTTCTTAGTCATATTAATTGTAGTTTTGTTAAAGTTTGTGTCTGTTAATTCCAATGCCTAGATCTTTTGTGGGTCAGTTTTTTTCTTGGTTTTGGTCATATCTCCTGGTATTCCCAGTTTGTTTGTTTGATTGCCAGACATTATGAATTTTAAAATGTGCGGGTAATTTGAGGGTTTAGATCAGTGGTTCTCAACCTTCTGGCTCTTTAAATACAGTTCCTCATGTATTTTATGACCCAACCATAAAATTATTTTCGTTGCTACTTCATAACTGTAATATTGCTACTGTTATGAATCGTAATGTAAATATCTGATATGCAGGAGGGTCTTAGGCGACCCCTGTGAAAGGGTTGTTCGACCGCCAAAGGGGTCGCGACCCACAGGTTGAGAACCGCTGGTTTAGATGATGATGTTTTCCTTCAGAAATTACATACTTCTGCTTCTGGCCCACAGTTGCCAGGGACTGAGGAGACTGAAATTGGGCTTTAGTTCCTGTGAGGACCGAGTGATTTGTTCACTCACACTTCTAATGTATAACCATCTGACAGGGCCCATTGGGGTTTAGCTACAGCCTCTTTCCTGGTAATCCCTGAACTCCAGTTTTCATCCTTCCTGCCCCATGAGATGAGAAAACATTGCTCAGCATCTCAACCTCTCACTTGTCACTGTCTTTTCAGTTTCTAATCCTATAAGGCACTGCTTGTGAATTGGCAAATGTCTGAAGAAGATAAATGGTGCCAAACATGGGGTTAATCTCACTTCCTTCTCTTCTCTCCAGTAGTTGAGCCCCGCAAGTCCTTGCTGACTTGATTACTCTCTGATGCTTCTAAAAAGATAAAGCTTTAAAAACAATTTTCCCATCTTTTGCAGTTGGTCTCAGTGGGTTGGTCTGTGATCAGCTATTCTGCCATTACCAAAAGCAGAAATATTAATGGAGGTTCTTGCGACCTTATAGTAATTGAAGGATTCAATATCAGTTCATTCATTCTTTCAACAAGCATTCCCTGAGAATCATATGTCAGGCACCGGGCGATGTGCTAATAATACCGTGATTAAAACAAACCACATCTGAAAATAAATTTCTCAATTTCCCTGCCTTTAAGACACTCACCATGACCTGGAAGAAGCAAACCAGTACAAAGAAAAATAATTTTAGAAACTAATAATTCTCTTATACATATTTAAAGGGTCATATGGGAGCACATCAGAGGAAATGGTGTTGGACAGGAAAGAAGAGACCATGGAAGACTCAACAAAGTTTATCAACTAATCTAGATCTTGAAATATGAGCAGAGCGAACAAAGGCATGAAGTCACAGAAAGTATTCAGTCAGGGTCAGAAAATAATTTGAGTTTTGTGAAACCAGAAACTGGATTTGATGGGATGTGGTGATAAGAGGGATCATGAGTAATCAGACTGGTAGTCATATTAGAAGCAGACCTTTGTGCCATGCTGTGGAATCTGAGCATTATTCCTCCGGTACTGGGGAGCAATTAAACGGCCCCCTCTTTCTCTGACACAAGAAAGAAAGCAATGAAGGCGGACACAGGAGCAAATGAGTTTGAACTTATAGGACTTACTGAAGTTGTTGAAGGGCTCTATTCTCGGTGGTCTTTATTTTTCAATGAAAAAGAAAGCTGAGACATTGGCTAATAGTAGCAGAGATGTGCCAGAAATTTGAGATAAAATAATAAATATTTTAAACAATCCCTGTGTTACTGTGTTAGATGGGAAGGAGAGCCTACTCAAGATAAACAAATGTGTTGGTGACTGCAGAAGTTAACTATACTCATCCCAGTCCTTCGTCACCGTTCTGATTCCACATGAGCAATTGTCACTCAGAGTAGCTTTCAAAACGGCACTGAAGGAATTGAAACAGAGCAGAGCCCCCCTCCCTCAGCGTGGTGATTTGGAATGCAGTGTCTAAAATTCCAGGCTCCAAGGCCAGGCAAACCTGATTTCAAAACCTCTTGGTTTTGAACTAAGGCCACTTATCATGTGGCATTGGACATACTTCCTATCTCTGAACTGCAATTTCCAAATTATACGAAATGGATATAATAAAAATGACTTTGTGGGATCATCATGATGGTTAAATGAGCTGTGTCTGGCAAAACATCGACTCCAGTACCTATCACAGAACTGGCTTCAATAAATAGTCGCTGTTGTCGTTGTAAGTTGTTATTCATGCCATATTTTTGTCTGTTCTCCTTAAAGGGCATTCTCTTCTCCTCGGTGGAGTGTGTGAAATCCGCACGGGACCTGGTAAAGCTCTATCTGCACGAATCAAATCGTGTTTACCGGGATAAGATGGTGGAGGAAAAGGACTTTGTTCTTTTTGATAAAATCCAGACAGAAGTGGTCAAGAAAATTTTTGATGTGAGTATTGCACTGTGAATTCTTTCTACATTTAAAAATAATGATAGTTGTGCAGACTATCACCCAAATTATAAAAATACAGCCCATAAATTAGAGAAAAGAAGAGATTAGTAAAAGAAAGAAAAGTCTATCATTATTTTGCAGAGATGAAAAGTGTTGAGGCAAGAAGAGACAAATTAAGCATAGGATCTGAGTGTTGAGAAGGTCTGTGGACATCCACTAATCCAAACCCTCCTTTTGTAGTAACTCTCCTCAGTGTCGTTTCCCAGGTTAGTCATCCCAGTTCATGCACCAGCGTCCTCGGAAATGCACAATCTCAGCTTTCCCAGGGCAGCCATTTGGGAACTGGGGATGACTGGAAATTTAGAACAATTTTGGAATTTGGGACCTTTGGAACAATTATAAAAACTGGAAATTTATTCTAATCACGATTTAAAATTTATTTTCCTGTCTATTCATCCTAGGTTTACCTTCAAATCTTTGAAGACCATTTATCTTGTCCTTCCTAGGTCTTCTCTTCTCCGAGCTAAATAGCCTCTGCTCTTTTAACCATTTCTGACACGGCTTGTTTTCAAACCCAGAGTAGTTGGCATCATCTTGATTATCCTCCCATCCGTGTTCTCCTCTGAAATCATGGTGCCTGACTCACCACACAGCCCAACTGTGTCTGACCAAAAGCAAGATCACCATTCCCCTTTTCTTATGTACTATAACTTCGTTACTACATTTTTCAAAATGTGTCCTGCTAACTAGTTGTACCACAATATGCTTTTTAGAAAGAAGGTATCTATGATTTCTCAAGTTGAGAAAATACTTCATATCATATTCCTTTCTTAGAAATTCGGTGTATTCAACACATGAAAGCCCTGAACATCAGCAATGACCCTGATTCGTCTATGATTTCCAAACGCATTGGATCCTACAACTCTTTCCCTCCATAAAACCTATTAATAATTTTCAGAATGAATGGTCCATAGAATATGCCTTGGAAAACACTGGTACATTAGCACCTCCTAGGATGACACTGTATTTCTTAGTGTCAAAATTACCCCGCCACTAACACTGAGCCTTCTGTTGACCAAAGCCCCATGTTTTCCATACATACTGCTTGTTGTCCTCTCTTGAACTTAGAAAAAATCAAATCTTATATTCAAATGTACCATGTTGTCCCTGTGTTCACCTTGTTAGGTTCAGCTCTCCATATTTTTTCCTGATAAGATCCTGGATCTCTCTCTCTGAAGATTTTACTGTCCACCCAGCCTATACAACAGCCTTTTGAATATTTGGATGGTGTTTTAAGTAACTTAGCTCAATCTGCTCTTTACTAGTCCGAACACTGAATTTCTCCAACTTTTCCCATCATTTTTATATGGCCTGATGTACAGCACTCTCACATCTCAGATACTCCTCTCTGAGTTTTGTAGAATTTGCCCATTTATGTCTTCATTGTTCGCTCTGCAAATGAGCCTTTCCTGTTTTCTTAAACTGGTCTAAGCTAGCACTTCAGTGTGACAACACTCAGTCTTTGAGATAGAGGTTCTATGTGGGTCTGTATACTAAGGGCCCATCCTTTTGATCATAGATCCAGACATAATTAACACTGCCATTATATACATTTGTTGGTTGTTGTTTTGTTTTTGATTAGTGCACATTTTTATTTTTGCACAAACAGCTTTTATAGCTTCCTTTTCAAATAAATGTATCCCCTTTTTCATTGTTAGAATCTTTGTAAAAATAAGCACTAATTTCACATAGTCTTGCAAAGTACTGTGTCCATTATTATGAAGAAACACTGTCACAGCATAAACTAGGTAAAGAAATTTTGCTCTGTTACCTAACAATGGAATATTTGGAATCTGAACCATTTGGCTTGGCTGGAAATATAAGCACTTCATTCTTGATTTTATTACTGCAAAAGCAAAATTCTTGATCCTTTTCTCCTTTTAGGGATGAGAGATAGAATGACTCTATCTCCATACTATACCATTGGTAAGACATCACCACACATTCCACCCTTCTAAGCCAGCTTTCCTAGTGAGCATGCCCAAGGCCGATGCAGCTGTCTGTGACTTGTGCAGCCATAAACAGCTCACGCTGCTGGGTGATAACATGTCTCACCTTTTGGCCTTGTCCAGCTATTCTGATTTTATGAAACTTCTTTTTACAACCATCTTCTTGGTAAAATATGTGCATATGTTGAGGGATACCTGTACTGTATACTATTAGTGTTGGACCAAAATTAAAATTTCAAAGATATTCTTTTAGATCAGTGGTTTTCAACCTTTTTTACCTCACGGCATACATAAACTACTAAAATTCTGCCGCACACTAAAAAAATATTATATTTTTGGCCGATCTGACAAATAACAAATAGGTATACTTTTGATTCATTCACACCAGACGGCTATTGTTGTGTTGGCTATTGTCATTTTTTTATTTGACAATCAAAGGGAAAAGAGGCCAGGCCCCTGACTAAATAGTTGGGTGTTGTATGTTTTAAAATTCTTGCAGCGCGGCAGTTGCAAATTGCTGCTTTAGGTTCTGAGGTCCCCTGATGATGTATTTCTGGCCGTTGGGTCACTCTGGGTTCTAAGGGGAAAGCATTGTAAGTAGTGCCGTGCTCTGGGGGCGGGGGGGGGGGGGGGAAACAGCAACGCGATTTTCTCTGTTTTCTTTCAAGTTGTTCTTTTTGCTTCTAATACTCCTTTTGATTCTAAAATAGGATGGCCAGTTAAATGGAATTTCAGATAAACAACAAATAATTTTTTGGTATAAGTTACATGAGATTCTTGTATTTTTATTTACTGAGTCTGGCAAGCTTGGTTTAGATATCTCTAAAGTTTTAGCCATTAAGTCCAACATTTGTTCTCTTAAACAATTTGTACAAAGTGCTATGATAAAGTGAGTCGTGGACTTAAAGTCAGACTAGTGCTGCCGCTAACTAGCTTCATGACCTTACAAAGACACTTGACCTCTCTCGGCCTCGTTTTATTTATCTGTAAAAATTAAAAAGTTGGGTTAAATAGCCCCTCAATTCTATGATTAAAGTGATTCTAAAATTTTCTATTCTCAATATATTAGTAAACGTAAGGTACTGAAAATGAAAGGTGAGTGAGAGTAGAAGCAGTTGGTTATCATAAGCTTTCCCATGTAAAGCAGTGGTGTGTGGTAACGGTGGGGGTGGAACCTCTGAGAGGGCCTTGTAGAGGCCATGGACATGAACAGGCCTCAGCAGGTTTCATGGTGTATTTACAAAGTAAGGTCCCAGATATTAAGTTGAAGTAGACCCTTCAATTCATTTTTGTAAAAGCTGTGAATTCATGGCTTTATATTCTTTTTTCAAATGTTTTTAATTTTTCAATTACAGTTGGCACCCAATATTATTTTATATTGTTGCAGGTGTGCAGCATAGTGGTTCGACATTTATAAAATTTTATGAAGCGATCCCCCCAATAAGTCTAGTACCTACCTGGCACCATACATAGTTATTAGGATAGTATTGACTGTATTCCCTAGGCTGTACTTTAATAATCCCATGATTATTTCGTAACTAATAATTTGTACTTCTTAATCCCTTCACCTTTTTCACCCAGCCCCCAACCCACATCCCTCCTAGCAACCAACACAATGTTCTCTGAATCTATGAGTTCCGACAACAATTGAAATGCCAGCCTAAAGCACCTTTGCACCAAATCTTGGTGTTCTTATTAAAGAAAAGTTGCCAAATTTTCACCCAGGAAGTGATGCAGTCCTGTTTCTACCATAAAGCTTAAGCTTAAAGTTCTCTGATGTGTGGCCCTTGTGTGATGCGGCCTCACTATGAAGAAACCTTTTTCACTGTGTGGGTTGAGTTTCCCTCTCTCCTCTATGCAGCCTGGCTCTGCTCACAGAACTGGAGGCGTATTTTATTCATCAAAGCGTCTTTGTAGGCCGGGCTCTCCAGGTCTCACTTTCACTGTTCCTCTGCTGTACCGTCAGTGTAAATTGACTGCCATCAGGACTGATTCCCAATATATTAGCTCATTTTCAAACTGGGTAACTGTACTCCCACATCTGTTTCCACAAGTTTTCCTCAACCCGCGAGAATGGCTCTCCTGCATTATGTTATCCAAATGTCTGGCATTTATTGTGACTGTCCGGCAAAGCCAGAATAGCGTGTTTTCTGTGGCCCTAAAACTACCTTCAAAATATAATAGCTCTTTGATAGTTAACTCTTTCACTTCTTATTACCAGGCAACAGTCCTGGTTTTCCCTCCATTAGGTTTGATGAATCTAGTCCCACAGGCTTAAGTGTAAGGTACTATGTTCAAGGCTGATCCCAAGGTGCCCTTGTCCTGGGCAATGCTCCTGCTGGTGAACAGCAGGCTGGTTGTCTCCCTTCCAGGTGGCCCTCCAGTCTGAACTTCAGGAGGAAAGAACGGCCAGTGGGGGCAATTGCTCATGCTGTTATACATTTTACCTTTGTGTTAGAAAACCTGCTCTTTCTTAGACTTACTTCCTCTACAACCCTTCTTACTCTGGAAATCTCAGGTGTTTGTGTTTGACACGTAAGTAGTTCCTTCTGAATTAAAAGAAAATCAGCCATGTCTTCAATACTTAGCGAACAGAGTGGTGGTGAAGAGAAACAGACTCCATATCTTTTAGGTTGAGTTGTACTAAGTATTCATTACACATGGTACGGTTTGTCCTGGGGACAAGAGTTGGCACACAAGAAGCCCAAATGCTTATGGAAGTTTTATAAATAGTGGCTCTACTGCAAAACCTGTAAGATGATCAATGGCATTCCCAGCTGGAGTGGCTCAGTGGTTGAGTGTCAACCTATGAGGTCACGGTTCGATTCCCAGTCAGGGCATGTGCCGGGTTATGGGCTCAATCCTTAATGCGGGGTGTGCAGGAGGCAGCTGATCAATGATTCTCTCTCATCATGGATGTTTCTATCTCCCTCTCCTTCTCCCTTCTTCTTTGAAATCAATAAAAATATATTTTTTAAAAAAATGATCAATGTCCTTATAAACAAACCAGTCACCTAAGGATGGCTAGTGGCATAGTCTTCAGAAACCAAGCCCTCTGTGCTGAGCTTATGGTCAGGGCTTGCATCCTCTAGGACAGCGGTTCTCAACCTGTGGGTCAAGACCCCTTTGGGGGTCGAACGACCCTTTCACAGGGGTCGCCTAAGACCATCAGAAAACACATATATAATTACATATTGTTTTGTGATTAATCACTATGCTTTAATTATGTTCAATTTGTAACAATGAAATTGGGGGTCACCACAACATGAGGAACTGTATTAAAGGGTCACGGCATTAGGAAGGTTGAGAACCACTGCTCTAGAATGCACTATCACAGGGAACAGGAGAGGATGCCTTCGGATACTGCTGTGGGTTGCAGAACAAGACGTGTTGGAAGGTGTTGGAGAGATGAGGCCATTGGGTCATGATCTCCTTCACTCAGCTCTGGTGAAAGAGCCCTGCTTAGAGAAGTGCACCCTGTGTCCCCATCTGCTCTGCTCAGAACGAAGCCCATTTCTTACTGTGCTTGTGAGGAGGGTACCTTCCACCTTCCTTTTTCATCCTCAGCCCCGAAGGAATAAAACATCACCCATGACTTCATGGAGCTGATACACGAATATTACATGTCCGCCTTAGAGGCCTCTCTCAGAGGAAAAGTGTTGGAATCGCACTGATACTTGATTTAGGGAGGCGCCTAGAGAAGAGGGAAGTCAGGGCTCTCCTCTCTGTGTGGAACCAGAACTGAGTCAATAAGGAGGGCCCTTGTCCTGTATCCCATCCCCAGGATATGGAAGAGACTGTGGAGCAGACTGGAAGCCTGAACATGTATTGCCACTTTGCAAACGGCGTTGGGGAGCCCAAGTACATGCCCGTACAATCATGGGAACTTTTGACCCAGACTCTGGCGGAAGCCTTGGAGAATCACAATGAGGTCAACGCAGTGATGGACCTGGTTCTGTTTGAGGATGCCATGCGCCATGTGTAAGTAGCTTCTCTTGTTTTCTTTTCCCAGTTGCCTCCCCTTCCCCATATCTGGGGTCTCACCTAGGCATTGGAGGCAACAGTCCTGGCAAACCGGGAATCCAGCTACTGCTGTGGAGGTCAAGGGGCAGCTGCTGCTCCTGCCACTGGCCCTAGGGGGCACCCTGGTGCTGACCTCAGGCAGAACAGGAATCATTTCCTTGTCGGTCATTCACAGTCCCTGGGCATGACCACAGTGATACCATGGGAAAGTTTGAGGTAACAAAAGGAGCACCAGACAGCTCAGCATCTGCATCCTGATCCCATTCTAGTCCAAGGGCCAATTTTATAATAATGAGATTGGAGCTTTTTGTTTAAGACAAGTGCACATCTATTTCAAAAGTTAAATGTCCTTATAAGAGCTGTTGCTATCAAATGAATCACTGAAGTAGTCACTAAGCCTCCCAGATAGTTTATGGGCATCCATTGCTATCCCTACACTGCTTGTTATATTTCCCTCTTTACATTTACCACCCCTCCCCGCCGGCCAAATTCTTCCAGCCTGTCTCCTGTACTCATGGTCTTAAGCGTAAAAATCTACTTCATCTTCAACTTCTCTGAACTGTTCCGTCCTTGATAAATTCTGACTGAGACCTGACTGACCCTGGGCTGAGGACAGCTGGTTTTTCTTCCCCATTCTCTGTACCCCATGGCCCAGAGAGAAGTAAGAACCTCTTTACCCCACACCATCCCAATGGCATTCCTCCTTTTATTCTCCACAAACTCCAGGATTTTTGAAGCACAAGCAACTGGACTTCCATACTCATTACTTCTTCATTACCTCCTCTTCTTACTGGCATCTACTAGCACCGTTACTCCCATCATTCACCAGCATCCTTCGGGCTGGGACCACCCTTCTCTCTTGCATCACACCTTTCTTCATTCCTGGCATCTATGTCCTTCTGCTCCTCGGCCTCCTAGCTCCAGGGGTCTTTCTTCCATCCCACCTCAGCCACTCATTCACATGTTCCTATCCTGGAACTTCTATCAAGAATGAACCCACCTCCAAAATCTCAACTTCAAACCTCCCACTCTCTGATTTGCACTGCCTACCCTTCCAATCACCTGCTCCAGTTCCGGTTATTCTTAAACTTTATTGGGACTTTATTTCCTGAAAAGAAATAAACTGCTTTCTCAAACTCTTTTGTCCCTTCATCTACCATGTCTTTACTTTCCTCAATCACCATAGGCTCAATCATCCTGGTGCAAGCTCCCTAACTTTGCTGCCATTGCATCCAGATGACAAAACCCCACTGTCTTCTTATTCCACACCTGCCCCTAAGCTTCTGAAGATTATTGAAGAAAAATCCCCCACCATGTTGATTATGTTTGCTTCCGTTCCTTTAGTCATCACAAAACCCTGAAGAAGGTTCATTTAACATCACATGCCCCATAAATCGGTAACAGAGCTCACACTAATGCAGTCTGGTTCCAGAATGTTTACTTGCAACCATCACACTAGGATGCTTCTTCACGTGCCTTTTGCCTTCCCCTGATCCAGCGGAAGCTTCTTGATGGCGTGTCCCACACACCACTGTGCCCAGTACCTTGGACAGTGCCTGGTGCATAGTGGGTGGGCAGTAAACAGTGGTTTTTAAATGAAGGCCAGGGACGGGGCATTGGGTGGAAGTGCACAAAGGAGAGGAAAATGGGAGACCTCTGTAATCCTGTCAACAATAAAATGAAATGTTCACTAATCTTGTTGAAACTTCAATGAGCATTTTCCTCCCCTTTAGGAGCTCCCCGAGCCTGTGTCATAGTCTTGGGATTGAGACAAATTATCTTTTAAGAGTAAATTAAATTTGAGACAATAGCAAGTGATTCAGTCAATGTGGTTTCCAACGTGAGTGATCAAACTGACTAACATTGTCTTAGCAATGGAAAAATAATGGATATAATGAACCGCCCTGAGGGACCATTTTGAGGAATAAAGTGCATTTGGATGTGTAATTTTAAAATACCACTGCCCGTGGCTCCATCCTTGCACTCCCCTCCCTGCCTGAGGCCCCTCGGCCATCTCCGCAGCCCCTACCAGCCAGAAAGAGCAGCTGCATCTTCCTCTTACACAGAAAACAGAGCAAACCAGCGCTGTGAGAAGCACAGACCCGTGGCTTCTCATCACTGCACAGTGCCCACAGCAGAGGCATGTGGACTCACGCCAAAGGTCCCACCTTCTGGTGTCCAAGGTGGGAATAGGGCGGGGCAGAGAGGGGTGGACTGTGTGCGCTTCCACGGGAATACCCAGGCCCGAGGGGCCGGCCAAGGCAAGGGCCTGCATTTACAGGTGCCTGAAAGCCTGTGCTCATTTCAATGGTTTATTGGCTATTTGTTCTTACCACTTGAATTCTTAACATTTTCTTTTGTTTGATTCCCCTACACCTTTCCTAAGCTTCGCTACTTTTGCTATGAACTCGATAATGGGGCCTGTGGAGTAGTTACAGCACATGCTCTGTAGATTGAGCCGGGCCCAGGGTCAAATCCTGGTGCTGCCGACCTTTGGCTGTGGGCCTACATGAAGGACAGGTAACCTGCCCAGGCCTGTTTCCTCCTCTAGAGGATGAGGAGGATGAGAACGCCTTTCCCGAGGGGTTGTTGCTCATGTGGAGTGCTTCGCGCTTGCTGAGCAGTCCGTAGCTGCGAGTCTTTTCTTCCCTCCATTGTTTCTCCCCTGACGGTACCGCTTTGCTCTCCTCCTGGCTCCCTTCACCATCTCAGCAGAGGCTTGTTCTGCTTTGTCTTTAAGCTTCACGCCGGACCTTTTCCCTGCAGTGGGCCTGATCATAACCTATCTTTTCCTTTTCATTCACTGCCACATGGATCTTCCTGCCTTGTCTTCTTTTCTCTTAGAAAAAAAGGAACCTCAGATGTACTTGGTGCCCCTTCACTCATGTATCTGACCCGTTCCCCTGTGTGTGTGTGTGTGTGTGTGTGTGTGTGTGTGTGTGGTCTTCAGTACACCAGCTTCCTCCAGCTGTGCTGTGTACATCGTCAGCTTTTGTTCTTAATCGGCCAGAAGTGCCGCAATGAATTAACTTAGATGCCGTGCTTTCCTGGCCCAGTAGCCCTTCCGAATATTGATCTTCTCTGTAAATGTTGTAATTTGAATGCAGAGTCCTTTGCCCTCGTCAGAGGTTGTTAATGAATCCCCAGCTGGAGTCTAATGCTGACAGCTGCAGACTCGCCCATTCTTCTTCGGAAACTTCATCACGAATGATGTGTTTTCCATTTAGATATTGAGTAGCACGCACCATGCTAAGCTGAGTCGAGGCCTTCTGGAGTAGAGCTGGGTGTTAGGCAGCCCAGGGAACCAGCTGGACTCCCCCTCATCCTCCAGCTGCCCTCTCTCTTCCATTAATCCATTTCTGGCCCCTCCTTTTTTAATTAGAAGAGGGGACCTGGATATCTTAGCATTAGACTTTCTCCTTTTGTCATTGTCGTCAGACACCATCTAATGTAGGCACAGAGCAGACGACTCCTTGACCCAACATAATGAGCAATTGTGTGCATCACCCCAAATGCGATGCTGGTATTAGGTACGTGTTGCTGTTTAACAGAACTGTGTAGGATGCCTTCAATGCACTAGCACTATAGAGAATACAGGATAATTATACACACTCTTCTGGTATCTAGAAACTATGGTTTAATAAGAGAGCAAGAGCAGTGTAAATCTACCTGATACAAGACAGAGTATAGTGTCATAATAAAAAAATTATGAAGTGAAAAAATAAAATTATGAAAGAATTAAGTGCAGCTCAATAAAAAACTCCTAAATGTTTAGGGAAATAAATTTTAACTGCATAAATTTAGGGACATACAATTTAAGTCCAAAAAGCTAAAATTTTATGTACATATAAAACATCAAAATGAAAAGATAAAAGTGCCAAATTGAGGGTGGGGGAGGATTTTGAGACATATATAAAGAGGTCTTACAAATTTAGAAGAACACTACAATTGAGAAGTAGGCAATGGACATAAAATTCACAAGGAAGAAATATATAATGATTAATAAGAAAAAGGTTCTAAAATAGATCCAGAGACATAGAAACATGCAACAGACCATGGAATCTCAGAGGGAAGGCAGAGGTAGGTGGGCAGGTAGAGAGAGATCAACCAAAGAACTTGTATGCATATATCCATAACCGATGGACACAGACAATAGGATGGTGAAGCCTGGGGTGGGGGACAGGGCAGGCTAGACGGGGTCAATATGGGCAAAAAGGGGACATATGTAGTACTTTCAATAATAAAGATTTAATTTTTTAAAAAGAAAAATGTTCAGTTATCTAGATATCAAAAAATTAAAACCATAATATTTTCAACCATTAAATAAGCAAAATTTTAAAAAAAAAGACCTGCCTTGGCCAGTGTTGCTCAGTGATTAGAGTGTTGGCCTGCTCACCAAAGGGTTGTGGGTTCGATTCCCAGTCAAGGGCACATACCTGGTTTGCCAATTTGATCCCCAGCCACTATCAGGGCATGTGGGAACAACCAATTGATGTGTCTCTCTCACATCAATTTCTCTCTCTCTCTCTCTCTCTCTCTCTCTCTCTCTCTCTCTCTTTCTTTCTCTCTCTCTCTTCCTCCCTCCCTCCCTTCCACTCACTCTAAAAATCAGTGGAAAAAATATCCCTGGGTAAGGACTAACAACAACAAACACAAGACCCAGTGTCAATAAGGGTGAGGGCAAGACTCCCCTCTCTGCTGGAGGTGGGAGTTGTTGACTCACACTTCTGCTAGGGTTTCCTTTTAAAAAGCAAAGGCATCCCATAGGAGAGATGAAGTGATAAGGATCCATGGACATGTAGTTTATTGATGCTTATTACATGACTAAGTCATCAGGATATGCAAGAAATTTGCAGTAATAAAATTCAAACCAAAGAAGCTTAACATGAACCCTTTAACCTCATACTCACTCGTATTTTGTTGACATATCGAACCCCACCGCCAAAACTTCCCTCAAGCCCTTCCTCCAAATTGGGGTTAGCTAGACCCTAAGTTGCTCTACCCCTAATTACCATTTGTTAATTTTAATATGGGATTTCTCATTATAATATCATTAACACAAGACCCTTAGTGGCATAGGAGGTGGCCTGTGAAAGTCAACCTCAGATCTAGCCTCTGCTTTATTTGGGTGGACTTCACCTGAGTTCTTGTCTTACACATTCTTTGGATCCCAAGATCACCAACACTGTTGTCTCTTCCTCCTCATCTCATCCATTTCTCCACAGTGGCTTCATTACTGTGTTATGTATCCCCAAATTCACTGGCTTAACACATTTTCATTCAACTAACCCTGCCTAACATATTCTCATCCTCCAATATTCACCTTTTGATGCTACCATTCTGGGGGCGGTTTTTCAATGTGTATCATAAGCCATAAAAATTGTCGTACTGTTTGACTTGGAAATTTTGCTTCTAGGAACTTATGCTATTGAACATAAATATATGAACTAAAAATATTCACATAGCATTAGTAATAACTGGAAAATGTATGAAACAACCTAAATATCCAACAGGAGGCTATTACAGACAAGGAATTTATTTGGTATAATGGAAAATTGTGCCACAATTAAAAGCATGGTTTAACAGATTACTCAGTGGCATAGGGAAATAATCACAGCATACTGCTAAACTAAAAGAATGATTTCAAAACACTCTGTTCAATGTACAATGTGAACCCCATTTTGAAAATATATGGGATAGAAATATATTGAGTTTTCAGATGTAATAAAGTATGTACACATAAATATATACCTATAAGCATACAGACGCTAGAAAAACTTCAGAAGGACATATAATTAATGTTGATAGTGTTTATGCAAGATAGAATTGTAGTTTTTTCTGTTTCATGCATTTTTTATAACAAATAGTTATTGTTTTTAAGATGAGAAAAGGGAACAGGAGTTATTCTTATAGAGAATGTAGATATCTTACATAGGTCTGTACGTAGTGTTGAAGGGAATTTTTAAAAAATATATTTTATTGATTTTTTACAGAGAGGAAGGGAGAGGGATAGAGAGTAAGAAACATCGATGAGAGAGAAACATTGATCAGCTGCCTCCTGCACACCCCCTACTGGGGATGTGCCCGCAACCAAGGTACATGCCCTTGACTGGAATCGAACCTGGGACCCTTGAGTCCGCAGGCTGACGCTCTATCCACTGAGCCAAACCGGTTAGGGCTGAAGGGAATTTTTTAAAAAGGTGGTGGTGGCCTGGAGGGCAGGCTGTGAGCAGCACGATGGAGGAGTGGCATTTGAGGAGAGGGTGGAGGAGTGGGTTGCTCTGGAGGGCATGGTCTAAGCCCGGGCCTTTTGCTGGGTGAGTAAAGTACCTCTGCAAAGGGAAGAATCCAGAAGCCAAGGAAGTGGGTGTCTTGTAGGGCTGGCACTAAGAATCCACAAATGTTCATTAGAAAGGCATCATTATCCAGGAAGGGTGAGAGAGCTGAGAGCTGTCAGCCTCTGTTGTTCGCTGACTAATTTTGCTTCTGTCTATGCTTGTCCTCTGGCCTTACCCTGACTTTTTTTTCTAATGGTATGCTTTCTACTTTTCTCTTTTTCCTGCCCCCTCCTCTTGCCCAAAAGCACAGAGAGATGAAGTCACATGAAGTGGGGAGGTGGCAGAGTCAGGATTAGCTGGGGAGTGGGAGGGGCTAAGCCCTGGTCCCCTCATCCTTGCCATCACATGCCCCCTCCAGCCCTGCCTGGAAGCCCTGAGCTGTTCCTCCACTGCCCACCATGGCAACTTCAATCCACTTAGTCAAGAAGGTAAGGCCAGGTATGGGGACAATTTAAGTCAAGTTTCCCACAGCTGAGCCCATGATCCGCTCCAGGGAGGTTCTAGTTCCCACTCACTGAGCATGCCCCTCACTGTGCACACCCCTCACTGTGCACCCTCCTCACTGTGCACACCCCTCACTGTGCACGCTCCTCACAGAAAGCCTGACTGAAGCTTGGCGCCTCTGCTTCCTTCCCTACAGCTGCCGCATCAATCGCATCCTGGAGTCCCCACGGGGCAACGCGCTGCTGGTGGGGGTGGGTGGGAGTGGCAAGCAGAGCTTGACCAGGCTGGCGGCCTTCATTAGCTCCATGGACGTGTTCCAGATCACGCTGCGCAAAGGCTACCAGATCCTGGACTTCAAGGTATGGAGGAGGGCCTGTGGGGGGAGGCTAGCCTTCCTTCAACTGCCCACGCTCCCTCTCATTGGCTCTCAGATCCCTTGCCCAGAACCTCTGCTTAGCTGTCCATCCGTTTTCTCCTTCGATTCTGGGCTGGTGAGGTGAGAGGCCCTTTTCTCCTTAGTCTCAGCCTGAGAGCATGGCCTTCCCAGGTCTGTGGTTGCGGGACCTCGGCTGCTTCAGCTACATCTGTGCAGCCTCAACTCTCACACCAATCGACCGCACATCTAAGTCAAGTGCGCTCACAGCTCTAAGACTTAGAAGCAACTCTGACAGTCTGTCCAAGTTCTATAAGGAATTCATCTTTTAAACATGTGTTTAGTAACCACCAGCTGCCTGGACCTTCAGTGGCATTTCCTGGTTTCAGAATCAGGCACTTGGGAGCCACAATGTGGGCCCAGAAAGAGGAGCGAGGCTTTCTCTATAGCTTTCGAAGGCCACTTGGCCCAGCCCCCTCCCATTTATCCATGGCCACAGCAGAGGCTCGGGAGGGAGTCGTGATGTAATTTCCATGAGAATGCTGCTCTTGCCGTCCCTGGGAGAATTCTAGCCAGCACTGAGCCAGATCCACCCGCCAGCCTTCATAAGCTCTCAGCCAGGGGTGCCTACTGCTGCTCTGAAACCACAGCTCAGCATCTCAGTGATTGGCTGAACCTAAGGTCATTCACAGTAGGTCACGTTCACAGTAGGTCAATCTTTACAGCGTCTAAAAAAGAGAAGACAACACTGTGAATATGAGAATTATGCATTTACAGAATGACCCATGACTGTGGTTCTCAACCTTGGCTATACACAGAAACCCTTCAAATAATGCTGATGCCTGCATCCCACCCCCCAGAAATTCTGACTTACTTAGTCTGGGCAGCTGCCTGGGCACCAGGACTTTTCAAAGAATCCCCCAGATGATTCTAATGAAAGTTGAGAGGCATTGTCTTCGGTAATTCTGCAAATGCATGGATTTGAGAACCATTGATCTAAAGGGAGTTTATTAACTTTAAAGGGGAATTTATTTGAACATGAACGACTACTGTAAGGAAATGTACGAGGCCGTTAAAGAATGAGCTTTGAGTGGTGCAAGAGGCAGAAGACCAGCATTAGGGACTGATGGCTGAGCTTTATGAGAGGGATACAACAAAGGAACCAAGACTGACTAAACTGGAAAACTTCAGGGCTTGGAATCCTAGCCCAAAACTGTATCTACCTGCAATTTTGAATGGATGTTAATTTTCTACGAGGCAAGTGTGTGTGTGTGTGTGTGTGTGTGTGTGTGTGTGTGTGCGCGCGCGCGCGCGCCAATACATGTTTTTTGCAACACAAGTGTTTTGCTGGAGCTAGTCATAAGAAAATAAGATGCTGCTAGAATAAAATATATACATGCCCAGGCAAGTATCCCCAAGTGCCTTTTTTTAATCATCACCCAAGGACAATTCATTGATTTTTAGAGAGAGGGGAAGAGGGAGGGAGAAAGGAAGAGAGAGAGAGAGAGAGAGAGAGAGAGAGAGAGAAATTTGTTGCTTCTTGCATGCGCCTGCCCACAACCTGACTGGGAATAGAACCCCAACCCTTCAGTGTACAGGACAATGCTCCAACCAACTGAGCCATCTGGCCTGCGCCCCCAGTGTCTTGCTCTGTGAAAACCTAGAGCACTCACTTGCCTCCTGGGGCAGGTCATTCACTGTATGATGATATGAGTCTTCCCTGTCCTTTGAAAAGCTGTTACCTCTGTGCACAAAGCAGGAGCTCTAGAAGCTAACAAGGAGCCACCGTGGTTTTATGAAGTAAAGCTCATCACTGTTTAATTTTACCTGCCCACCTCTATTGCAACCAAGGCCTGGGAATGAGGTGTATTATCCTGTCAGCGCAAATGGAGCTCTTCCCTACCTCCCGCTGCCATTTTGCTTTCTTTCCAATGAAAGTAGACAAGAAAATGGCCCATTCCTAAAGAGTGGGTGGGGATCGCTTGCAAGAAGGCCCTCTTCACAGAGATCTCTGATATTGATTGTTTCTGCAGATGGATCTGGCCGTGTTGTGCCTGAAAGCCGGGGTGAAAAATCTCAAAACAGTGTTTCTCATGACTGATGCCCAGGTGGCCGATGAGAAGTTCCTTGTGCTCATCAATGATCTCTTGGCATCTGGTAAGAGACTCTTTGTACCTGAATATCTAATAGATTTTCCCTGGAGTTGGAGTCATTTGGTCCAAGGTCAGAGGAATGAAATAGGTCATAGAAATGAGGGAGAAAACTGATACAGTGGAGAACTGGTTCATCAATGTTTTTCTAGGATTGATGCTGGGCCCGCTGATCTGGCTTTTTGATTTACTTTTCATGGCAAAATAGACAATAATCTCAGGGCTTTCTCAGGACTAGATTTGAGAATCAGAAAAACAGGCTAAAGGCCTGTGGTTCCCTCCCCAAAGCCAAGTCAGAGCGAAACTAGAATGCGTGCAGTTTTTTCAAGTAGGTTAGGCATTAGCAGGAAGATACACAGAGAGAGAACATGCACAAAAACATACACAATCAGGCAAGGTTAGGTTGTCAGTTTAATTAATCAAGGATTCAGAACTTGAAGCAAAAACAGTATCTCTTCATGGTTTTCTTGGTTTTCAAAGAACTTGACAGGGGATGTCAACTGCTCTATGACACTATATATGAAAAATAGGACTTCAGTCAAAAGTTCAAATCTTGACATTTTGCTGTTCTTATTGATCCCTGTTTATTTAGGAATTCGGGACTTAGGTCAACCATTCTAGAAAAAATATATATATATATATATAAATATATATGCAAATCCATCTAATATATATATATACAGTCTGATATATAAATAGGCTAGAAGCCCGATGCATGAAATTCGTGCAAGAGTAGGCCTTCCTTCCCCCTGCTGCTGAAACCGGCTTCCCTCTGGCACCCGGGACCTGGGCTTCCCTCACAGCCCTAGCTTTGTCTGGAAGGTCGTCCTGAAGGACATCCAGTCTAATTATTATATTACACTTTTATTATTATGGATATACCCAAGAAGACAATATAGTACATGAATTATGCATTTTTATAAATGTGGTATGTGTATATATTTATATTAATTTAAAGGGGAAATTTAAATTCTGACTCTTAAACCAGATTCAGCATCTGCAAAACCACCTCTTCATCTGGGTTAAAAAATAAAATAGTCAGTGCACAGATGTTCCTAAATAAAATTTCTGCCTCCAGGTTTCCAGCATTCCAGAAAGCTAATTTCTCCACAATTCATGCCCTGTCTCTTTAACTGAATACTCTTTAGTTTATAGAGTCCCAAGACCATGACCACAGTATTCTCTCCCATAGTCTATCTCATGCCCTGTATTCAGAGTGGCTCCTGCCATGCAATCCTAGGAACTTTACTGCTTCAGAACCATTGTCTGCTTTAAACTGTGCACCCTTGTACCCCAGGCCATTTTACTCTTACTTCCACCAAGAGCCACTGGTCCCTGGCCCAGATCACTCACTAGCAGGCTCTGTGGTCAAATGTTAGCTTGTTTACGGTGAGGACCAGAGTTCCAAGTCCCTTACTGTGCTGGCTCCAAGTCTGACACTGATCCCACACTCTTGTATCTTTCCCAACTTGCCCTAATTAAGTTAATTTTAGACCCAGGAGTTTGCCTCCTAGCTCTTATACCTCTTCTCCTACAATACAATAAATGCTTCCTTTCCTAAATACTATTTTTTAACATCCCACTAACTCTACAGCAGTATATCCCCTACAGCATTGCCTCACCTTTTATTATTTTGCTACATAATGAGAGAGGGGTCCAATTCCCCTCCCGCCCTCAAGCTGCACCCTAACGTCTAACTTCTAACACAGCCACCGAGGGTGAAATTGTGCTTCCAAGGCCTTATAGCTTTGGAGATGCCAGGCGTGTTGCCACCCTCACCCTGTGCCTCAACTGGCTCCAATCCAGCCAGGGCACCTTCTCCTAAAATAATGTCAGAGACACAGAAGATGTTATACTTTTACCAATTGAAATTTCAGTCCTCACATATTTTTAATTTTTCATTTAGGAAAAAAAACCATTTTTTCAAGTTTAAATGAGTTTCTGAAGCCCTACCCAATGAAAGCACTGCATTCAGGCAGTTTCAACGTCACAGAGCTTGAAGCTCCTACTTCCCTTTTAAGGCTTCCATATTAAAACAAGACTTACAAACATATTGTAATCGAGATAAAAGTAAAATACCTTTCTACTCTAATCTTGCTTCTTTTTTTCTTAACTACTTTGACAAGGAGAACAGAGCATATCTTTGTTCTAATTTTCCCTGTCAAATTAATAATTTCTGGCTAGAAATTAACTGCCTGCCAATCCAGGGATTCTGCCAGTCTAGAGCGACAGGGATTCCTCAGAAACTCCCCATCCCGTTAGTTTTTCGATTTTATGGAGTTGTGCAATCACTTTATTCTTATATAAGAGTAGAGACTAGGAAACTGCAATCAGGCTACCTTGCCATTAACTCACCCCTGTTATCTACAAGTTATCTACAAGCCCCGTTAGGTTGAAGATAAAGGTACGGTGAGTGAATTCCACTTTTCAACTCTCCTCCAAGAGCATCTTCCCCAGGACCTACTTATCTCACACCAAAGGCTACCTGGTTTCCTCCCACACTTCTTTAGCTCACTGTTTCATCTCTTGGTTTCTGGCACCATTTCCAAAATCAGATACTGATGGTACTCAGCTCATTAATCCCACTTCTGACACCAACCAAACATTTCAGAATCTGTCATTGTATCAGTTGTATCTCAGGAAGATTATAAATAGACAGGAAGAAATCTTACACACAAAGTTCTTAAACTCCTGGTTTAATTAGCAAAAGATACATAACTGTATAAGAGGCAGGGTGGCCCTAACTGGTTTGGCTCAGTGGATAGAGCGTCGGCCTGCGGACTGAAGGGTCCCAGGTTCGATTCTGGTCAAGGGCATGTACCTTGGTTGCGGGTACATCCCCAGTGGGGGGTGTGCAGGAGGCAGCTGATCAATGTTTCTCTCTCATTGATGTTTCTAACTCTCTATCTCTCTCCCTTCCTCTCTGTAAAAAAATCAATAAAATATATTTTTTAAAAAAGAGGCAGTGTGGCCACCTGATCAGAGCAAAT
Source organism: Myotis brandtii (assembly GCF_000412655.1). NCBI lineage: Eukaryota > Metazoa > Chordata > Mammalia > Chiroptera > Vespertilionidae > Myotis > Myotis brandtii. The sequence continues at coordinate 624,177 of NW_005367626.1, forward strand.
GAAATAAAGCATATCTTTGATCACTTCCCTTGGCTTACCAGGATCCTTAATGGGGGTCATACGGCTGCTGGTAAAACTATGGATGAAATATTTGCCCTAACTTGAATCTGAAACATTTAATTCTTGCTCTGTTCTTATTTTTCAATATAATTACTTCTGGAGAGTATACACTGGCCATCAAAACCAGGTATTTATAAAATTCTTACCAAATTTGTTCTCTCTTGGTTCTTGAACCAAAATCAGCATCAGCAAGGCCCCATGCCCTCGGTTTCTGGGGCAGCACGTGCATCCAGCTTTCCATCATTCCAGAGAGCCCATTTTATGGCAGTCCCAGCTGAGAAGGCTTCGTCTGCTCCAGGTGTGGTGTCTTTTTCTCTCCTGACTCCGCCAGATTTCATGCTCCATTTTACTTTGGGATTTTATGTTGGGACTATCCTTTGGTTTTTCAAAAAGCTTAATTCTTCACTCCAGAATTAAGGTTTCTCTTTCCTGGCCCAACTAGATCACTTTTTCTAATCATATATTCAAAACTATTTATTAAGTTTCCATGTTCAGCATGTGCTATGCTCAAAAATGAGTATCACACAGCCTCTATGTGGTCTGTTGGAATAGTTCACATCCAATTGTGTCATCTCTTTTGTAAAGTCATATGCCTCTCCATCTCTGAACCAAACTGTTCTTTAATTATTTGAACCAAATGTCCTTTTGCTATATAGAACATGTAAAGATCACCTCATCTACAATGTGCTGAACACTAGATCCAAGATGGACATGTTAGTGGTCTGCACACATCACATGAGAATGTGGAGTCTGGAAATTTTTTGTAACAGACATGGCATTGGATTACTCTTCTCCCATGAGGACCTGGAACTGGGTTTCCTGTCAAGCATGCACCAGATCTCCCACACATACTCTGTGGTCTCACGGCATCTATTCACTAGATGCATCCTCGAACCACAGACAGAGAAGATCTAAACCAGCATGTTTGGTTTCCCAGCTGCCACGCAGAAATGCCAAAAGGGCAATGCAAAAAGATGCTTGCCTAATCAGCCTTTTCTTTTCTTCATGTGATACTAACTTCTCATCCAAGTTATTTGAGTCCATGTCTCTGTGTACTCTCCTACGTTGCTAACCTCTCGCTCACCACCTACATCCAAGAGATCATCAGTTGCCACCAATTTTAACCCTTGACCATTTCTGAATCCATATCTTTTCTATCATGGCTCCCACTGATCTTTTCATCTTTCATTTTAACTCATCTCCCTGCCTCCCAGGCAATCTTCCCTCGAATCCATTCTCCTCACTACTTCCAAAATTATCTATCTAATCTTGAATTCCTTCATTAGTTGCTCACTAAATGCAGAATAAGATCTTTTTGTAGAGAAAAATAATCTGCCTTTGACCTGCTTCCTCCCCTCCTTCTTAGCTCCTGTTCCCCCATTTTGATCTCATAATTTCTCTCTTCTTGACAGGACACTGCCCTGTTTCCTGACATCCTTACTCACACTCTTCCTTTGGAACCTCACGCCCTTCTCCTTCTTTGTCTGGATTAACTTCTACCCACATTACAAGACTCATCTTGGGTGTTATCTCTCTAGGGGATCGGCACTGACCCACTGCCACCCTGAGGAATGAGAAGCATCCTTCCATGTTTCTATCACACTCAATGGCTACACACACCACCATTGCATTAAACAACACTGTTAGCTCGTAAAAGGCAGAGACTCTGTTGTCTGTTGTTGATTAAATTTTTGTTATAACATAATCCAGAGACACAAAATATAAAGATTAAATAACTACCACCCAGCTTAGGAAATAAAACAATACTGATATTATTGAAATGCTCTGTGGAGACTATTGTTTTCATCATTTATACTTTCAGCACCTCATGCATCTCCTGGCCCATAATTAGTATTCAGAAGGTATTTGTCAAACTGAGGTGACCAACGTCACAAGGATGATGTTCTGTCTTACACATTAGATATTACTATCAAACCTTGAGAAGGTTTCCAGCCACAGAGAGAGAAGGACTGGGTGCTAAGATAGTTATTACTTTCCCTTGCTTTTTCTCCCTTGAGACCAGGGGATTGTTTTTGAAAAAGGTTAGGCCTAGATGGGGTCAAAGGCACTAAGCCAGTGTAAAGCTAACAAATTCACAGGGAATCTAACCCTCTCCTTTGCCCTTTTTATCACCAAGCGCCAACTAACTGGGCCATCTTACACTATCAGGATCTCCTCCCCCCAAAGTAATTGTAGCTTCTGAGAGCCCCAGACTAACACAGAGAAGATGATTAGTCTGACTCACCAAACATTAGGGCATGTTAATGACCACATGGATCCTGCAAGCATTTGGAGGCAGAAATAGGGCTTCCCAACTTTAGGTCTCAGGAGGAAACTTCTCAAATATTTAAACAGCCTCTGCCTGTGTCAGCACAAAACCCCCTCTGGCAGTTCAGTTTTCTGCTCCGGCATGGCTACCTACATCACACGATAAGTGACAGGAACATTGTCAGGAGAAATTGGGGGAACAAATATTAAAATGCAAACCTTATTTCCAATTCAGAGGTGTTCAACCCCAGATACTCCATCTGGTGATCACCTTCTGGGATCTTGGGGTCTTGTCACAAACACCACCATCGTATGAACATGGAAAAGGTCTGCAAATGGCCTGGAGGCTTTCAACATTTTGGCACTAAGGGTTTCCCATAACCCAGGGTAAGCAAATTTTCTCTGAAAGAATCAGAAAGTAAATATTTTCTGCTTTGCAGACCATCCTGTTTCTGCCACGACTACTCAACTCCGTTCACTGTAGTGTGAAAACAGCCAGATAGCACCTAAATGAGTGAATGTGACAATGGCCAATAAAACTTTATTTATGAACAATAAAATTTGAACTTTGTAATTTTCATGTGTCATTAAATATTATTACACTAATTTTTTTCCAGCATCAAAAATTAGCTTACAGGCCATACAAAAACGACCAGAGACCATGGTTAGCCGGCAGACCCTAATTTGCCTCCTCAGTATCCATGATCTTATTCATAAAACACCAAAAAGGCATACACCTATTTTAAATAAGAGAAAGATGAAGAATGCAGGTCTATTATTAGAGATGATAAGACCAAAAGGAATCCAATTTCTCGCTGGAGGGCTGTAGGATATTAATAGATAAGGAAATGCAGATTGTGAGAGAGGCGAAGGAGAAAAGACAGCCACTACAGGCTGTCAGCCCCTAAGCTGATGACAATGGCTTATGCCAATTCTATTGGAGTATTTCTCTTTTAAAGAACTTGGAGCTTGGCCAGTGTTGCTCAGTGGATGAGCATCAACCTTTGAACCAGGAGGTCATGGTTCGATTCCAAGTCAGGGCAAATGCCCCAGTTGTGGGCTCCATCCCCAGTAGGGAGCATGCAGGGGGCAGCCAATCAATGATTATCTCTCATCATTAATGTTTCCATCATTCTCTCTCCCTCTCTCTTCCTCTCTGAAATCAATACAAATATATTTTTTAAATATATGCTTAAAAAAAAAAAAAAGACTGCCTGGAACTTACTGAATCCAACACATGCTAAATGTCATTTCATTTTCCTCACAATTTTCTCTGACCCATTTTTATCAAATGAGTCTGAAATGGGTTATTCTATTAATGAGATATTTACTTTGACAAGTTATAGCACAGATTGTTTTATATGCATGCTATGAAATAACTTACTGAATGGAAATTAAATCAAGTTCACTCAATTAAGGAAAAAAGGTAAATGATCATTTTCATGATAATTTTTTTTCTATTTGGACCTTTTAAATGATTAAGTCTAATTAGTATAAAACAGTTAGTAAACGCCTGGCTGGATTAGCATTGTCAAACTTCATTGTCAGAAAGTTAGCATGAGTTTCTTCCAGATACAGTAGTTCCGGGAAGTGCAGCAGCCTCAGTGATGAGGATTCCTAGTTCCTGATTGCTCTGATACAGGCCATGTGCCAAGCCACCCATCTTCGAGGCCCTCAACCCAGTCCACAGGGAAGCAGCATGGGGAGGGTGGCCCCGTGGCTCTGCTGTCTCTAACATTTCTATGACGCCAACATTTCCGTGTTGGTTGTGGAGGAAGGAAGAAACGTGAATGTGAAGAACTCTAAGGAGGAGCTTGTATATGATTCCAGGTCCACATAGTTTCAATACCCACCTAAAGCCTTATACTGGAAAACTTTTCTGATACCCATAGAATATCCTAGAGCAGTGGTTCTCAACCTTCTGGCCCTTTAAATACAGTTCCTCATGTTGTGACCCAACCATAAAATTATTTTCGTTGCTACTTCATAACTGTAATGTTGCCACTGTTATGAATCGTAATGTAAATATCTGATATGCAGGATGGTCTTAGGCAACCCCTGTGAAAGGGTCGTTCGACCACCAAAGGGGTCGCGACCTACAGGTTGAGAACCGCTGTGAGAGCCACATCACGCCCACTGTTTCAGATTTTAGCTCTAGCAACACTGCCTTGTTCTTACCTCCCTCAAGCTCATCTCTCTCATTGAGAAAGCTTGTGTCAGCTAGTATCAGCCACACGACTCTTATACCTCCCAGTCTGTCTCCATTTCTTCACAGTTTCCTCCTTTCCTCCCATATGACCATTCGTCCTTTCCATGGCCAACTCTTCCATCTGAGCTAGGAGCCCACGCCCTGGCTTCTGATTCAGAAATTTGTTCTATTCTGTATCTCCTTCCCATTTCTGAATCTCCCTCACAGTTTCACATCCTCACACCCACATTTACTTTTTTCCTTTATGTTTTGCTATATTTTTATAACATATGTTGGACATACAAAAATAATAAAACAAACACCCACACAATTATGGACAATGTTGCAAAAAAGAAACCTCTGGTGTGCATGTGCAAGAGTTTCTTTACACTCAGGGCCCAAAACTTAGATTACCGAATCGTCTGGTTTGTGCCTTTCAACTTAACGAAAAAGGGCCAAGTTGCTCTCCAGAGCAGTGGTACAAATTTGCTCTTTGACCGAAGACTGTTTCTTCCTAACCTCCTAACATTTGGTTTATATGACATACATTTTGCCAATGGGTCTGAAATGAAATATCATTGCTTGCCTTTCCCTTATGACTTGCGACCTTGACGCATCTTCTCAAGGGTTCATTGGCTATTCCTCTTCTGTGATTTGCCTACTTACATATTTTCCCTTTAGCTCTTGGTTCTTCGTCTTTTTCTTATGGATTTGTAAGTGTTCTTTATATATTCTGGATACTACCCCTTTGTTCATTATACAGTTTGAAGTCTGGATCTGACTTTTGTCATGCTGATTTAGTTTATGTTGTAAAACTTACTCTTTTTAATGCTCTGTGCTTCTTGTGATGGGTCAGAAACCTTGTCCTATCCAACACCATAAAAATAATCTCATGTATTTTATTTTTAAATTATTACTGTTTTACTTTTCATATTCATGTCTCTAATTCACCTGAAATATAATTTCATATTGTGTTGTAATTTTATCTTTTAATATTAATATTGAATTACCCTAACATCACATCAATTTAGTCCATCCCTTGTCTGCACACTGGTGTGTGTGTGTGTGTGTGTGTGTGTGTGTTGTGTGTGTGTGTGTGTGTTTTAAATATATTTTTATTGATTTCAGAGAGGAAGGGAGAGGGAGAGAGAGATAGAAACATCAATGATGAGAATCATTGATTGGCTGCCTCCTGCACGCCCCTACTGGGGATCAAGCCCGCAACCTAGGCATGTACCTTGACTGGAATCGAACCAGGGAACCTTCAATCTGCAGGCCAGTGCTCTATCCACTGAGCCAAACCAGCTAGGGCTGCACACTGGTTTTTAATGTCAATTTCCTATTTATATCTGGGTCTGTTTCTAGGTGTTTCACTCATTGTTCTATCTGCTTACCCCAGCACCAACTTCACGTTGTTTTAACTAGCATAGTTTTATGAGGAGACTTGATTTCTGGTGGGGCAAGTCCCTCCTCTGGTTCTTGCTCACAAATATATTGGCCATTTTTCACCCTTTGCTCTTCCATATAAATTTTAGAATTTGCTTGTCAAGATCAAAAACGAAACCTACTTGATCTTTTTATTGGAATTGCATCTTTATGATACTGGTAATACTGAATCACCCACCCATAAACACAGTATTTCTCTCCATTTATTTAGGGCTTTATTTATGCTCTTCAATAGTGTACTATACTTTTTACATCAAGATCTTGCACATCTCTTTGTATATTTATGGCCGCTTGCCTTATTATCATTACTATTATTTTGGTATTCTAAATAACTTTAAAAAACATTTTTTTGCTGAAGTACAGAAATGCCATTTTATTTCCAATTTTTATTTTATATCCAGCAGGTTTGTTGTCGAAAATGCTTATGAGCTCTGATTGCTTATGTGTATATTCTCTTAGATTTTCTATGTAGAAAATTAGATTTTGAACAATGATAACTTTATTATTTCCTTAACTATCCTTATACATTTAAATTCTTTTTCTTGACATTTTGAATAACTCAGGACATCCATATAATGTTGAATAAAAACATAGAGCAGTTATGCTCTATGTCTTGTTCCTGATTTGAAAGACAATATTTTAGTTTTTCAGCATTGGTTATGATGTTTGCTCTGCATCTGGGATAAATATCTATTATGAAATTAAGAGAAATCTCATTTATTCCTAGTTTGCTAACAGTGTTTAGAAAATTTGTGTATCTATTTTGATGGTCATATTGCTTTATTTTTTAACCTATTAATATAGTGAATTTTTTCATTTTTCTAATATTTAACAATCCTTGCATTTCTAGGATATACCCTGCTTTAGTTTTATTTATTTAGTTAGGATTTTTAAAAATTTTATTCATCATATATTGCCTCATTAATATAGTATTAACTTTTAGATTTTGCCAATCTGGTAAAAAATAATATTAGGAGTAATTTCAAAGTATATTTCTATTATTATGAGTGAGGTTGAGTGTCTATTTATATGTTTGCCAATCTGATTTGTACAAACAAAAAAGTAACTAAGCATAGTTTCAATGTGCATTTCTGTTACTACAAGTGAGGTAAAGCATTTGTTCATATGTTTAAAAAGCATTTGTACTTTCTGTACTGTGAATCCTCTTTTCATGCTCTTTATCCCATCTTTCTGTTGAATTATTGATCTTTTTCTTTA
>NW_005367626.1:631465-637694 GCF_000412655.1 Myotis brandtii
ATATATATATATGTGTGTGTGTGTGTGTGTGTGTAAAGAGTGTGGGTGTTTTTATATTTTAAGGAGATTAGCTATTTAACTATAATTTGAATTAAACACATTATGTTCTTTTTTTTCCTTTCTTTTGTCGAGAATATTTTAGTTCTACTCTCTTAGCAGATTTCAATTATACAATACAGTGTTATCAACTATGGTCACTAAGTTACACATTAACTCCTCAAACCTTATTCATCTTTTTTTTCTCTACTGCATTTTTATTTAATTAATTAATTTTTAAATTAAATTTATTAGGATGACATTGATTAATAAAATTATATAGGTTTCAAGTGTACAATTCTATGATACATCATCTGTGTGCCCATCATCCAAAGTCATATCTTCCATCAGTATATATTTGACCCCCTTTACCCTAATACTACACCTCCAACCCCCTTCCCTTTGGTAACCACTATAGTGTTATCTATGTCTATAAGGTTTTGTTTCCTTGTTTTTCTTTTGTTTCTTTGTTTTACTCATTCGTTGCTTTGAGTTTTATATCTCACATGGAATACTGCTCAGCCATCAGAAAAGATGAAACACTGACATTTGCAACAACATGAACAGATCTTGAGAATATAATGTTAAGCAAATAAGTCAGACAGACTTATGATTTTACTTATTCATAAGTGATTTCACTTATTTATCTTTTAACTTATAAAATGATTTTACTTATTCATCTTATAACTTATAAAAGTTTGAACCCTTTTACCAACCTCTACTCACCCCTCAGCCCCTGGCAACCACTTTTATATTCTCTGTTTCTATGAGTTCGACTTTTTTTTTTTTTTTTTGAGATTCCACATATAAGTGATATCAGGCAATATGTGTCTTTCTGGCTTTTTTCACTTAACATAATATGGTCTAGTTTCATCCATGTTGTCGCAAATAATAAGATTTCCTTCTTTTTAAGGCTGAATAATATTTCTATGAACATATATACAGAATATTTTCTTGATTCATTCATCTATTATTGAATACTTATCAGGAGTCCTCAAACTATGGCCCGCGGGCCACATGCAAATACAAATATTGTATTTATTCCTTTTTGTTTTTTTACTTCAAAATAAGATATGTGCAGTGTGCATAGGAATTTGTTCATAGTTTTTTAAAAAACTATAGTCCGGCCCTCCAACGGTCTGAGGGACAGTGAACTGGCGCCCTGTTTAAAAATTTTGAGGACCCCTGATAGGTTGTCTCAAACCTTGGCAACTGTAAATAGTACAACAATGTGAATAGTACAACAGTGAACATGGAAGTACAGATATCCTTTCAAAATAATGGTTTTGTTTCCTTTGGATATATACCCATAAGTGGGTTTGCTGGATCCTATGGCAGTTCTGTTTTTAATTTGAGGAAGCATACTGTTTTCCATAGTGGCCATCCCAGTTTACAATCCCACTAACAGTGCACAAGGGTTTCCTTTTCTCTACATTCTCATCAACACTTGTTATTTCTTGTTTTGTTTTTTGTTTTATAATAGCTATTCTAACAGGGGTCAGGCAATATCTCATTGTGGTTTTTATTTGCATTTTTCTGATGATTAGTGATGTTGAGCTTCGTTTCAGTACCTGTTAGCCACTTGTATGTCTTCTTTGGAAAGCATATATTTTCTTAATTGTTTTGGAGGGTTTTCTTTTGTTGCTGTTATACTTTGCCTATGATTTTTTCATTACATAATTTTATATAAAATTTATCAATTTGTATGTGTCAAATTTATCTTCTAAAAATATCAATGTTGAATTATTGTAGAAAGTCCTTCCCCACTAAGAGATTATAAAATATTTCCCTCATTTTTTCTATCATTTTTATGATTTTATTTTTTTATAGTTGAGTCATTATTCCATTTACAATTTATCCTGATTTTCAGTGGAATATAAAGATCCAACCATAAATTTTTTTACATCCCAGTTTTCCCAATACTATGTATCAAATTTTCATCTCCCCCCTACTGAGTTATGATGTCAGACGTATACTAAATTTCCTGTTCTTGCCACTTTTTCACTAATAAAAAATGATAAATCATTTTTTAATTTAATTTTTAATTACAGTTTACATTCAATATTATTTTGTATTTGTTTCAGGTGTACAGCATAGTGTGATAGCTCGTTCTTCTTAAATATATGGACTTGTCTATATAAGTGGCCTTTTTAACCAGGTCATATAGCTACTTTACATCAGTTTTATTTCTCCTGCTAAATATTAAGCTCCTTATCAGCACAATTTCTAGAACAGTAGTTAGTAAGTGCATGCTTTAAGCAAAAGAGAAAAAGACAACTGAAAACTCTTGGGCTACCAGCTGCTGACCCAGGGTAAGAGGGTACCATTCACCCTGTCCCATCCTGTAAGGCAGTGGTTCTCAACCGTCCTAATGCCGCGACCCTTTAATACAGTTTCTCATGTTGTGGTGACCCCCAATTTCATTGTTACAAATTGAACATAATTAAAGCATTGTGATTAATCACATAAACAATATGTAATTATATATGTGTTTTCTGATGGTCTTAGGCGACCCCTGTGAAAGGGTCGTTCAACCCCCAAAGGGGTCGCGACCCACAGGTTGAGAACCGCTGCTGTAAGGGATTATTTTCCTGCCTGGGTTTAGAGGAAATAGGTATCTGTCTAGTTTCTTCAGCAAAAGTGGTGGAACGTGGCCTAAAATCCAAAGGACCTGTGTCCCAAGATTGAAAAGTATCATGTCCACTTGTATCGTGCAGACGGATGCCAAAGCTGCCCATCTGCACTCCCTTTCTTCCTAGGAGAGGTCCCAGATCTCTACTCTGATGATGAAGTTGAAAGCATCATAAGCAACGTGAGGAATGAAGTCAAGAGCCAAGGTCTCGTTGACAACAGAGAGAACTGCTGGAAATTCTTTATAGATCGGGTCCGACGACAGCTGAAGGTATAGAAGGATTTATTGCCTGGGGTCGACAGGCCCAGAGATGGTTCATGAAAGCCCCTACTAATATTCTGGACACAGCTGTCCTGGCTGATTGTCTTGAGAGTGGGAGGGGGAGGGTGCAGTGCCCTTCTCAGCCTTTTCGAGGATGCCCTCTCATCTGCTTCCCTCTTGCCTCGTACAGTCTAAGTTTCCCACTTTCTTGGCTAGAAAGGCTGGCTATCAATTACAGATTTTTGTCTCTGTTGGATGTGTTTCTCAGTTTCCTGGGAAACTATGAATCCCAGGATGTATCTGTCTCTCTGTGAGTGCTTCTCTGATATCTTTTTGGTTCTCCCATCTTTCTGACTTCTCAGGTGGCTCTCTGTTTCTCCCCTGTGGGGAACAAGCTGAGGGTCCGCAGCAGGAAGTTCCCAGCCATTGTGAACTGCACGGCTATCGACTGGTTCCACGAGTGGCCTCAGCAGGCATTGGAGTCTGTCAGCCTCCGCTTCTTGCAGAACACAGAGAGCATTGAGGTGAGAGGGCCAAGGAGACACTCCTCAAGATTCTTTCCACCTCAGGGTACAAGGAATTCCATGTCCAGAATTCCAGCGTCCAAGTTCAGGCTCAGATAGAGTTGTTGGAACAACTTCCCATGTGGGGAAGCAACAGGGGGTGGGTTACCCCCAGTCTTCAAGGAGAGCCTATCTCTTTATTTCCTGTTCTTTGATTTTAGCCCACAGTCAAGCAGTCGATTAGCAAGTTCATGGCTTTTGTCCACACAAGTGTCAACCAGATGTCCCAGTCTTATCTGAGCAATGAGCAGCGCTACAACTACACAACCCCCAAGTCATTTCTGGAGTTCATCAGACTCTACCAGAGCTTGCTGCGCAGGAATGGCAAAGAGCTCAAGTCCAAGACGGAGCGGCTGGAGAACGGGCTGCTGAAGCTCCACAGCACCTCTGCCCAGGTAGTGACAGCCCTTCAGTCGCTCCTGCCGCTGGGGGGCTGAGAGGAGGTGGGAGCAGCCTCTTTTCAGAGAACTGGAGGGATCACACTTGAGGTCCCCAAGTGAGTCATGGTTTTCCGGAGGCCCCAGCATTATCAGAAACAGTTCAAGAGTGGAGGCCAACCTCTCCAGCAGGAAGGCACATCCTCACCTTCAGGTCTGATCTGCTTCCTCTCCCTGCTGCTGGAATCCCCGAGAGCTCCTCCTCTCTCTTCCTCTTTATCATCTCCTCCTTTTGCACTGCTTCCCTCTCCAGTCTATTTCCCTTCCATCTTCAGAACCAAAAGAGAATGATTGAAAGAAATGGTTACAGAGTTCTACCAATTTTCTTTTGTCTTACAGTATTACCTATCAAAGAGCCATTGAAACCTAGTTTCTTAAACAAACCCTGTCTCCTTTCATGCATTTCCTCATATATTTCTAAGTGGTTGGCCATCAAAAGAAGGCCCCTGTTGCCCTGTCCTTGTTATAATTTTCTACTTTTCCAGATGGAACAAGTTTATACTACTTGTCAATATACTCCTCTTCCTTGGAGAGCTGGGGACACCTCTAGGCCCTTCTGCCCATGCCCATCAAACATTGCTGATCTTTGATGGCTCCTTTCTGGGCTCTGTTTATCCACAGCAGAACTTGTCTCTCATTATGGTGATGAAATTTCATTCACTTGCACAATTAAACTAAAATTGTGATCACTCTACTTATTGGGCATCACATGTTCCTATAGCTATCTAAGCGTTTCATTTACTGTCATTTTCTGAGCTTTGCTTCTGGAATAGTTGTATTGAATATCCTTCTTCTGATTTGTACTTTCTCCCCACTTCGGTTTCTTTATTCATGGATGTAATATAGCTAAAGGATTTCAGTTCATTTAGTGCAGGGGTGGGGAACATCCAGCCTGTGGGCTGTGTAAGGCTCACAAAATCATTTGGTCTGGCCCTGCCAAGGCATTAGGGGTGAGTTCATTAAATGTTTGACCAAATATAGCAGGCTAATTTTTAAGTTGATAATTTTGTACGGCCCTCAAATGCTATAAATATCCAAATGGTCCTTAGCAGAAATAAGGGCTCCCCACCCCTGATTTAGTGGGATGCAGGGAACCCTTGCAATCTATAATCATATTCTCTCTTGTGCTTGGAAACTTTTCTTCTATTATATGGTTTTGTTCATCTGCTCTGGCCTGTCCTGCAGGAGCAATGACTAGTTGGATGGGTTCCCTGCACCCGCATCTATTTTGTCCTCACTCATGGTTTTCATCCCTTTGGCCTTTTTCTCTACATCCGAGGGAAGCTTTGCAGGTTTATTCTCAACAATGCTAATTTAATAGTGTGTGATATTGCTTCTGCTTTCCATGTTTCCAGTGAAGACTTTAATTATGCTATTGCATTTTTAATACCCTAACAGCTCTTCCTCGTCTTATGCTTTTTTCTTCTCTATTGCTTTTTTATTTTAGCCTGTTTTTCTGCAACTGTATTACAGAAACCATTCTACTGGTTATGCCTAACAGCTCCCTCAATGTTTTTTCCAGATCCAGGATTGGGTCATCTTCAGAGCTGCATTCTTCTCCTTAGTCTTCTAGATGCCATTTCTTTCCTTGTTCTGTATTTATATAACGACATTTTTTTCCCACTTACCTTCACAGGTGGTGAGACATCAGTTGAAAATCAATGGCATGTCAACAAATGGCATTTGACAATGATCTCTGATGCTACTTTCTACCATTTGTGTTGTGACCAAACCCCATTTTTAAAGTTCAGTTTAGGGCAGATTGAAATACACAGACCCCAGCCCAGGCCCGAGCAGTTGACCTGGTGTTCGCCTTGTTGTAGAAAGGTAGCATCTTCTCTCCCAGTCACTTTCTGCTCCTGTCAATCTCTGAATGTGTAGAAAACAGCATCAGAAAGAATCCCAGATGCAGTACTGCCAGATTTTTAAAAACATCTCCCACCTTTTCTTCTTTCTGGCCCCCCTCCCCACCTACGGTACCCTCAGAACATTCTGCATTCCCACCGGCACCGTTCTACCTCCTCCCACTTCTCCTCTGGGAGTTGCTGATCAGTCTGTGTAGAGGACAAGCAATAGGTAAGGTGCTCTTACACTCATAGAACAGCACCCAGTATTCTCTTTTCTCCAGACAATGAGGAAAGCATAAATGTCTGTGTTCCTGGTTCAGGTGGTCTCTGTTTAAAATGGGGAAGCCTGCCCTAGCCAGGTTGACTCAGTGGATAGAGAGTCAGCCTGCCAACAAATGGTCCCTAGTTCAATTCCAGTCAAGGGCACATGCCCAGGTTGTGGGCTCGATCCCC
>NW_005367626.1:637770-639900 GCF_000412655.1 Myotis brandtii
ACTGGGGATGTGCCCGCAACCCAGGTACATGCCCTTGACCGGAATCGAACCTGGGACCCTTCAGTCCGCAGGCCGACGCTCTATCCACTGAGCCAAACCGATTTCGGCAATATATAGTTTTTTTAAAGGAGAAGCCTGGTTGTACCTTTAGGTGAATCCAGCTCAATCTGCATATAGTTAGTGAAGAATCCTCCCAAGTCTTGAACCAGTTTCAGTTTCTTCTCCTTCTATTGTCTCTTCTTCAGGGAATAACACTTCTACCTACCCAGTTCCCTAGGCCAGAAACTGGGCATTATCTTTGACTCCTGCCTTTTCCTCACCTCCTACATTTAAGCATTAACAAATTCTATCAGTTTTCTAAATAACTCTCAAATGCACCCCTCTTGCTGTATCCCCTATTTTCAATGTCTTGATGTAGACACTTTTATCTGGATTATTTCAATAAATCAAACTCTCAGCTCTCACCCCCAGCCCATCCATGCTTTGCCTGCAACCTCTTGCATCAGCCATCGGGCCAAAATCCTTGTGGTCATCTGTGGCTCTTCTCATTCCTCTCTGTCTCTCACAATCTACAACTAGAAAATCACTGTTGGCTCTAACTTCAGACATGCCCAGAATCTCATCAGTTCTCGCCTCCTACACTGCTACTACCCAAATCTGAGCCACTGTCATCTTACCTGGAAGCCACAATATCCTGTATTCATTTGTCGGTTCTACTTTTGCTCCTCAGTAACCTATCATCAACAGAGCAGCCAGATCCATTTGAAACATAAATGAAATAGTGTCACTTCTCTGCTCAAATTCCTGTGATAGGGGTGGCCCTTAGTTCCCTCATTACAGTGGCTTCTGAGGCTCCTCCCAAACCCTGCCCTGTTACCTCTCAGCCCTCATCTGCTGCTACCCCATCCCTGTGACATTCCCCTCCAGCCACACTGCTTCTTTGCTCTCTCCTCAGACATTCCAGGCCTTTGCATTGGCTATTCCCTCTACCTCAGATGTCCTTCCCTCTAAACTTCCTGTGGCTCACTTCCTCACTGCCTCCAAATGTTACCTTCTCAATGAATCTTACCCGATGACCCCATTTTAAAATATAAGCCCATACACTCCTGATGCCCTCATTCAGCTCTACTTGGCCTTTCCCCATAGCACTTATCCCGGTCTAACATACTATATGATGTACTTGTTTGCTTCTTGGTGGTGTTGTTGTCTATCTCCATCTGTTGGATACAAGCTCTATAAGGACAGGGATCTTCTCTGTTTTACTCACGGACATGTGTCGGGTGCCTAAAACTGTGCCTGGACAGTGAGCATTCATTGACTATCTGTTGAATAAATGCATTAGTTAATGAATAGCATCCTACTTTATCTCCCTGACCATATTCTGGAAGCACCCTAGACCAGTACAACCCAATGGAAATATCCTGCAAGTCGTGTATGCAAATTTAAATTTTCTAGTAGCTGCTTCAAAAAAAATGTAAAAATGAAACAAGTGAGTTTTGTTTTAATGGAATATTTTAATTATATATACTTTATCATATACTTTAATAATATTTGTTACTTAACCCAATATATCTAAAATATCATTTTAACATGTAATCGATGTAAAAAAGTTCTTAATTATAGGCTTTCCCCTTTTTTCGACATGGTTTCAAAAACTAGGGAATACGATGGTGCAGCACATCTCAGTTGGGACAAGACACGTTGTAAGTGCTCATTGGCCACATGGGGCTCGTGATTACCAAACTACACAGCACACCTCTAGACCTGCTCTTAGAGTGATCTTTGCTCAAGCCAGAAGTCTGAGTACTCTCTCTTGTAGGTCTTAATGATTTAGACCAGTGGTTCTCAACCTTCCTAATGCCGCGACCCTTTAATACAGTTCCTCACGTTGTGGTGACCTCCAACCATAAAATTATTTTCGTTGCTGAGGAAACCAAGATGGCGGCATAGGTAAACACCGGAAATTGCTGCCTCCCACAACAACTTCAAAAATACAACGAAAAGACAAAACGGACATCATCCAGAACTACAGGAAGGCTGGCTGAGTGGAAATTCTACAACTAGAAGGAAAGAGAAAAGCACACTGAGACTCAGAGGAGCTGCGGAAGTAAAGTGCAGAGGTATGGAGGC
>NW_005367626.1:642083-646130 GCF_000412655.1 Myotis brandtii
AATTATTTTCGTTGCTACTTCATAACTGTAATTTTGCTACTGTTATGAATCATAATGTAAATATCTGATATACAGGATGTATTTTCATTGTTACAAATTGAACATAATTAAAGCATAGTGATTAATCACAAAAACAATATGTAATTATACATGTGTTTTCCGATGGTCTTAGGCGACTCCTGTGAAAGGGTCGTTCGACCCCCAAAGGGGTCGCGACCCACAGGTTGAGAGCCGCTGATTTAGACATTACAGCTCAGATTCTCTGCTCTTTTAATAGCTTTTAAAATTATCTTTGCATGCTGCTTCACTATTTTCTTCCTGTATTCTACCACATTGTACCCTGAACTCCAATAGTACTCTTTGTAGTTCCCCAATATTCCACAAGTAGTGCACCCCTTGTCAGTGTGTCACTTTTAAGTCCTAAACAATTTGCTATCCCACTACCCAAAAGCCCTTTCTAAGCCCATTCCCCTCTCTGTGGTTCCATCATGAATTATGTTTCTTCTCTTGCATATATTATGCCATACTGTTATCAGTCCTTCAGGGGCAGAAACCAGGATTCACCAGCACACACGAGGTACTCTTTAAATGGATAGACAAATGCATAGATGGGATATGATAGACTTATAGGTAAACAACCAATGAGCAAGTTCTAAATCACATACAAGCTCAGAGTGGGATGAAGGATAGATCTTGGCAATACTGTGTACCTGCTGCATATTTCATACTTGTTGGCCTTTATAATGCTGATTCTTCTTATGAAAATGGTATCTAGGATTCCTAACTCTGATATAAACCCTTCATCTGGAATTGTTCTTTTGGTAGCAGGACTGAAGCACATCATCATAATCTGATGCACGAATAATGACTTGAACTATATTCTATCAGTATCCTACGGCCGAATTATGACTGTTTTTGGTGTTCATAATCTGGTGGGAGTAGACTGAATGAATCCCCCAGCTCTAGCTAGACAGACTCCAAATTTATTTAGCAATAATAGTTGTATTAGAAGTAGTAATGATAATGGTAATAATGGCAATAATTAACAGTTGTGTGGTAATCTAAAGTTTAGAAACTTTAGATATAATTCCATGCTTAGCCTCAGCTCATCAGAAATGTAACTATTTTTCTATAACTGGGTTTAACTTAGCTCTGGGCCCATCTTTGTCATTTAAGCATAGAAAGCTCTCAGTGTTGCATTTCAGGCTGCCTTGGTGACTTCAGGTTATAAACTCTGGCTCTGGAGGGCAGCAGCTGAGAGTTTTCCTCTGGAGGCGCTTCCTCCTGTGTCTGCGGTGGTGTCGGCTTCAGGAGCAGCTGGTGAAACACTGTGTGTGGCCCTCCAGTTCCCATCGGCCCTGATGATGGATGGAGGGTCCTTCTGGGTCTTTAGGTGGCACCTTCTGTCTGGGAACTTTAATTCCGTTTATCTTGGGTTTTTAAATCATCTCAGGCCACCAAATTTACCTGAAGTTTACAGTTAATAATTTACAATAGTGTATCCAGGGCTCTTTTTGTTTCAAGTGAAAAATACTAAGTCAAATTCACTTGGCAAAAAGAAAAAAAAACATAAGTGCAAAGAAGGAAAGGACAGGAGAGGAAGGGAGAGAAAGGAGAGGAAAGAAGAGAAAAAAGAGAGAACATTTTTAGATTGCATGATATATTTATTAAGACCCTTTTGATGGCAACAAACTAAAATCCAACTAAACTTGGTTTAGGTGAGACAACAAAATAAAATAAAAAGAAATGCATTGATTAGTATAACTGAAAAGTATGGGACAGAGCTTAATTTGGGCAGGGCTGGAGCTGGATACTCACCGATGTCCCTGTGCAGGCAAGCAGCTCCTGTGGCTTGGATTCTGTCTGCATTGCAGCCCCAGCATAAAAGGAGTTCCTCTTTCCTGCTATTTTCAGCCAAGTTCCTGGGTTAACGGCCAGTGGCTCTAATTGGCCTCTTTGGGTAATTAGTTTACCCACAGTTGAACCAATCTCTGTGACTTGGATGCTTTCATTGGCCAAGCCAGGATCCAATGACCATTGCTGAAGTCAATCCCACCCAAACTATAAGGACTGGGGAAGGTGGAGTTCTCAGAAGGAAAATCAAACTATATTATCAGAACAGGGGAGCATAACAAATATCTAGTACTAGAGGCCAGATGCACGACATTCATGCACTGGGTGGGGGGGTCCCTCGGCCCAGCCTGAGCCCTCTTGCAGCCTCGGCGAAGGTCCCCAAGGGGTCCTTAGCACTGCCACAGAGGCAGGAGAGGCTCCCACCACTGCCACTGCACTCACCAGCTGTGAGCCCCACTTCTGGCTGAGTGGTGCTCCCCCTGTGGGAACACACTGACCACCAGGGGGCAGCTCCTGCATTGAGTGTCTGCCCTCTGGTGGTCAGTGTGCATCACAGCAACCGGTTGCTCTGCTGTTCAGTGGATTTGCATATTAGGGTTTTATTAAATAGGATAGATGGAAACATCCACGTCTAAGAGGAAAGCCTGCTTGAAGTCCAAATTCCTATCAGAAAGTGTTGGGTAACCATATGAACTCAGAGCTAAGAAAAAAGATACCAATAAAAGCCTTATATGATAAGGCTACAGTCAGCATCATACTCAATGGGCAAAAACTAAAACCATTTCCCCTAAGAACAGGAACAAGACAGGGATGCCCACTTTCACCATTCCTGTTCGACATAGTACTGGAAGTGCTAGCCATAGTGATCAGACAAGAAGAAGAAATAAAAGGCATCCAAATTGGAAAAGAAGAAGTAAAACTGCCATTATTCACAGATGACATGATATTGTACATAGAAAACCCTAAAGACTCCATCAAAAAACTACTAGACTTAATAAATGAATTCGGCAATGTAGCAGGATACAAAATTAACACCAAAAAATCTATGGCCTTTTTGTACACCAATAATGAACTCACAGAAAGAGAAACTAAAAAAACAATCCCATTTAGCATTGCAACAACAACAAAAAAATTAAGATACCTAGGAATAAACTTCACTAAGGAGGTAGAAGACCTATACTCAGAAAACTACAGAACATTGAAAAAGGAGATAGAGGAAGACATAAACAAATAGAAGAATATACTGTGTTCATGGATTGGTAGAATCAACATCATTAAAATGCCCATACTACCCAAAGCAATCTATAGATTCAATGCAATCCCCATTAAAATACTAATGGCATAGAACAAACTCTCCAAAAATGCATATGGAATAAAAAATAACCCAAAATTGTTGCAGCAATCTTGAGAAAGAAGAACAAAGTTGGAGGGATCACAATACCAGATATCAAGCTATATTACAAAGCCACTATTCTCAAAACTGCCTGGTACTGGCACAAGAACAGAAATATAGACCAATGGAATAGAACAGAGAACCCAGGAATCGACCCAAGCCATTATGTTCACTTAATATTTGACAGAGAAGGCAAGAACATACTATGGAGTCAAGACAGTCTTTTCAATATGGTGTTGGGGGAATTGGTCAGATACATACAAAAAAATGAAACTAGACCACCTATTTACACCATACACATAGCATGTCAAACTCATGGCCTGCCTGGACCACATGCAGCCTACAACTAATATTTTTGTGGCCCAGCCTATATAACGGTATGTAAGAAATGTTTTAATAAAAATTTCATAACTTAATTTTTACAATATCCTGTTATACATAATTATTAATAATGAACAACAACATTCGCTAATGACTGATTACTATAATCGTGTTGCATTCATTTCCCTTATGCACCTTATGCGTAGGCGCACCATTTCTCTCCACTAATACTAGCAGCGAATATTTTAGCAGCCGATGGCCACGTCATTAGTCTTGTACTGACCTGTTCGGTGTGCATAACAGGAAATATTTCGCTTTTTGAGAACAAGAAAAATAGGTTTATTTATGTTACATTTGTTAATTTGTGCAGTTATTCAGTGTCTGGTAAGTTAATGTTCAAGAAAAAATATTAATTTCTATTAAAATGCTCTATTATTTTATGTTAATGATTATTCATTTATTTCAGCCCTTTGTATTCA
>NW_005367626.1:646660-658253 GCF_000412655.1 Myotis brandtii
TTATCTCCAATAAGGGTTTAATCTCCAAAATTTATAGGGAACTCATACAATTTAACAAAAGAAAGATTAACAATCCAATCAAAAAATGGGCAAAGGACCTAATTAAACACTTCTCGAAAATAGATATTCAGAAGACCAAGAGACATATGAAAACATGCTCAAAGTCACTAATCATCCAAGAGATGCAAATCAAAACAACAATGAGGTACCATCTCACACCTGTCAGAATGTCTATGATCAACAAATCAACTAATGACAAGTACTGGCGAGGACGGGAAGAAAAAGGAACCCTCCTTCACTGCTGGTGGGAATGCAGACTGGTGCAGCCACTATGGAAGACAGTATGGAGTTTTCTCAAAAAATTAAAAATGGAACTTCCATTTGACCCCACGATCCCACTTCTAAGAATATATCCCAAGAAATCAGAAACACCAGTCAGAAAGGATATATGCACCCCTATGTTCATAGCAGCACAATTTACAATAGCTAAGATTTGAAAACAGCCTAAGTGCCCATTAGCAGATGAGTGGATTAGAAAACTGTGGTACATCTACACAGTGGAATACTACACTGCTGTAAAAAAGAAGGAACTCTTATCATTTGCAACGGTATAGATGGACCTAGAGAGCATTATGCTAAGTGAAGTAAGCCAGTCGGAGAAAGATGATCACATGATCTCACTCATTTGTGGAATATAATGATCAACATAAACTGATGAACAAAAGTAGAGCCAGAGTCATAGAAGCATCAAACAGACCATCCAACCTAAAAGGGAAGGCAAAGGAGAGGGTGAAGGGTAAGAGATCAACCAAAGGACTTGTGTGCATGCATATGAGCATAACCAACGGACACAGTCAGTAGCGGGGTGAGGGCATGTACTGGGAGGTGAGAGCGGCTGGGGAGAGTTCAGTGAAGGGAAAAGGAGACTTATGTAATACTTTAAACAATAAAGAATTTAAATGAAAATTAAAAAAAAGAAAGAAAGAAAGAAAGAAAGAAAGAAAGAAAGAAAGAAAGAAAGAAAGAGAAAAAGAAGATACCTCTAGGCCTCCAATCCTTGTTTTAAATTTATCATTTATTTATTTATTTATTTATTTATTTTTAGGCCTCCACCCCTTGGTGGAGTATTTTTTGCTGTTGGTTGTCCTGGGTTCCCTCTCCTTTTTCTAGAGCTCCGGGGAGAAGGTCCTGGGAAGCTTGACATCTCTTTGTAGCATAAGGAACTTGATCCTTGAAGAAGGGAGTGTCTCCCACCACAATTTTGTCATCATCCCATTCAGACAACATCCCCCCACTTGCCACACATGAAGCTGGCAAGACTGAGGAAAGGGGCCCTCCGTGCTCATGGCACTCTTCCTTTCCCGGTGTGGGGGTGTCTAAGTAAGAAGAGATCAGAGGATGGCTCGAATGCTCTGAGTAAGAGAACAGAGAGGAGCAAAATTGCCAGCGAACTATTCTATGTCCTGTACCATTGCAGGAGAGCCGTGAAATGAGCCTGAGTTATGCCTTCTCTATAGCTTTGCGGGGAATGGCCTAATTCTGACTGGCAGGTCCCTCCTGTCACTCCATGTCACCGCTTAAGAGCTATAAAGCTCCCATTCACATGCAGGTGATTACTTACCTTGGGTCTGAGGTCAGAAGCCATATCTGCAATCAATAAAACAAACAACAAAGAAAAAAAACCACTTCAATTTTCTCAAATCTCCCAAGATTTAAAAAGGAACAAAAAGTTACTGTGGTGTTTGCTGACTGGAGTGATTATATGGTTCAATCATTTTGATTTACAATTGCATCTTTGTCCTTGTGGAGAGAACTCTGCAGCTGAGCCACAGGAGATGGAAATGGATTAACCTTCCAACATGGGGATATAGGACGTGCTCTAGGGAGCAGGCCTCCATCCGGGGTTAATGCAAAGTCCCCAGTCCCCATGAATACACAAAATTAAAGAGCATTCATTTCTTCTGCTTTCTTTTTCTTTTCTTTTGATCTGCCATGAAAAGGGAATTATCGGCACGCCCCAGCCTCCGTTTTATATTTCTCCTTATGTATTTTGCATCATAAAGCAGCTGAATCTGCTTAACGTGTTCTAGGAGCTCTGAAGTAATCTTCGGTTGTTGTGTGAAATAGACTGCAGAAAAGTGAGAAACAAGAGGTCATTCTGGATGTAATTTATGGGCCCTATTGCAAATACAGTGGCTTTTTACTTTCCAGAAATAAATAGATCTGAGTGTTCTCTTTGCATATGAAAGGGCCATAACACTAGGCCAGTGATTCTCAAACCTGGGGGAGCATCCGAATCACCCAGAGAGCCTGTTGAGACAGGCTGCAGGGCCCCAGCTCCAGAATTCCTGATTCCATAGGTCTGGCGTGGGCCCGAGACCCTGCATTTCTAACTAATTCCCAGGCGAGGCTGATGCTACATCAGAACCACCACATTCTACTGAACCGAATGTACATAAAAAACCATTCCCCTCTCTCCAGCTGATCTGAGAAATGGACAGTTTCCTGGGTGCTGATATTCCCATCACTGCCTCCAACCTGCATATAAATGTGGAGGCTGGATGGCGAACCCAGCTCATCTGGACCATTGAGACCCTTGCTGTCCCACTTCAGCTTGGTCAAACTGGACATAAATGAAGATTAATCAACTGAGAACAAGGGAAAGCTCTTTATTCAGAGCTTGCTCGTGCAAGGGAGTCAGCCACGTCATTAGCATTTTGGCTGAGACCCGCAGGCAGGAGGGGCAGTGGTAGAGCTGTACAGTGGAAGGACAGGAGGCCTGGCTCTGCCCCGGTGGAGGTTGTTGGCTGGGGCAGGTACAGGCGGGCTGACTAGAAGGGGGCGTCCATCTGATCCATCAGGGGTGAGCATCTGACTTCCTCCAGCTGGTCCTAAGTTGGAAACAGAGACAAAAATTAAGGAAGTTGTCAGTTATCAATCGTCTTGGCCATTCTGGGTCAGTTGTTACAAAGGTTGGATCGTTACTTAGACAGCTGTCTGACTTCCTACAAGTCTGACTGACAGCAGGCTGGCCTCCTGAGCTGTTTAGTGGAGGTACTAGGTTTGTTTCCTGGGCAAGTGGCTACTAGTGTAGATCAGAGTTCTACTTTTATATACGGTCTGGCCACTGTCCATATAATCACTCTCTCAGGATACACAGTAGACGCTCGCTTTTTATTGCTTCCTAAATTCCTGTTATACTCCACAATGGCCAATTTCAATTAAACAATGACATATTCATGAAGGGCCTACTATGTGCAAGATATTATGTTAGGCACATGAATTTTTATGAGACACAAGCACCAGTATCAGTGAGAAGCAGCCTGAGTGATTTGGGCATCAAGGAGAAAGACAGGTGACAGTGTGTGTGCTGAGAGCCTTCCACCACACTGACTGTAGGTTCCTTTCCTTCCCCGGGTCTGGGAGCTTGGTCCCAGCTAAGAGCTTAGCTTTGCACCTTCGCATCAGAGAAGAGTTGGCATTCTTCTCTGCTCTGCAGGGTCAGATCCCCAGGGCTGTGTCCAAAGTCCCTCAACTCCCAATAAGCCTGGTGCTTCTCTGTTGCAGGTGGATGATCTGAAAGCCAAGCTGGCCACGCAGGAAGTGGAGCTGAAGCAGAAGAATGAAGATGCAGACAAGCTGATTCAGGAGGTGGGCGTAGAGACTGACAAGGTGAGCCGAGAGAAAGCCATGGCGGACGAGGAGGAGCGGAAGGTGGCCCTCATCATGCTGGAGGTGCAGCAGAAGCAGAAGGACTGTGAAGAAGACCTGGCCAAAGCAGAGCCCGCACTCACAGCAGCCCAGGCAGCTCTCAACACCCTCAATAAGGTAGGATGCTTATATGCATGCATACAAGTCCTTTGGTTGATCTTTCCCCTTCACCCTCACCCTCCCCTGCTTTCCCTCTGAGTTTTGAGCATCTGATCGATGCCTCTCTGTCTTTACATCTGTTTTTGTTCATCGGTTTACGTTGTTCATTATAATCCACAAATGAGTGAGAGCATATGATATTTATCTTTCTCTGACTGACTTATTTCACTTAGCATAATGCTCTCCAGCTCCATCCATGCTGTTGCAAATGGTAGGAGTTCCTTCCTTTTTATAGCAGCATAGTATTCCATTGTGTAGATGTGCCAAAGTTTTTTAATCCATTCATCTGATGATGGGCACTTAGACTGATTCCAAATCTTAGCTATTGTGAATTGTGCTGCTATGAACATAGGGATGCATATATCCTTTCTGATTGGTGTTTCTGGCTTCTTGGGATATATTCCTAGAAGTGGGATCACTGGGTCAAATGGAAGTTCCATTTTTAGTTTTCTGAGAAAACTCCATATAAGCATAAGTGATGGATGTGGACAATGGGGGGTGAGGGTGAGGGCAGGATTGGGGGGATGAGGGGACATTGGGGGGATAAGGACACATTTGTAATATCTTATTCAATAAAGGGAAGGAAAAAAAAGCTTTGGAAACCAAAAAATAATAATAATAATAAGGTAGGATGTCTGTGGTGCCTGCCCACCCTCAGGGCGCAGATTCCTCCTCTCTCCCATAGGCAACCTGATACCCTGGTGATCCAAAGAGACACAAGGGCAACATTAGGAGAGCTTAG
The DNA here is from genome assembly GCF_000412655.1 of Myotis brandtii. Classification (NCBI taxonomy): domain Eukaryota; kingdom Metazoa; phylum Chordata; class Mammalia; order Chiroptera; family Vespertilionidae; genus Myotis; species Myotis brandtii. The sequence goes on from NW_005367626.1 coordinate 651,273, forward strand.
GGTGGAATCCAGCTGTCACTAGCTCATTCACTAAGCAAACAAACATTTATTTAAATGAACTATGTCAGTCCCCAGAAGCTACCAATAAAACCCCAGAGATGTGAGTCTTAGAGCCATTCAGGACAGAAGGGGTCAACCTGTGCAGGGCCCAGAGATGAGAACTGACTTTCCTTGAGTCACAAACCTCAATGTTGGAACCAGACTTTATAATCCAAGTCCAGAGATCTTCTGGCCATACATCCCCTGGCCGTTCTACCCATTATGTACTATCAGATACACAAGCCTTTTAAGGCCCTATGAAAATATTTTAAGATGTGAGAGTAAAACAAGGTGTTGTCTCCAAAATATTTCTAAAAATCTACAAAATCAAAATTAGCAAGCATTCAATTGTCAACAACATGTAACTATGTGTCAACTAAATTTAACTCATACTCATAACCATTTGGTGGAACATGCATGACTCTTGAGCTGTATTCATAAGGCAACTTTATTTTGGTTCCCTTTAAATTTATTCCAGGTGTTGGGGGAACATGTGGCTAGCTACTTCCTTTTATTGTTTTTCACATTTCAGCTCCTTTCACACTGGGATAACCATGGCTGAGGGGCAAAGGGAGCAGAGAGAGAAAAGTGCAGACAGGCTCACGTCATCAGGAGTTGGCATCAGAGAGGAACGGACACTTTCTCTGTTGTGATGTCTTCCCCCTGAAGGTTTCTTTCTTCTCTTTCTCCTGAGAGTCTAGCAATTCACTTGGCCCTTCACATGGACGGCGTGGTCAAGGTCTAAGACAACCTATGCCAGGTGTGCTGTGCACGCATCTTGGTCCGTGGGAGACACCTATGCCTCCTTTCTCTAAACATGCTCTGAGGGTGCTGGCCATGCATGCAGCATACTGTCCTAGTTCCACTGTCGGGAGGCTAGACAGCTATTGTCACACTCTTGATTTCAGGGCTATACCTTAGACTCCAGACCTCTGTGTTGCTCAAACTATGGGAGAAACATTTAAGTTTTCTGGGTGGTCTCCTTAAAGCCCCTCCCTCTAGACTTGATGTGAAAGGAAGGGGCAGATGCCCCATATCTTCCCTTAAAGGCAGATGATTGGGACTCACCAACAATCCTCACTAAAAGACCTCCCTTATCCTCCAAAATTCTGGCTCGTTTGTACCCTCAATGTAAGTGAAGGCTTTTGAAACCTTTTTTTATTCGTTCTGCATAGCTTCACCTCATTTTGGAAGTTAATATCTTTTGTCCTAGGGCCTCAGCAAATCTGGGACTAAATGAGGTATATTGTAAAATCCTGCTGTTGTGTATAGTTATATATAAATTGTATTTAATGGGAGTTCTGAATGCATTTTAATATTTTTATGATGTGGGGTGGGACTCCCTAAAACTAAGGGTACGTAGGGCCTATAAAGGCCTTAAGTTGGCCTCTACCCTAATTAATAGAAAACACAGTTTCTCCACTGGGAACTCTGGGTATCATTGGGTAGGCCAGGAACTGGAGGTGTAACCCAATTCTCAGCTGGAACCTTATAATACAGCCAGGCCAGGCTTCTCTCTGACCCCTCGCAGTGGCATCCATATCGATCTCTCAGTCTTTGATTAGACTGTAGTACCCTTCCCAACCCCAGCATTTTGGATTTCCTCTTCTTTCGCCTCATTATGAATCCTACTCATATTTCAAAATCAAACATATTCAGTTTTTAGAGCACAGAAGATGCACTGCTTTGCTAATACACCCTCCTTTCATGTCCCCTAGTCACATCATAAGGTCTTCTGACACAGGCATATGGTCTAAGATGAGCTGAGTTTAAATATTGACTGGTCTATCTACTGTGTGTGGCTCTGGGAGTGATTTTATCTTCTCTGGGCCTTCATTTCCTTTGTTTGTTAAGTGGAGGTAATAGTAATATAGTTCCCATTAGGTTTTATAAGGATTAAATGAGACAATATATGAAAAGTAACTAACAGATGTCAGCCACTCAGTAAAAGCCTTCATTTCCTTTGTTAAGTGGAGGTAATAGTAATATAGTTCCCATTAGGTTTTATAAGGATTAAATGAGACAATATATGAAAAGTAACTAACAGATGTCAGCCACTCAGTAAATGTTGTTGATGATGTCATTATAACAAGTGTTATCATTTCTGTTTCCATGAAACTGGAAACAATGTGAATGCCCGTAAATACTCTTGGTTAATTTGTTGGATGGTTAGTTAGTTGATTGATTATTGGTGAAAAAAATAAACATGAGTGCCTACTATGTGCCAGGCCATGTCATAGGTACTTTCCTTCTAATTAGCTGAGTAGCCTGGCACAAGTCACTGGAGTTCTTGATCCCTCCATTTCTATTCTTTATTACATGGAAAGGGGCAAATAGGAATTAATGGGCTCTTATCTCACATTCCCATCCAATCTATTAACAAATTCTATCAATTCTACCTTCAAAATATATCCAGAATTCAAATGATCTGTTCTACTGCTACCCTCCGGTCCAAGCCACCATCGTCTCTTCCCTGGACTGCGGCAATAGCCTCTCCGTTGGCCTCCCGCTTACACCTCCACTACAGTGACGCCTTTGCCCATTACAGCACTCTGAGTGTCTTTTAGAAACAGCAGTTTGACCATGTCATCCCTCTGCTCAGAATCTTCCATTGGCTTCCCATGATATTCAGGATAAAATCCAAAGTTGTCACCAGGCCTACTAGCCCTACGTGATTTTGCCAGGTCCACCTCTTCTACTACATCAGTTACTCCCCTTCCTCTTGTCACTCTTCTCCACCACATGGACCTCTGGCTGTGTCTCAGGCACTCCCAGCACAATCGCACCCAGGGCCTTTGAACAAGAAATCGGCTGTATGGAATGCTCTTCTCCCAAGTCTCCCCATGATTCCCTCCTCTTCTTCTTTCAGCTGTTTGCCTAAAAGTTACCTTGTCAGAAAACAAATAATAAAGGTATTTATTAATTTCAGAAAACATTTAAGGCATACAAGAAGAAACTATAACCCAAGGTAAACAATGTTAATCACCATTATCAAGTACATCATGAATGTTCTTCAACTAAAAATCTTTATGTAACGATAGTGGGGGAAGGACAATTAGGAGAGAAAGGAAGGCAGTAAAAATAGCTAAATATTCACACTTCATCATAGGAAGTGCTTGATAGCATTTAAATTGAAATACATAGCAGCATAAGCATGTTATTTATGGATAAGGAGTGAGACGCAGAATTAATGCTGGGAGAAACTGTGAGTGGTGGTTTTGGGGGAGCTGGAGTTGGAGTGCAGTGGGCCTGTGCTTTACTCTAAGCCTTGTAGCTTTCTTAGAGTTTGTACACTCTGTACATCTATTACATTCATGGGAATGAAACTTTTTCATTCTCGATGGCTTGAGAGCACAGAGGAGGGCACAGCTGACGAGGCAAGAGAAAGCCCTTCGTGACCACAGGATGCGCGTTTTACTAGAAAAGACCATCCAGGAGAGGAGTCATGTTTGCAAAGACGTGGCTGCAGGAAAGGGTGAGGTGTGTCTGAGCCAGGGTCGCAGTGGGCTCCTTGCAAGTGGATGTGGAGATGAGTCCCTCCAGGTGGACTAGCAGGACCATTGGCAGTCCCATTCATCGCTAAGAAGTGGACCTGTGGACTGGCGTTTACAGTCCACAGGTTACAACCCACTGATGGGTCTCAAACAGCATTTTTTAAATTCAGATACAATTGACATATGAACTTATATTAGTTTTAGCTGTACAAACTAAATTCAATGTTTGTATATATTGCAAAATAATGACTGCAATAAGTCTAGTTAACCCATCCACCACACATAGTTACAGTGGGGGGTTTGGGGGGGGCGGTTAGATAAGAATTCTTAAGATCTGCTCTCTTAGCAACTTTAAAAATACAACTAGTATTGTTAACTATAATCATCACACTGTACATTTCTTCCCCGGGACTTATTTATCTTATAACCTTTGACACTTCACCCATTTCACCCACTGATGCAGTGGGATAGATGGGACTGGGCCACGTGTAATAGGGAAGTATTGCTTCATGAACTCGAGGGTCCCTCAGGTACCCTCAAGCCCTCTGCATTCATAGGACTCTGGTATTTAAGAACCACACCCCTGTTTTCTCATCATTTTCCCAGTTAACAATGAATCTTTAGTTAATACAAAGAAAACCTGCAAATCAGAGCTTGGTAGTGAATCTCTGCACATTTTCAGTTTCTGCTTTGGCAGTTTCATTTCACTTTTATGGCTAAACTGAAATAAATCCAATAAAACTTTTCCTGCCTCATTAAGGAATAGTTCTGCTTACAATTTCATGGCCCTTTTTTCACCCTACAAAGTTATTTGTAATTTTCTATTTATTTTCTTTGTATTTCTTACAGTGAACTTATTTTTTATAATATAAATAATATATAATGACATTTGTGTTGTTAAAAATAATTCAAATGGCATAAAATATAAAATCATCCTCTTTTTAACTCCCCTAAGAGAGAAGTCCTGCTCTGTGTATTTATATTTATACAAATGCACATAAAGAGTATATCATATTTTAAATATAAATGTACAGGGTGGGGCAAAAGTAGGTTTATAGTTGTTCATATGGAAAATAATACAATCTATAATAATAAAAGCATAATACGCTAATTAGACCAGACAGCCAAATGACCTTCGGGTCATCATTCTGGACATCCTTCCGGATGAAGCCACTGTGGCGGGTGGCCGAGACAGAGGTGGTTAGGAGCGATCAGGCAGACAAATGAGTGGTTAGGGGCAATCTGGCAGGCAGGCAAAGTGGTTAGGGGCAATCAGACAGGCAGGCAGGCAGAGGGGTTAGGGGCAATCAGCCTGGCAGGCAGAGTGGTTAGGGGCGATCATGCAGACAAATGAGTGGTTAGGGGCAATCTGACAGGCAGGCAAAGTGGTTAGGGGCAATCAGACAGGCAGGCAGGCAGAGGGGTTAGGGGCAATCAGCCTGGCAGGCAGAGTGGTTAGGGGCGATCATGCAGACAAATGAGTGGTTAGGGGCAATCTGACAGGCAGGCAAAGTGGTTAGGGGCAATCAGACAGGCAGGCAGGCAGAGGGGTTAGGGGCAATCAGCCTGGCAGGCAGAGTGGTTAGGGGCGATCATGCAGACAAATGAGTGGTTAGGGGCAATCTGACAGGCAGGCAAAGTGGTTAGGGGCAATCAGACAGGCAGGCAGGCAGAGGGGTTAGGGGCAATCAGCCTGGCAGGCAGAGTGGTTAGGGGCGATCATGCAGACAAATGAGTGGTTAGGGGCAATCTGACAGGCAGGCAAAGTGGTTAGGGGCAATCAGACAGGCAGGCAGGCAGAGGGGTTAGGGGCAATCAGCCTGGCAGGCAGAGTGGTTAGGGGCGATCATGCAGACAAATGAGTGGTTAGGGGCAATCTGACAGGCAGGCAAAGTGGTTAGGGGCAATCAGACAGGCAGGCAGGCAGAGGGGTTAGGGGCAATCAGCCTGGCAGGCAGAGTGGTTAGGGGCGATCAGGCAGGCAGGTGGGCAGTTAGGGGCAATCAGGCAGGCAGGTGAGCAGTTAGGGGCATCAGGCAGGCAGGCAGAGTGGTTAGGGGCTATCAGGCAGGCAGGCAGCTTAGGCGCCAGCAGTCCCGGATTGCAAGAGAGATGTCTGACTGCCAGTTCAGGCAGTTGGACATCACTCGAGGGGTCCTGGATTGCGAGAGGGTGCAGGCCGGGCTGGGGGATCCCCCACCCCCACCCCATGCACGAATTTTGTGCATTGGGCCTCTAGTAATCTATACTGATAAAAGGGTAATATGCTAATTAGAGCATACGTCTTCCAGATTTCCTTCCTGATGTCCTTCTGGACAAACCCACAGCAGCTCAGGCAGGCCGCGGATGGCAGCTGCCACTGCCAGGGCTGGCCCGAGGCTCAGGCAGGCCATGGATGGCAGCTGCCGCTGGGAGGGCCCAAGGCTCAGGCAAGCCGTGGTGGCTGCAAGGGCTGAGGCTCAGGCAGGCGCTGCAGCTGGTAGTGGCAGCAGCAGAGGAGTGATGGGGGCATCGCCTTCCTCTGATCGGCCAGTTGCCTCAGTAGGACATCCCCTGAGGGCTCCCAGACTGTGAGGGGGCAGGCTGAGCTGAGGACCACCGCCCCCACACACACACACAGTGCATGAATTTTCATCCACCAGGCCTCTAGTTAATAAATAACAATACAAGAATAAACTCTGTATTTCCTGCACTCATAACTATAAGTCTATTTCTGCCCCTCCTTATAATGTCAACTTACTTTTCCTCATGAAACAAGACTATTTCATGCCAGGACATGCATTGAAACTTTACTTACTGCTTCCTACTGCCTCATGGTATAATTGTACTGTATTTAATTTAGCTATTGTTGAGTGATTAATTAGGTTCTTTTTCCCTCAGTACAAATATCCTTGTGCATACATCTTTATTGCACATGTGCAAATATTTCTCTGGGCAGAAGAGAAGTACTCTTGTTTGCTAGAACCTGGCAGCTGAATAAATGCCTCCTCCACCCTCAAAGATATTCACGCTCTAATCTCTGGAGCCTGGGAATTGTAATTCGTGTGGCAAAAATGACTTCCTTGGTGTGATTAAATTAAGGATCTTGCGATGAGGAGACTGTCCTGGATTATCCAACTGGGCCCTGATGCATCCTAAGGGTCCCTAGAAGAGGGAGACAGGGTCAATGGCAGTTTCCCTTCCTCCTTTCCAATGTGGATATCTTTTATTTTTTCTTCTTGTCTGATCACTGTGACTAAGACGTCCAGTACAATGTAGAACAGTGATGGCAAACCTTTGAGCTCGGTGTGTCAGCATTTTGAAAAACCCTAACTTTGGTGCCATGTCACATATAGAAATTTTTTGATATTTGCAACCATAGTAAAACAAAGACTTATATTTTTGATATTTATTTTATATATTTAAATGCCATTTAACAAAGAAAAATCAACCAAAAAAAATGAGTTCG
>NW_005367626.1:658301-659312 GCF_000412655.1 Myotis brandtii
GGACATCCCTATCTTGTTCCTGGTCTTAAGGGAAATGGTTTTAGTTTTTGCTAATTGAGTATGATGTTGGCTGTAGGTTTGTCATGTATAGACTTTATTATGTTGAAGTATGTATGATACCTCTAGTCCCACTTTGCTGAGAGTTTTTATCAAAAATGGGTGCTGGACCTGGCTGGTGTGGCTCAGTGGTTGAGCGTCGACCTATGAACCAGGATGTCTGGGTTGCGGGCTTGATCCCGAATGGGGCCTGCAGAAGGCAGCTGATCAATGATCCTCTCTCATCGTTGATGTTTCTATCTCTCTCCCTCTCCCTTCTGAAATCAATAAAAATATGTATTTTTTAAATGGGTGCTGGATCTTGTCAAATGCTTTTTCTGCATCTATTGATATGAACATATGATTTTTATCTTTCAATTTGTTTGTGTGATGTATCATGTTTATTGATTTGCAAATAGTGTATTAGCCTTGCATCCCTGGGATACATCCCACTTGGTCATGGTGAATAATCTTTTTAATATTGCTGGATCCAACTTGCTAATATTTTATTGAGGATTTTGGCATCCATGTTCATCAAGGATACTGGCCTGTAATTTTCTTCTTTGCAGTGTCTTTATCTGGTTTTGTAATTAAGATACTACTGGCCTCATAAGAAGAGCTTGGCCCTCTCCGGTTTGTCTCAATGGATAGAACATCAGCCTGCAGACTAAAGAGTCCCAGGTTCAATTCTGGCCAAGGGCACATTCCCAAGTTGCAGGCTCAATCTCCCCCCCACCACAGTAGGGGGCATGCAGGAGGCAGACAATCAATGATTCTTTCTCATCATTGATGTTTCTATCTCTCTATCTCTTTTGGCATCCGTGTTCATCAAGGATACTGGCCTGTAATTTTCTTCTTTGCAGTGTCTTTATCTGGTTTTGTAATTAGGATACTACTGGCCTCATAAGAAGAGCTTGGCCCTCTCTGGTTTGTCTCAATGGATAGAGCATCGGCCTGCAGACTAAAGAGTCCCAG
>NW_005367626.1:659513-661550 GCF_000412655.1 Myotis brandtii
AAAAGAAGAGCTTGGAAGTCTTTCTTCCTCTTGAATTTTTTGGAATAGTTTGTGGAGGATAGGTGTTAGTTCTTTTTTGATTGTTTGATAAAACTCCCCTGTGAAGCCATCCAGTCTAGGACTTTTGTTTGCTGGGATTTTTTTTTATTATTGTTATTATTACTGCTTCAGATTCATTAGTTGTTATTGCTATATTCAGAGTTTCTGATTCTTCCTGAGTTAGTTTTGGAAGATTGTATTTTTCTAGGAATTTGTCCATTTCACTCTGGTTGTCCAATTTTTCGGCATATAGTTGTTTGTAATTTTTTTTACAATCCTTCAGATTTCTGTGGTGTCAGTTGTTACTTCACCTCTTTCATTTCTGGTTTTATTTACTTGGGTCTTCTCTCTTTGTTTCTTGTTGAGTCTAGCTAAAGGTTCATCAATCTGGTTTATCTTTTTCAAAGAACCAGCTCTTGGTTTCACTGATCTTTGTACTGTTTTTTCAGCCTCTGTCATTTACTTCCTCTCTGATCTTTATTATTTCCTTTCTTCTACTGACTCTGGACTTTTCTTATTGTTCTCTTTCTAATTCTTTTACTAGTAGTTGTAGGGTTAGATAGTTTACTAGATATTTTTCTTGGTTTTTGAGACAGGCCTATATTGAACTTCCTTCTTGAACTGCTTTCACTCGGTCCCATAGATTTGGGGTTGTTGTGTGTGTTTATTTTCATTTGTTTTCAGGAATTTTTCAATTTATTCCTTGATCTTGGTAACGCACTCATTGTTTAATAACATGCTATTTAGCTTCCATGTATTTGAATGTTTTTGAGTGTTTTTATTGTAGTTTATTTCTAGTTTTATCCCTTTGTGATCCAAGAAGATGCTTGATATGATTTCAATCTTCTTGAACTTGTAGAGACTCAGTTTGTGTTCTAACATGTGCACTTGAGAAGAATGTATACTCTGCAGCTTTGGGATAAAATGTTTGTAAATGTCAATTATTTTTCAGGTTCTTTGTCCATTTTTTTGTAAAATGGTTTTCTTTTTTCTTATTGATTTACTCTTCTTCATTATAATTTTTACTACTAATCCCATGATGTATATGTTGTAAATATTTTCTCCCTATCATTTGACTTTTTACTTAATATCAAGTAATATAATAGACCCAGACTTTATAATCATGCCCAGTAGGTGTAGCTCAGTGGTTGCGCATTGACCTATGAATGAGGAAGTCATGGTTCAATTCCTGGTCAGGCCATATGCCTGGTTGCAGGCTTGATCCCCAGTGTGGGGCATTTAGGAAGTAGCTGGTTAGTGATTCTCGCTCATCATTGATGTTTCTGTCTCTCTCTCCCTCTCCCTTCCTCTCTGAAATCAATAAACATATTTTTTAAAAATTAAATAATAATAATAAAGCACAGATTTTATAATCAAATAATTTTGGAAATTCTAGGGTTACAGAGTCAGACTTCTTTCCTCTAGAACTTGTTAAGGCCTTTATTAGGTGACTAGAGGCCCGGTGCACGAAAGTCATGCACTGGAGGGGTTGTCTCTCAGCCCAGCCTGCACCCTCTCCAATCTGGGACCCCTTGGAGGATGTCCAACTGCTGGTTTAGGCCCAATCGCCTGCCTGCCTGCCTGATTGCCCCTAACCACTTCTGCCTGCCAGCCTGATCACCCCCTAACCACTCCCCTGCCAGCCTGATCGACACCTAACTGCTCCCCTGTTGGCCCGATTGCCCCCAACTGCCCTCCCTTGCCAGCCTGGTCACCCCAAACTGCCCTCCCCTGCTGGCCCAGTCGCCCCCAACTGCCCTCCCCTGCCAGTCTGGTTGCCCCCAACTGCCCTCCCTGAAGGCCTGGTCGCCCCTAACTGCTTTTCCCTGCAGGCATGGTCTTCCCCTCCCCACAACTGCCCTCCCCTGCTGGCCATCTTGTGGTGGCCATCTTATGACCACATGGGGGTGGCCATCTTTGACCACATGGGGGCAGCCATCTTGTGCGAGGGCATGACAGTCAATTTGCATATTACCTCTTTATTATATAGGACTAGAG
>NW_005367626.1:662238-666054 GCF_000412655.1 Myotis brandtii
CAGGGCGATCAGGGGGTTTGGGCGCTGCCCCCTGTCACGCTGATCCCGGTGCCAGGAGGCCTCGCGGCTCCGCTGATCCTGCCCGGCAGGGTCACAGATCCGGGTCCCAGACCGCAGACAGCCTTGCCTGCTGCCGCCTGCCTTCAGTATGCAAATTAGCCGCCATCTTGTTGCTTCAGGGTGGGGGTCCCCACTGGGGTGCCTGGCCAGTCTGGGTGAGGGGCTGAGGGCCGTTTTCAGGCTGGCGGGCGACTGAAGCTCCAAACCTCTCCTTTTTTTCTTTTTTTTTTTATTCTGGCATTTATTTACCTTCTATGGCTGTCACTGGAGCTGAGAGCCGGCTTTCTCTCTGAGGCTCGGCTGCTGAAAGCAGGTTTCTGGCCTTTGTTTTCTGTATTCGAAACAATGTTGCGACTCCAGCTCTGAGATCCTGGCTGACTGACAGGAGGTTTCTGGGGTTTTGTTTATCTTCTATAAATGTTACAATGTTTCCAACTGAAGCTCAGAGGCCGGCAAGGCAGGCGGGGAACGTTGGAGTCCTCCTTCACTGCAGGAAGCAAGCCTCCCTGTTCGCATCAGCTGCCTGGCTGCCGGCCGCCATCTTGGCTGACAGTTAATTTGCATATCTCCCTGATTAGCCAATGGGAAGGGTAGCAGTCGTACGCTAATTACCATGTTTCTCTTTTATTAGTGTAGATAAGCTGGATACTAAAAGTGATAGAGAAAATAAAACCTCAAATTAATCTGACTTATGATCAGTGGTGTAAGACATCGATATAAAATACCAGTAAATCAAATTACCATGCTCCTAAATGATCTTTTGTATATAAAACTATTCATATAACAGTAATATACTACCAACTAAGTTTTCTGAATATAAGACTATTCATATAGTGACAATATGCCACCAACTAATAAGTTCTTTCTATATAAGACTAGTCATATAACCATACCCAACCATAGATCAAAGAAAAAAAGCTCTACAGGCAATTTGAGAGATGTCAAAGTGGTACTTAAGACAATTGAACATACATTCTTTATTAAAACTCTTAGGAAAGTAGGAATGAATGGATATTTGGACATTTTGCTAAAGATAGCAATCAATCACAGTCCAAGAGCACACTACATCTCATGGTAGAGCAGTGGAGGCATTCCTCCCAACACAAAAAAAGCACAATCACCACCACCCCAATAAAGCATCCAGGAATTTCTAGCCAATGCAATAATAAATGAAAAGTAGACACGTTACAAAATACCAGGCAGCTGTGTTAGTATTGATAGATGTCATAAAAATATAATAAGACAAATAAAAGGGAAGTGCTAAGCACCCATTATAAAACAATTTACAAAACTTAATAGCTTTCCCAATATCAACAGTAGCCAGTTAGAAAACATAATATTTTCAAAATAACAAGCAAAACATAAGGTACAAATAAGCATAAATTTGTTGAAAGTGTGTGAAGAAAACTACACATCTTTGTTGAGAGATATAGAACAATATATAAATAGACAAATAAATATATATCCTAAGTTTGTGTATGGGAAGATTCAATGTTATAAAGATATAGCTATTCCTCAAATAATTTAAAAGTTAAATGTAAGTCTAATTTAACTCCAATTTGATTTTTGGTTTATTTATTGCTAATGTCATTAAAAGTGTATGTCCTTCAACCAGCTATTAAAGATTTAATAACCTAAATGTCCAACAATATGGAGGTGGCTAACTAAATTATGGCTCATCTAAGTGAGAAAAAAAACCCTGCATAGTTTATTTAAATTCATGTTTTACAAAAATAATAACAGAAAAGTTTAAGATATAATTTTCAGTGAAAATCAGTTTCAAAAATATTACAAATAGAGATTGATATGTGTATATATGTGTGTATATGCCCCAGCTTCACCCAGCCCAACATTAGTTACCAGCCCAGGGTAACTGCTGTCTCTTAGATTTCTTCAATCTACAGTTTTATAAAAGTTCTTTCACTTAGCTCTCTTGATTAATACAGTAACCAAAAAGTAAAAGCCTAACAGCCCAATAAAAATGAAAGCAAAGTTATTCATAAGCATTGGGGTGGGGGGAGAATTTTACAATACCAAAAAATTCATAAAACAGGAAATTCAAATAGTTTAAAAACATAGAAACATTTAGCATCACTAATAAATAAATATATATTTATGCACATATATACACATATATGTTTCTTACTCTCTATCCCTCTCCTTTCCTCTCTGTGAATAATCAATAAAATATATTTTTTTAAAAATGTAAGCAAAGGTATTCATAAGCATCGGGGTGGGGGGAGAATGTAAGCAATGGTACAATACCAAAAAATTCATATAACAGAAAATTCAAATAGTTTAAAAACATAAAAACATTTAGCATCACTAATAAATAAATATATATTTATGCACATATATACACATATATGAATTAAACCAATTTTATGTCATGTTCAGCTTATCAAATTGATTTTTTTTTAATTAAATAATGTTACCAGATGTGGAAGAGGATGGGATAAACTTTCTCAAATACTGATGAGTGAAATTAGAATTTCTGGGAAATAATCTGATATTATCTACAAAGAACACTAAATGTTCAAATAATATAACATTTGATATACAAATGGACCCATCAAGTCCACCTCTAGGAATATTATCCTAAAGAACAAATCTAAGATTTTCAGAGATTTCTATAGAAGCCCAGCAAAGCATTATCCATATGGTGTTTGTGGAAATGACCTAGATTTCCAGTAACTCAGTATGTTTTACATAAAATGTGGTTCATCCATCTGATGGGATGCCAACTTGAAACATTCTGTTTGAGAGGAATAAGTAATGACTTTCTCTCATGTTTCCTTTCTAAATGATCAGTAAGTTCTGTCTCTACTGTCTCCAAAATATATTCCAGATCCAGTCACTTCCCAGCATGTCCTTCAGATGCCCTGACCCATGTGGCCTCGGTCTTCTGCCTGTACAACTACACAGCCCCTTAGCTTGTCCTTCTCACCCACTCCCTCCACAGTGAGCCTGCACCACAAGCTCTCAAAGCAAAACTGGGTCCTTTCACTCCCTGCCCTTACCCTCCAATGGCTTCCCATTGGAATTAGAATGAAATCGAACTCCTCCCCATCACTCTGGACCCCTGCATCAGGCCCTGACTGCCTCTCCTCCCTCATCTCCACCAATCTCCTGACCTCCACCTTCTGCAGAATGGCCAAGCTTGTGCGATTCTGGCCTCTTCACTTGCAAATTCATCCCCTTGGAACAGCGCCCTGCAGACCTCCTCAGAGCTGCCTCTTTCCCATCATTTACATCCCAACTGAAATGCCAGGTTCTTAAAGTGACCTTCCCTGACCTCCCTTCCTAGCTAAAGTGGTATCATCGCTCCTCAAAATCCCTCTAGCCCATTAGCCATGTGTTGTTATTTTCAAAGCACCTATTACGTTTAAAATATCCAGGGTTGGCCTCTTTGTTGCCTATCTGTTCACCTGTGTAAGCACTGTTTACCACTGTGTCCCCCTTTGCTTAAGAATGACTGTGCACACTTATTCACTCAGCAGAGACGCGCTGACTGCCCCCTCTGTGCCAGGCACTGTTCTGGTGCACATGGCACATCCCTGCCTCTATGAAGCTTCTATGTTAACACAGGTGAGGGGGAGAGACAAGAAGCACAGCGAAAAGGTAGCTCAGGGGTCCTCAAACTACGGCCCGCGGGCCACATGCAAATACAAATATTGTATTTGTTCCCGTTTTGTTTTTTTACTTCAAAATAAGATATGTGCAGTGTGCATAGGAATTTGTTCATAGTTTTTTTTT
>NW_005367626.1:676063-694730 GCF_000412655.1 Myotis brandtii
TCTAAAGCAGGGGTCCTCAAACTACGGCCCGCGGGCCACATGCAAATACAAATATTGTATTTGTTCCCGTTTTGTTTTTTTACTTCAAAATAAGATATGTGCAGTGTGCATAGGAATTTGTTCATAGTTTTTTTCTAAACTATAGTCCAGCCCTCCAACGGTCTGAGGGACAGTGAACTGGTCCCCTGTTTAAAAAGTTTGAGGACCCCTGAGGTAGCTTATCCAATGTATTAGAACATGACAAATGCTGTGGGGAAAAGAAACAGACGCAGAGAGCAGAGTGAGGAGGAGCGTCGGGACCGCTGGGGAGGGGTGGTAGCAGACTGTGGAGTTAAAGAAGGTGATCAGTGTGGGCCTCCTTGTGAAGGAGATGTTTGAGTGAAAACCTGGAGAGGAGCAAGTCCCAGGCACTTGATACTGGGAAGGGCAGTCAAGGCCAAGGCAGCAGCTAGACCAAGAGCCCCAAGGCAGGATCGGAGTGGAGAGCGTGGCGTGGGCCTGATGCTTGCTCACTCAGAACCAGGTCTGCCTTCTTCTGAGAAAGGATTCTCCATCCTTGTGTCCCTGTTGGTGGTACTGAATCACCTGCCCAGTGGTGATTGGCCACAGGACTCCCACCTAACTAAACAAGGTCATTTCCCAGGACCTTGTAATTTTGACTTACACTGAAGAGAACGTCTTCTTTCCCTCTGGTTGTCAAGTGAAGGATAAGAGCCTGGAGCTGCCGGCACCCAACCCTTCCCTCCCCGCGTCCAGCACACGTGTTGTGTGCCAGGTTCCATTCGGGCACTGCGGCTGCAGTGGTTCATGAGAAATGGGACTCCTGTCCTCTTGAAGAAGAGGAATATAATAATTCAACAGAGAAAAGTGGCAACTTTCCAATTGCGCTGAGGTCTGTGAAGATCTTCAGGTGCTCAGATAGGAAATGACTAGGAAGGGGACGTTGGTAGTGAGCTCTGAGTGGGGGACTGTTTTATTTAATATATTTTATTGGTTTTTTACACAGAGGGAGAGAGAGGGAGAGAGAGTTAGAAACACTGATGAGAGAGAAACATCAATCAGCTGCCTCCTGCACACCTCTACTGGGGATGTGCCCTCAACCAAGGTACATGCCCTTGACAGGAATCAAACCTGGGACCTTTCAGTCCGCAGGCCAATGCTCTATCCACTGAGCCAAACCAATTAGGGCTGAGTGGGGGACTTTTGAAATGAGATCTTGATGGTGAGAAGGGATCAGCCATGAAAATGGCATAGGAAGATGTGTTCCAGGCAGAGGTCCTGAGATGGGAATGAGCTTGGCAATCCATGTGCTGGGAGGAGGGGGTTGTGGCCAGAGCTTAGGGAGGAAGTGACCCGCGTTGAAGGCAGAGAGGGAGGTCACGTGCCTTGCAATTCGACTGAGCTGGTCGGCGGAAAGGAAACTCATGCAGGGAGAGACGCAGAAACAAGAAAAGATCTGAGAGGCCAGCAAACAATCAAAGTATAGTTCCACTCATCCGCCCGTGGAGGGGGCTGTGGCCAGAGCTTAGGAAGGAACCCGCGTTGAAGGCAGAGAGGGAGGTCACGTGCCTTGCAATGCGACTGAGCTGGTGGCGGAAAGGAAACTCATGCAGGGAGAGACGCAGAAAGAAGAGATCTGAGAGGCCTGCAAACAATCAAAGTATAGTTCCACTCATCCGCCCGTCCTGTCCAAATACAGGAGCCAGAAAGCCCCCTGGCACTTCAGCTAGGTTTCCTGTCACTGAAACCAGAACAGTTGTGATCCTATATCTATAACAGTTTATAGATATATCTGAATATTGAAAATACTGGAAGGAATTACATTGAAATATTAACAATATGTATCTGGGTTACAGAATTCAATATCATCTTTATACATTTTTATATTTCCTTAATTCAGTACTTTGAACATAACCTAAAGTGTTTGAAAATTGTGGATTTTCTTTCTGATTGGATTTTCTCGCTTGGCCCTCTCTCATCCAGTGGAGGCCACTATGATGGTATGCCAGCACACTTCTCACGCCTGGCTGTCCTTCATTCCTGCCCCTGACAAGTTCACGACCAAATGTGAAAACAGTTGCAAAAGCAAATAGAACATCTTTCTAGGTATTTCCATTAGGCTAGGAAAAGATCCCCCTCGCTTGTAAATTCCCAGACCCAGGGCACCCCCAATTAACGTGGCACAAGGACCTAATCTCTGAATCATGATTTCCTCACTTGCAAAATCACTGATGGTCAAAAGAAACCTTACATCCACTTCATGTGCAATTATGACACAATTTCACTTACCGATTAATGGGCGCCCCTGCTCCCAGTGTACAGATGAAAGCACTGAGGCTGGGAAGTTTAAGTGACTGTCAAGGTCAGCGCTTTCAGCCATTTCATTCCACAGAAAATGAAAGTTGGAGCAAAGGACAAGCCCAGGTGTGGGCAGAGGCAGCAACGGCACGGGCCACAAGCTTTCTGTCTGAATTCTCTTGGCAGAAAATGCCGCTTTGCTATCAGGACAGGCCAGTGTAGTCAGAACAAGCTCATGGAACAAAGCAGTTTAATTAAAGGAAAAAAATTAGTTGGGTTACAGAGCTGTTCTCTTCACTCCAGGATGGAAATTAATTTATAATAACCTTATCTTTTATTCATGGCAAGCTGCATATTTCAGAGTATGCTGGCATCCTTCTATTTTCCAGTGGAATATGAAATAATTGTGTGTTTCCAATGGGTGCGAGCGGGTGACAGTGCTGAAAGGACACAGCCGAGTCCTGCTGGCCACTCAGGGACGGCTGAGCCGTGGGCAGAAGCGTGGGTTCCTCCTGATGAGTCATGATGTTTAAAATTCCGAGGCCGCGGCAGGCTTCCCAGCAGCCCTTTCAGATTGATCACTCTGGCCCTAACTCCATTAGCGGCGGAGGACAAAGGAAGCCCATTCATTTTCTTCTAACGCCCTCCTTCTCCCTTCTCAGACTAACCTGACGGAGCTGAAGTCCTTTGGCTCTCCGCCTCCGGCCGTCAGCAATGTCAGCGCCGCCGTGATGGTGCTCATGGCCCCCGGGGGGAAGGTGCCCAGGGACCGCAGCTGGAAGGCCGCTAAGGTCGCCATGGCCAGAGTGGATGGCTTCCTGGACTCCCTCGTCCACTTTGACAAAGAGAACATCCCCGAGAACTGCCTCAGAGCCATCAGGCCGTACCTGCAGGACCCCGAGTTCAACCCGGAGTTCGTGGCCACCAAGTCCTACGCGGCTGCGGGCCTCTGCTCCTGGGTCATCAACATTGTGAAGTTCTACGAGGTGTTCTGTGATGTGGAGCCCAAGCGCCAGGCGTTGGGCAGAGCCACCTCGGACCTCACCACCGCCCAGGAGAAGCTGGCAGCCATCAAGGCCAAGATCGCTGTAAGTGAGCGGCGCCCTCTGACCCTGCTGGGTGCCTCTGACCCTGCTGGGCGCCTCTGACCATGCCAGGTGCCTTCTGACTCTGTTGGGAACCCTCTGACCCTGCCAGGCATTCTCTGACCCTGCTGGGTGTCCTGTGATCCTGCTGGGCACCCTCTGACCCTGCTGGGTGCCCTTTGACCCTGCTGGGTACCCTCTGACCTTGCTCAGTGCCCTATAACCCTGCTGGGTGCCCTCTGACCCTGCTGGGTGCCCTCTGACCTTGCTCAGTGCCCTATAACCCTGCTGGGTGCCCTCTGACCCTGCTGGGTGCCCTCTGACCCTGCTGGGTGCCCTCTGACCCTGCTGGGTGCCCTCTGACCCTGCTGGGTGCCCTCTGACCCTGCTGGGTGCCCTCTGACCCTGCTGGGTGCCCTCTGACCCTGCTGGGTGCCCTCTGACCCTGCTGGGTGCCCTCTGACCCTGCTGGGTGCCCTCTGACCCTGCTGGGTGCCCTCTGACCCTGCTGGGTGCCCTCTGACCCTGCTGGGTGCCCTCTGACCCTGCTGGGTGCCCTCTGACCCTGCTGGGTGCCCTCTGACCCTGCTGGGTGCCCTCTGACCCTGCTGGGTGCCCTCTGACCCTGCTGGGTGCCCTCTGACCCTGCTGGGTGCCCTCTGACCCTGCTGGGTGCCCTCTGACCCTGCTGGGTGCCCTCTGACCCTGCTGGGTGCCCTCTGACCCTGCTGGGTGCCCTCTGACCCTGCTGGGTGCCCTCTGACCCTGCTGGGTGCCCTCTGACCCTGCTGGGAACCCTCTGACCCTGCTCAGTGCCCTATAACCCTGCTGGGTACCCTCTGACCCTGCTCAGTGCCCTATAACCCTGCTGGGTACCCTCTGACCCTGCTCAGTGCCCTATAACCCTGCTGGGTACCCTCTGACCCTGCTCAGTGCCCTATAACCCTGCTGGGTACCCTCTGACCCTGCTCAGTGCCCTATAACCCTGCTGGGTACCCTCTGACCCTGCTCAGTGCCCTATAACCCTGCTGGGTACCCTCTGACCCTGCTGGGTGCCTCTGACCCTGCTGGGTGCACTCTGACCCTGCCAGGCACCCTCTGACCCTGCTGGGTGCCTCTGACCCTGCTGGGAACCCTCTGACCCTGCCAGGCACCCTCTGACCCTGCTGGGTGCCTCTGACCCTGCTGGCCGCCCTCTGACCCCATGGGACGCCCCCTGTACAAGTAGCGCCCTCTGCCATTCCCAGAGCCTAGAAGCAGGGAAAACAGGTTGACGTGCAAAATCTCCTGATTTTTCAGTTGAGGCGACTTTTTACATTTCTTCCTCAAACACTGTATAGTCCAGACAAGACACTAAACCATTGGTTTACACTTTGCCCCTGAAAGTTTTTTGTTTTTTCCTCCTTTTCCTCCGAGGAAGGAAAAGATGACATAGAGATGTATAATAGACAAATAGTGTTAGGCATGAAACCAGCTGTTTTCTCATTAAGCACACGTGAATTTTGCATGTTTGCACATCTGATAGCTAAGAATAAAAGGTCAAACATTTGAGATTCTATCTCTCTTTAAGATGCAGGCTTTGGCCACCCAACCTCACCTTTTGCACCTTTTACCTTCAGCCTGTGCAGCTGCCCTCCTGCAGCTCACTCAGCAGTGTGGGCACATGGCCTACGGTGTGGGCATGTGGCCAGCAGTATGGGCACGTGACCTGCCGTGTGGACACGTGACCTGCCGTGTGGGCACGTGGCCCACTCGGCACTGTGCCATCTGCATTGCTCCATGAGAGTTTTTAAAGCAAATAGTATATTGACCATAAATATAAAACTAATGAGGGCCATTAGTTTTGATTAACCTGTTATTGATATTTGATTATAAATGCCTCACCCAGCCTGGGGTTAGGGGTGAGGTAGGATTCACACCTATTTGAGATTTCCCTTGAACATTACCTTTGCTGTTAAGATGGATCCTACTGAATTGAGAGGTAGACATTGGAGCCCCATGGGATGGCATAGCAGCTGAAACCCATTGACAGACCTCACTTCCAACCCAAGCTGTAATATCTGCTTCTGTGTGACGTCTAGAAAGGTCTTTAAAATGCCCAGACTTCAGTTTCCTGGAGTAAAACAGACTCAATAATGTCCCTGCTTCATTCAAGGTGAAAATGCACGTAGGCAGGAGCCCAGAGCCCGGCCCCTGCTGACACGGAGCTGCTGCCGTGAGGTGGGAATGGCCACCGAGCCTGCTGGACCCTGCTCCCTGGCCTCCTCCCCAGCTACGTGTGCTCTCACATGCACACACAACCCTGGTAATCAGTCACTATCATGGCCAAGGTCGAGCCTTCATTTCCACACGTGCATTCCAGGCATATAAGGTTCTTGCTGCACATTTCTCATGCTGATAGAAAGGGTTTTTACAAATGGTGGAAATGAGGCTTGTAGACCTGTCGCACACTTCATGCCCTGGGCTTATTGACTGGTGGGTTAAAGTCTATCGCTAAAGGCTAGTTCAAAGATCAGGCAACCAATCTCTATAAAGAAGAGGCACTTTGACAAAGCAACTAACCCCTCAATATGTTTGCTTTATAAATCCAGATGTGCACAGGCCAGTTTACTTGAAGCACACCTTCATCACCATAACTACGGCCCTCTTCAAAGAATACCAAATGCAAGCACCATCACTTCCCAGGACTGCTTCTGGGGAAATACCTCCCAGCGATGCCCATACTCTTCAGTCTCTCCCAGAATAGTGTTACAAGAACTGCATTTCAAAGCACTCGTCACTCGAGTTATTTAAAGGAACATTTGGTGCAAAAGGAATGTTTGCAAAATGTTTATACCTTTTCAGTAGCCAACATTCCCATGACAGCCTACTCAACCTATGAATGCAACACAATGTTTTAAAATACTTGGCTACCTTACGAAGGCACTTCTTTCCTGCCAACATATTTTTTAATATATTTTCACTTTTAATAACTGCCTCTCCATCTTTTGCTTATTCACATGACTATCAACACCCCAAGAGTTTGACCACTCCCCACTCCAATAACAGAGGAACTCACTTACACCATCTCTGACATGGGGGCCCACCCAGGGCAAGGACATTCTTCCCAACGAGCCACCAAGGCCATTGCCAGCCTTCCCCAGTTGCACGCCACCCCAAGCCTTATTTTTAGAATTTTAGGATAATTCCACATAAATTGTATAGTTAAGATGCTCAAATTATACAATTACTAGAGGCCCAATACACGAAATTCGTGCAAGGGGCTCGGCCCTTGCAGCCTTGGCTGCCTCGCGGCCCTGCCCCCCACCCACTGGTTGTTCAGGAAGGTTGTTATGCCATCCAGCTAATTAGCATATTAGATCTTTATTATATAGGATAATTTCAATCTATACATGCAACTATAATATATAGAATATGAATAGTGGTGGTTAGCTCTGAGTGGTAGATTTTAGATGGTGCTTATCCATATTTTCTTTTTTTAATAATGAACATGTTGTATATTATTACAAGTTATAAAAGTAATAGTAATGAAAACGAGTAAGGCATTTTCATTGGGCATATCTTCACCATAAGTAAAATATCAAATAGTAGACAAGGGTTTCTAATGAGAAACTACAGTCTTCTGCCCTTTAATTATTTTGTCTGTTTCAACGGGTGGTTGATACCCCTCAGAGCTTGCTACCTAGTGGCTTCAATGCATTGTATTTGATCCACAGATCGTGTTTGAAGTGACTTAATTAGTTGCCAACATTTAAAACAATAGGAGCTTCTTGTAAAAATTTGCTATCTGGACAGTCTTAAAAGAATAAGATTCCCAAATAGCACTCACTGAACCTGGAGTTAAGTAGTGACCTCCCATTTAAGCAGACAGTTTTGCTATAGTCATCAGACCAGTTTACGTGATCTTTCTGGCCTCTGCTCATTTGAATGGCTTCTTTCTATGTACTGTGCTGGCACCTCATTTCCTGATGTATCTTGTTCAGGCAGTAAACTTGCCACTAGATGAGACGCTAAGATGTTCATCTCCATGTCTTCCCAAATCATTGTGGCAACTGTGAGTTGGTGTAACCTTTATTTCTTGTTCCATCAGATAGAGTTAGCTTCCTTGGGGCCCTCAGCTTTCAAGATGAAGTTATTGCTCTTTCCTTCAGCGTCCTCCCTACCTTCCAATCCCCAACTCCTGTTATCACTACTTATTATCACTGTTGCTTTTGAATCAGCAAGATTGAAAATATCTGCATTCTATTCTATAACCAAAATGAACTGTTCCATGCTCTATCCTCTGACTGATTCAAAGAGTTGAAACATCAGTAAATTCCATTTATATTCTGTGAACATGTTTATATTGTTCATAGCAAATCTAAGTGGCATGCTAGCATTATATTGCCTTTCTAATACAACCATTTCTATAAGCCTGGAGTTTCTACTTTTCTTTATCTTTTTTCTCTTCCATTAGTTCCTTTTGCATAGCCTCAATTACTTTTAAACTCTCCATCTAATTCATATTCTACCCGATCATCCTTTGCCTCTAAGACTTTTCTCCCTTATCCCCAACTCAGAGCTCCAGTGTTAATATATTTCACTGCTTTCTTGGGTTGGTTCCAAAGGCTCCTAGACCCCATGCCTTCTCCTTTCTTAATTTCTTCTCTTGTTTTGTGACAGCTCTTTTAAAAGTAACTTTCTTAGAAATGTGAGGTAAGAAGTAAATTTTCTGAATTGCTCCAGTTTGGGATTTGTCTTTATTTTTAAACTGAGCTGACAATTTTGCTGAGTATTGAATTCTGAGTTGCTAGTTTTTTCTGCTTAGAACACTGAATGCTTTATCCTCATCTGGTGAGAAATCTGATGAACAGACTTATCAATGCACTATGTTTCTCTCTTTCTGGAAGTCTTTCAAATTGTTCTTTATTCTTGGTGTCTGAAACTGTACGTTGACATGCTTAGCTACAATCCTTTTTTTATGATGTAGAGACTTTTCTTCAGTTCTAAAAAAAATTATTTTGTATTACTTCTTGGTTAATCTCCCTCCTGTTTCCTTTTTCATTTATCTTGCTGAAACACATATTTATTGAATGTTAGACCTTCTGATGGGGCCCTATTTTCTCTGATCTTTCTATACTTCATGTTTTCTTATACTTTCTGGATTTTCTCAAATTTATCTTTTAAAACTTCCCTTGAATTTGTTATTTTTTTACATTAACAATCATAATTTCCACAACATTTTTGAGTTCTCTGTTCCTTTAACTAGCATCCTTTTCTAGTTTTATGGATGAGACGACCTGAATCTCCCTGAGATGCTAATTGTGACAGATTCTATGCTTTGTTGCTGTTTTTATGCTTGGAACTTATCCCCATGTTCCAAGGTCATGTTTTTAATTCTTGTGTGACTTAATCTAGGCCTTCATCAAATATCTTCTTGTTCTTTCTTTTGCAAGAGTCATGAGCAAGAGCTGATTTTAGCTGTACAGACAAGGGCGGAGCCGGTGGACAGACAGAGCTTGCTCTCCAGATCCGATGAGCTATGCTGGATGCATCCGAACTACCAGAGTGTGTTGTCTTTTCCCTGCCGCTGTCGAATCTCCTGCCTGGTGACATACATGCCTGGTGGCATTGCATACTGAGCATGCAAATAGAGATATCGAGTGGGGAATTAATAGGCTTCCAATTTATCCTCTTACTTTCTTTTTTTTCTCTTTATTGTTGAAAGTATCATGTGGGCCCTCCTTTTTTCCTCATTAACCTCCTCCAGCCCGCTCCCATCCTCCCCTCGCCCCATCTCCTCCTCTTTTCAGCATCACCCTTGATCACACCTGACATTGCCAAGTGCCCAGGGTGCATGGGGCTCTGCAGGGCTGATCAGCCTCCCCCTGGGTGAACGGAGGCTCAGTTCAAGGTTGCAGTTTCTCTGCGCTGCTCAAGCAGTTTCCAGCCCCCTGTCAGTGTGGTCTGCATAAAGCTATTGGAATCCTTCACCCTCCAATGGCCCTTCACATTCGCTTGCTGTTATGGGCTTGTGACTTTTTTAATTGCTTCACCATCATTTTAGAAAAGTCTCAGGAAGAAGAAGAATTAAATGAGTGTGGCCAGTCTGCCACCATTAATTGGATGCCTCACCACCTGCTTTTCAAACTGCTTGGCCCTAATTTATTTCTCTTGTAACTTGGTAATGACCACCAGGGCAGCCTGAACCCGGGTTACTGAACAAACTCGGATGCATTTGGAGGTATCTGTCTGTGTGTCTTCATGTATGCTAATATGTATTTGGGGGGCAACAATATCTAAGAGCTTCAATTCTAAATTCTTAGTACATTGACCAACAGGGCAGCCTGAACCCGGGTTACTGAACAGACTCGGATGCATTTGGAGGTATCTGTCCGTGTGTCTTCGTGTATGCTAATATGTATTCTGGGGGGCAGCAATATCTAAGAGCTTCAATTCTAAATTCTTAGTACATTTAGAAAAAATTGAAACTGTGTATTTTTTTAATGTCCCCATACTTTGGAGTCATGTAAGAGAATAGATGAGGTTAAGTAACAGTTCATCTTATGCTCCTAGGACCCTACAGCAAGGGGAGGACTTAGGCAGTGGTTCTCAACCTTCCTAATGCCGCGACCCTTTAATACAGTTCCTCATGTTGTGGTGACCCCCCAACCATAAAATTATTTTCATTGCTACTTCATAACTGTAATTTTGCTACTGTTATGAATCGTAATGTAAATATCTGATATGCAGGATGTATTTAGGCGACCCCTGTGAAAGGGGCATTCGACCCCCAAAGGGGGCGCGATCCACAGGTTGAGAACCGCTGTAGGGTGTAGACAGGCCACCACCCCACGCACAGCCCCGCTGCAGCAGGCACGGAGTGTGGTCCGCCCGGGCCTCCTGGGGTCTTTCTGACCATCTGCAGGCCTCCAGGCTTCAGGGAGCTTTTGCTTCTAAAGGCAGCCCCTGCAGCTTTCTGGCAGCCTACGAGAGCCTATTTTCCAGGCCACAAGGAGAAAGAGAACGTACACGTCTCCTCCGTGTCCATCAGCCCTCCCGGCCCTGGACCAATGACTGGGGAGCTGGTGTAGGAAATCTCAGCTTCTCACTTGGGTCAAGACTGCGCTGGACCCCTCCGACCTTCTCCCTCTGGGATCTGGCTGAAGTCTTGCCAGGACCCTGCCTGAGAGCGCCCTAATTTGCCTTCCTTTCCTGCCCTGCCCCCAGGGGCCTTCCTTAAAGATGCCTGCACGGGGATCCTGTCTCAAGCACTGAGGAGATGGGCCCGGGATTACTGACACACCTGTGTTCCTTCCTGAACAGCACCTGGATGAAAACCTGGCCAAGCTCACGGCCAAGTTTGAGAGAGCCACAGCAGACAAACTCAAATGTCAGCAAGAAGCCGAAGCGACCGCAGGCACCATCTCCCTTGCAAATCGCCTGGTGAGTGTGGGCTCAGCGCGGAGCTTTAATTACATTAGCGGAGCTGTCAAGCCCGAGGAGGTGGGAATGGATGAGCCAGTACGCGCTGCGTGGGCTTGGGGGGAATATTAAAATGTGCTGGGATGCAGGGGCTGCATCCTGAGAAGGGTGTGAACGCACACCCCGGGCTGGTCAACGTTTCCCTGCAGAGATGGTTGGAGGATGGAACACTGGCTCCTTCAGGCAGCCCAGGCGAGACATGAGATGCTTACATATGTGTGTATCGACCAGAGGGAGCGTTAGAGAGCAAAGCCAGCATTTGATAGACAGGCTCTGAAGCTCTTACCTGTGTCCTGTTCAATAATGAGGGTGTGAGGACAGGGAACTGAGGCAGAAGCAGAAAAGAATGAGACCTTTTTTACCCTGAGCATTTCTGAACGTGACCTTATCTGTATGCACATCACACACACACTGACACACACACACCATACACATCACACACATCTCACACATACATCACACACATCACACACATGCATCATGCACCACACACGTCACACATACATCACATACTACATGCACATCTCACACACACTCACACACATCACATGCACACATCTTACACACGTGCATCACACACATACACATGTATCACTCACCACACACATGCATATCTCACACACATCTCACACATGCATCACATGCAAACATGCACATGTATCACACATGCCACACACATACACATCTCACACACATCACATACACACATCACACATATGCATCACATACATACGCACGTGTATCACATACCACACACATATATCTCACACACATGCATCACACAGATACACATGTATCACACACACACACATACCTCACACACACACGGGCTCT
The DNA here is from genome assembly GCF_000412655.1 of Myotis brandtii. Taxonomy (NCBI): domain Eukaryota; kingdom Metazoa; phylum Chordata; class Mammalia; order Chiroptera; family Vespertilionidae; genus Myotis; species Myotis brandtii. The sequence goes on from NW_005367626.1 coordinate 687,745, forward strand.
AGCCTTCCTGGAAAGAAACTAATCAGAGGGTCAGAGCACAGTGTTTGTGCTATGGTGCCTGTATATCAAATTACTCTAAAATTTAGAGATTTAATAAAATAACCACTCCGTTAAATCTCCCGAGTTTGTGAGTCAGGAACTTGGGCAGGTTCAGCTAGCAGGCCATTCTGCCCCAGGTGCCAACGGAAGCCACGTGTGTTATTGAGCCGGTGGCCACGCTGGTCTGGAGGGTATACAGCAACTTCCTTCACATGCGTCTCCATGTAGCCTCAGGCCTCCCCAGCCTGACGTCACACGGTTCCTCAAGGCTCCGGGAGCAAGTGGTCGGGATCAGGAAGCAGAGGTCCCGTCCCCCAGGCCTGGGCGGAGGCCAACACAGGCCCCTCCACGGGTCCCACTGCTCACAGCAGCCACGGCTCAGGAGGGCGCAGGCCCAACTCCTGAAGAGAGGCGGGCCTTTTAAAATGCCTACGGCTCATAGTCCCATCACATGTCAGCTAAGAACCGCAGAGCAGGGTCCACCCAATGTGACTTCCCTGCATTCCCAAGCCTTAACAGCACCTTCCTCACCAATAAAGGGCTTTTCACTGGACTGCAGCCAGTCTATTTACACAGCAAAGCCAGCTCCCTAGTGTGGGGAGAACGGAGCACAAGAATCAGTGGAGAGAGGCTGCACACAAGCACGTGTCTGCAGTCGATGGCTGTGCCCACTGCCGCACGGCTGTGAGCAGACCGACCCAGCTGAGCAGCGGGTCAGCGACAGCTCCTGTGCAGGCGTGCGGGACAGGGGCCGCCTCCTCCCCGCCCGGCTTCTGCCAGGTTTCCAGAACCTGCGCAGCCTTCTTGGCCGCTGGAGCGCTTTCTGAGCGGGGCCTGCGGGGGGCAGTGTGTGCTCTGCTCCAGGAGGGCCGTGTGTGGGCTCTGGAGCTGCCCTGCCTCCACCAGCCCAGAGGTCCTGCTATCGCCACCTTCCTGGTCTTCACTGTGTCATCTAAGCATGGCCTCGGGAATGGTTGGGCTGACACACCCTGCGATCTCTCCCAGCCTGGCACCCTATGATGCCATCTCCCCAGGAAGAAAAAATAGATACGTCTTAACACAGAAGCCAAGCTGCACCCTGCACCCAGCAGTTCTCTGTAGAAAGGATGCCTCTGCTCCCCCGGGGGCACCCCGGACAGCACACCACCCCAAAGCAGGCCGGGCAGTCAGGACCTGCTCCGCAGCCTCGCTCCTTTGTGCACACCCATCACTCCTTCCAGCTCTGTGTCTTAATTACCATGCCTCTCTCCCTGCCCACTGTGAATTATTTATAGCGCATCAAATTAATTTTACTTATTTTCATATCCCAGCATTTGGAGAAGAGACAGGAGAGGTGAATAATTTTCTAATATATTTTGCGGACTAGGCACTGTGCTGAGTGATTAGCACGCCTGGTCATATGCAAGCTTTTCAGCAGCCTGTAAGGAGGGTGGTGTTCTTCGTCGTACCTATGAAGGGCAGACCTGGAAGGCTGCATTCAAAGCCTGCCATCGATCCACAGCCCACACAGCTCACAGCTCACAGCACACAGCACACAGCACACAGCACACAGCACAGACGGGGGCTTGTTTGCTGAGATGCTTGCTGCAAACCCTCGGGGTCAGAAGGGCCGTGGCAACGATGCTCCGGGCGTTCCGCGGGGAAGTGTGCGCTGTGAGCTGCGGGACTGCGCCCGCGGCTCTGTGACAAGCCTTCTCTTCTCTCTGGCCTTTGAAACCGTAGGTGGGAGGACTCGCTTCTGAAAATGTGCGGTGGGCAGAAGCTGTGCAGAACTTCAAGCAGCAGGAAAGCACGCTGTGCGGAGACATTTTGCTCATCACGGCCTTCATTTCCTACCTCGGTTTCTTTACAAAGAAATACCGGCAGAGCCTCATGGACGGGACCTGGAGACCCTACCTGAGCCAGCTGCAAGTACGTGCGGCCAGAACCCCCACTGCCCACAGCAGCCCGTGGCACCAATGCGCTCACATGGCAATCACCCAAACCTTCTAGTCTAGTGCCCTCTTGCAGACCTTCTCCCACCCCCACCTGAGCACCCGCCATGATGGCTGGGACCCAGGAGGGAGACATACATATGCACCACGTGTCCCCACACTGCCCTGCATCCCCACCCGTGGCCCTCTGGGCGGGTCAGCTGGGGGTATCCTGAGGACAGCAGCTCTCTCCCAACGGGGCCCTCCGTGGGAACTCTGGTCCTCTGCCCAGCAGGCTGCCCCCGGCCCCTCAGAACGATAAGCCCTGAGCCGCACCAGTGCCACCTGTGTTCCCTCCGATCTCTCTGCTCTTGAGCCACATGTCTCCGGGCTGCAGGGACCAGGGCACCAGCGCCACCTGTGTTCCCTCCTGCTCTTGAGCCACATGTCTCCGGGCTGCAGGGACCAGGCCCCTTCCCAGCTTCTGCACTGCGCCTTGTTACCGGTCCTGGGCTGCACCATCTGTGCCCCCGTGTGCACCGGCTTTATCCTCTCCTGCCATGCGCACGCAGCGGCCTCTGGGTGTGAGGGGTGGATTCCCCCCAGCTCCTCCTCTGCACTGACGTGGTGGAGAGGGAATGCTGGTTCCTGGCTGAAGCGGCTCAGGGTTGTGTTGGAGCCTTAGACCAAATGACACCTAATGTGACCTGAGACGTCCACATCCCTCCACCCACATAGCCACGGAGTAGCCCGCGTGCCCTCCGGCCTCACGGGGCAGCTAAGCCTTTCCTGCCCACGTGCCGCAGACAGCTCCCAGCCCGCGAGGAGCTCGTGTTCATCAGGAGCAGGTGTGGGTGTCCTGGGCTGGGACTCAGCGCGAAGGTGCGCGCCCACGGGAGGGGCTGCATTCCAGAGCTCACCTGTAGGTGTCGCCTTTGAACACAGAACCCACGTTGCCTAGTGAGGGAGGATTGGTTTCACGCATCAGCTTAGGAAATCTTACCTGATAATTTGTCAAATAGTGCTTTTAAAACTGTTACAGCTCTAGGAAACAAACAAAAATAACGCTATTTACTTACTTGAGCACTTGTAGAAAAGGAAGTTGTTAAGAGGGCGATCATTAGCTGAGCGAACAAAGATGGTGGCAGCTTCGCGAGGGTTTTTCTGGTTTTGTTTGGGGTTTGTATGCATTTTCGTGCCCCGGACCCTGTCAGCAGTTGGGTGAGATCTGCGGAGTCCTTCTCGCAGCGATAGCTTTCAGTGCGTAAGCTAGAAAGCACAGGTTACAAAGGAAGCCGCTTCCACGGAGCCATTTCTGTTCTGGGGTAAGACCTCCAGGGGCAGGTTCCTTCAGAGGCTGTTTGATGGCACAGCACTGGCCACTCGCAAACTTAGCAGGTGATTAAAGGGGCAGGCGATGGTTTGCAAAGGTTTTCCCGAGGTAAGAGGGAAGACAGACTGCAGAGAAGAGAGAGACAGAGGGGTTCAAAGGGCATGTGTGTGTGAACCTCGAAAACATGCTGCTAAATGAAAGTAGCCAGACACAAAACATCACATAGTGTATGATGCATTTTAAGTGAAATATCCAGACTAAGTAAACCCATCGAGACAGGAAGCGGAAGAGTGGTTGCTAAGAGCTGGGGGTAGGGGAGCACAGGACGTGACTAATAATGGGTATGGGGCTTCCTTTTGGGGCGATGAAAGTGTTTCAGAACCAGAGCTGATGGTTGCACAGCACTGTGATGATTACTTCCATTTTTTAAAAAGCTATACCTCCCCAATGGAACATATTACTTGCACAAGAATTACACAAGCAGAGAGAGGTCAACAGAGACAGAAAGGCAGGGTCTGGGTTCACACGGGCCGCAGGGAAACGGGCTGTGCGGGGCACGCTCAGGCCTGGAGGGGCGCCAGTCTCCCAGGGGCACCAGCAGGGAGTTTGCAGAGTCACGCGGTCAGCCCTGGGTGTGGGTGTCCTGGGCTGGGAGCCAGGTCAGCAACTCCAGTTCTCTGCACTCTGGGCCTCTGTCGGCAAGGGGTGAGGGAGTGAGAGCGGAGAGCGGTCAGTGTTGGCTGCACAGAGAAAGCTCAGTAGGCGTGGAGCCTGGCTTGTGAAACACGCACGAGAAGCACAGACATGCAGTATGTTAACACGGGTAAGGGCACCGAAGAGGCTATTGATTCAGATACAAATGATTTATGGTAGAAATCTGATTTAGGTGAATAAACTGAAGGGCAAGGGTCACACAGGCTGAATATCTGCTGTTTTCATCAGTCAACATAAAAAATACTATCAGGACGTTAAAAATCCTGCTGCCAGAAATAATTACACATCCAGGAAAGCACTTTCAAGGAACTAACTCATCATTTTAGGGAACCACTGTGCCTCCACCCCAGCTGAGGAGGCACGCTGCCGTTCTGAGTGTGGGGGCGCTTCTTCATCCTCAGGTCCCCATCCCCGTCACCCCCGGCCTGGACCCCCTGAGGATGCTGACGGATGATGCCGACGTGGCTGCGTGGCAGAACCAGGGCCTCCCTGCCGACCGCATGTCCGTGGAGAACGCCACCATCCTCGTCACCTGTGAGCGCTGGCCGCTCCTGGTTGACCCTCAGCTGCAAGGGATCAAATGGGTCAAGAACAAATACGGAGAAGACCTCCGGATCACCCAGATCGGTCGGAAGGGGTAAGTGGCCTGGCACGAAAGGTCCCACTTTTGCCATTTGTGCAGAGCAAACCAAAGTGTTATGAGCGGACCTTAAGCCCCGGTGGATTCTTTCTACTCTCCTGGTCCCTCCTGGTCTCCCATGTTCCTCTTCCCATTTCAGGACACATCTCAATGCAAGATGCTTGGGTAGCGAGTCTCTGGTTTTCTCTCTCATTAGAGATCACTCGTGTCAGCCTCTCAACCCACTCAGGAGCCCTGGCTCCGCTATCCCTGGCCTCCACCCTCGTATCTCTGCTTGAACACTCCCTGACTCCCCAAGCATCATGTTTCACTGTCGGAATCTGTGTTTTACAAAGTCTTCCTCACCTTGAGCCAAAACCTGCCCACCTTAGGCCTCGCCTACCCCTTCCTCCCGCCTCTGCCCCTGAGCCACAGTGAACAAACCTAAACTCTCTTTCTCCTGAGGAGCAACAGGACATTTGCGATTGGATGCATAGCAGCCAAGGAAACTTCAGAGCCCTTTGTGCCTGCCATACGGCATTGAACCTACAAGACGGGAGTTACTACTACAAGAAGGGATGTGAATACCAGAGAGAATGTCAGTCCAGTACACGCCACACTGCACAGGCCCGGGCCTCAGCATCTCTCACCCCATTGCTACATTAGCCCTGTTACAACTTAGCCCTGTATTTTCAATATTCAATTCTTATTCAGTGCCCTAGGATACATGAGAGAAATAGAGTAGGGCAATGAGGGAGAGGGACAGGGCCCGGGCCATGTATTAGGTGGTTGACATGTGCCATTCTTGATGGTACAAGTTTTATTTCAAACTAGAGGCCCAATGCACGGCACTGGTTTCCCTCAGGCACCCGGGACCTGGGCTTCCCTCACAGCCTTGGCTTCATTCAGAAGGTTGTCTGGAAGGACGTCCAGTCTAATTAGCATATTACACTTTAATTATTATAGATGCTTTTTTAATCCACACCACATATAAGGTTAGTGTTATTGGTACCATTCACATTTGAGGAAATTGAGTTTCACAGAAGTGATTTCCCCAAGAGTACACAGCTTTAAAAGCGATGGATATTGGTTCCCCCACGGTCATAACAGCATTATTTACAAGAGTCAAAAGGAGGAAGCAATCCACCTGTCCATCAACAGATAAATGGAGAAACAAAATGTAGTATGTACATACAATGGAATATTATTCTGCCTTGAAAAGGAATGAAATTCTGATACATGCTACAACATGGATGAATCTTAGCATCCTTAAGGACAGCCTGTTAAGTGAAATAAGCCAGTCACAGAAGGACAAATACTGCGTAATTCCACTTATATGTGGTACTTAGAGTGGTCAGGTTCACAGGGGCAGAATTGGTCTCCCAGAGGAGGGGTAGGGGAGATGAGGAGTCATTGTTTAAGGGGGTACAGGGTTTCAGTTTTGCAAGACGAAGAGAGTTCTGGAGAAGAATGGTGGTGATGGTAACACAATAGTGGGAATGTTCTCAATGCCACCAAACTTCACACTTAAAAATGGTGAAGATGGTAGATTTCATGTATATTTTACCACAATTAAAAATTAATTTAAATATTTTTAAATTGATGGAGGGAGTGTTTGAACCAAGGTGATCTCACTTAGAGATCCAAGGTTTATTTACTCGAACACATGGCTTCCAAAGTGAGGTTTGCTGCTCTGACCACTTGTCCCAAACATGCTTGTCCAGAGGTCCAGCTCACCCACAGTTGTTTAAAGCAAATGTTGCAAAAATAGTTAAAGTGAATATTGAATACAGAATGGACTCTTTCTTATAGAGCAGGTTGTTTAAAGCAAACATGCAACGTTGCAAAAATAGTTAAAACGAATATTGAATACAGAATGGACTCTTTCTTATAGAGCAAACTTTGGTGAGAAATGACATGAGACATTGAATTAAAGTATTCTTTTCTAACTAAAACTGCATTTTAGGGGGAAAAAAGTTTGTTCTTTTTGCTCATTCCTATTGCCCTAATACCAAAAATAGTGCTTGACACATAGGAAGCCCTCGATAAACACCTGTTCAAATAATTCTGTTCATGTCCATTCACTACTCTTCTGTTAGATGGTTTTCTAGATTCGGTATCTAGTATTTGAATGCAAATATTTTATTATATATAATACTAAAGGCCTGGTGCACAGTGCTTGACACATAGGAAGCCCTCGGTAAACACCTGTTCAAATAATTCTGTTCATGTCCATTAACTACTCTTCTGTTAGATGGTTTTCTAGATTCGGTATCTAGTATTTGAATGCAAATATTTTATTATATATAATACTAAAGGCCCGGTGCACAAAAATTTGTGCACTTGGCGGGGGGGGGGGGGCCCCCAG
>NW_005367626.1:695934-709029 GCF_000412655.1 Myotis brandtii
CCATCTTGGTTGGGTTAATTTGCATATAGTCGCTCTGATTGGCTGGTGGGCGTGGCTTGGGCATAGCGAAGGTATGGTCAATTAGCATCTTTGTCTTTTATTAGTGTAGATGTGTTGAGACTATTTAGTATAGTCTCCCTTCGTCAGAGGAGTGGATGTTTGGTTGCGTGTCATTTGTCTTTTTATTTGTGGGCTGGAACATACTACAGTTTGTTCAGATTTGCACTCATTTCTTCCATTGATCAAGCTTAGAAAAGTCTTTTTCTGTGCAGAAATTATGTAAATATTCACCTAGAATTTTTAGTTTTTTAATGGTTTTTTTACACTGAAATCCAAGCATCTGAAATGTATTTTAGGGTATTATATAAAGTATAGATCTAATTTTTATTTTTGAAGTGGTTAGCCATTTTCCAATACCATTTATAAGATTCTCCATCCTTTCCCCCATTTAATTAGAGGTGACATTTTACTCTATGTTAAATTTTCTTATTAAATGGATCTTTATTCTTTTCTACTCATATAATAATATACCAGCCTTTAATTATTTAGTTTTATATTTAGTAACATTTATTGTGACATTTCTCATTTAAAATATATATATATATATATTATTGCAGTAAAAGAAAAAAGGTTGTACAAAAAAAATCACAAAGACAAAAATTAAAATCTTGTAATTCATTATTCACAGAAAAAGATTGCTAACTTTTTGGCATATGATATCCTTTTAGACTTTTTTCTACATATCTGTATTGTTGAAGTTATATAAAATATTTCAGTATTAGCTTATATGAGTCCCTCTTCTTCTTCACTATAATGTTTTTAAAATATTTTTATTGATTTTTTAAATATATTTGTATTGGTTCCAAAGAGAAGGGAGAGGGAGAGAAAGATAGAAACATCAATGATGAGAATCATTGATTGGCTGCATCTGCACGCCTCCTACTGAGGATCGAGCCCACAACCCGGGCATGTGCCCTGACCGGGAATCAAACCTTTCAGTGCACAGGACAACACCCAACCAACCGAGCCACACCAGCCAGGGCCAATTATATAAAAATTGTTATAGAAGAATATTTAATGTTGTGGGAAAATGTTTACAATGCATTTTATGTACAAAACCGGATTATAAAACAAATATGCTTTATAACTCTAATAATAAATATAAATGCAAATATAAGTAATTATATATCTAATATAAAATAAATAGAAATAGTGATAATAAACTTGAAAATATATGATATCAAAACATGTAGTAACACCAAATTTAAATGAAAGATGGAAAGGTTATAGTTAATTTTCACATTTTTATTTTGAAATTTTCCCCTATTCCTAAAACTATATAAGAAAAAAATGTGGCCACAGAAATCATCCCAGGTAGGTTGCTTCCAAGTTCACCCCTGAGCTTCAGAGCCTCCCCTGTCTTGTTAAATTTCCTCTGAATCTGTACCTGGCCACAGGCTCATTCTACTACTGACTTTCTCCCCAGCTACCTCCAAACCATAGAGCAAGCCCTGGAAGCTGGAGACGTGGTGCTGATTGAAAACCTGGAGGAGTCCATTGATCCTGTTCTGGGACCACTGCTCGGGAGAGAAGTCATTAAAAAAGGACGGTGAGACTCAGCTGTGTTGCCCATCCTTTGAGAGCTGGCTCACAGCCGGGTAGGACTGTGGACAGCTCTGCTCTCCTTAGGACACGCTCTCCCCAGCTTGTGTGGAGTGTCCCCCACAGTGTCTCCTCCAGCAGAGGAGTGATCAGCTGCCTCACATCCTAGAGAAAGTTTCTAGAGTAACTTTGCTTCCATCCATCAATGTCCTCCTTGGCTTCCTTCTAAATAGCCACAGTACACTATTTTGGAGGAACTTTAGAAGGAAAGTGGCCAAAAAGCAGGCTGACTTTAAGCTTGAGCATGTTACCCAAGTCAGGCCTCCAAGTTCTGAGAACTCACCTCTTTGTCACTGTGATGAGCCCCGGTTGCTCTGGGTGCTGATAGCTAATTAGCGTGTGGCAGAAGCAGGAGGAAAGAGAAGGGCAGCAGGCTCCTGGAAGAGGGAAGGGTGATTATCATGAAGCCTCACCCAGTGTCCAAGACGAAAGCCGCCTTTACATGTCCTCGGGATGTGCTCGTTAAGTTAATTAACCATTTTTATCCATGGACGTCATTCTCCGTCAGCCATAGACATAAGTAAGCCCTATTGCCAGCCTGTAAGTACCTTTGTGCAAACTAAAAAGGTGCCCCTTCCTGCAAACACTTTACTGCCATCTGCTGGAGATGTTCCGTAATGTGTCACTGGCTCTCCCCACAGTTGCATGATGCAGAATCAAACATGGTGGCCGTGGGGAAAGTCTATCAGTCCTCCACCCCTGTTTCCCACGTTAGGGCAACAAGGATCCCAGGACTCACACTAGCCATGCGAGGGAATCCACCTGAATATGGCAATATTATTTGCTATGATCTTCAAACAAATCTAGAATTCTGTCTCTGATTGAATCTCACGGGAAGGCACCCACCTTTACCGGAGCCTTTCTGTTCCAGGTTCATTAAAATCGGAGACAAAGAGTGTGAATACAATCCCAAGTTCCGGCTCATACTTCACACCAAGCTGGCCAATCCTCACTACCAGCCGGAGCTGCAGGCTCAGGCCACCCTCATCAACTTCACTGTGACCAGGGATGGCCTGGAGGACCAGCTGCTGGCCGCTGTGGTCAGCATGGAGAGGCCAGACCTGGAGCAGCTGAAGGTGCGTCCAGGATCCGCCGAGAAAGGGAGGCAGACAACACGCTGTCACTAGATCCCGCAGGGCACCCCTCCCTGGGGGAAGGATGTGGGCTGTTTTCTCTGGAGCTGAGCAGCCTGGGCTCTGCTAGACTGAGGAGCGCCAACACCTCTAGCCACCTGGAACACTGGGGAGACAGAGGCTAGAGTGAGCTGAAGAACCGAGGCAGACACAGACACTCATCGCAGGGCCTTGGAGGGGCTATGAACTTGCATGGCCAGCCAAGGGGGCCTCCTGTCACACATGTTCTCATGCCTGTGTCACAACTAAGCAGGGTTCAATTTTGCAAGGGCATTAAAAACAGGCGGCTCATCCACCGTAGGATAGTGTCTTAGCTCAAGCTTCTATAATAAAACACAGACATTTATTTTCTCACAGTCCTGGAAGCTGTAAGTCCAAGATAGGGGACCGCGTGTTTGGTGTCCGGAGAGACCTTCCTTCCTGGCTTGGAGATGGCCACCATGTCACTGTGCACTCCCAGGCCTCCTCCTTGTGTGCAGAGAGAGAACCTCGCTGGTGTCTCTGTTTATAAGGACACTACTCCCATCAGACCAGAGCCCCACCCTATCGACCTCATTGAACCTTATTCAACCCCTTAAAGGCCCATTTCCAATATGGGGGGAAGGGCTTCAACATGATTTATTGAGGACACAATTCAGTCCACGGCAAGTAACATCCCTGTTTTACGCTCTTTAGGCCAGATTAGATTATAAATGCACGTCCAAAATGACAGTGTATGTGAGATTGACACTGAGGCGCCCGGCATCCACGTCCTGCGAGCATGCCTTTACTGAGCACACACCCACAGAGCCCAACTCCGAAGCAGGCAAGAGCACAGGCGCTCAGGTTCAGCAGGTCAAAAGCAACACCATGCCCCTGCCCTCACAGGCTTACGGTCTAGTGGAGGGACAGAAAATAAGAATGTAAACAAAAAGTACATGCCATGTCAGGCGGTGATGAGAATCTTGAAGACAGTCAAGCAGGGATTTTTTAGAGAGCCCTGGACTAATTTAAGTCAGAAAAAGGTTCCATGAGGGGGTTGCATCTGAGCTAATTCCTAATTTTTTAAAATATATTTTTATTGATTTCAGAGAGGAAGGGAGAGGGAGAGAGAGAGAAACCTCAATGATGAGAGAGAATCATTGATCAGCTGCCTCCTGCACACCCCACACTGGGGATCAAACCTGCAACCTGGGCATGTGCCCTGATGGGGAATCGAACCATGACCACCTGGTTCAACCACTAAGCCACGCCGGCTGGGCCCTCACTAATTTTTAAGACCCTGGCACAGAGCATTTCCTGCAGAGAACAGCAAATCCTGGTTGTAAACTGGGATTGAGGAATGTTCTGTTTTGTAAGAAGCAGAAGCTGAGCAGGGTGGCCATGGCTCGAGCCTCCAACAGGAAGATTGTTCTTTCGTGGATCCAAAAGCAATTACCCCAGCTGTGCACGGGCAGAGAAGCCGCAGCTGCCTGAGGTTATGGCCCCACCTGAGAGAGAGTGTCCAGAGCTGTAGGATAGGAACCTAACAATCCGAGAGGGAAGACGAGGTGAGATCTGCTTGGACACCAGCAACCCCCAGCAGCCTTGAGGCGAGCTCCTGCAATGATCTTGTCTAAATTGTGTAAGACAGTTTCTGTTGACTTTTTTTCAAAAAAAAAAAAATTTATATATCCATAGGAGACCTATTCTCTGGGAGCAGTAAAGTGGTGATAGAGAGGACCCTCTGGGGAACTAACACTTGACCCTACTTTCTAACTATTCACAAAAATAGGTTCTGTTTCGTGAACAGACTGTTGGCATTGTGTGCAGCATTGCACAGCACTCCCAGGTGTAGGGACTGGGACTAACCCAGCCCCGGTTACTAAAGGTCTACAGGGGTCATTAGCCTAAGGTCACATGACTAGGAAATGGTGCAGTTGGGATTCAGCTCAGTTGTTCATCTCATCTGCTTATGGTCTCGATCATTCTGCTATTTTGCCTTCAGTTTGCATCTCTAAGAGAAGGGACCCCGGCCCCATAAATGTTTACTTTTTCAGACCTATCCCGAGAGTAAGATGCTCTGAGCTTCTATATGTGACTCCCCTTCACTTGATATTTGCAGTCGGATCTCACGAAACAGCAGAATGGCTTCAAAATCACCCTGAAAACACTGGAAGACAGCCTGCTGTCTCGCCTCTCCTCAGCCTCTGGGAACTTCCTGGGAGACACGGCCTTGGTGGAGAACCTGGAGGTCACCAAGCAGACCGCGGCGGAAGTCGAGGAAAAGGTGAAACTACCCTGGCAGCCTGAGCTGGGGAGCAAATGCCCCCCTCCCAGACCCTGCATTCAACTTTTAGGTAAAAGAAGCCAGACTAACAGATGGCTTTCCTGTCTTCCCAAGTTTCTCCTAGAAAATCAAACGACAGGATTCCTGAAATGACTGGCTCACGTTCTGTATTGTGGAGTTCCCACCTTCTGGGAATTGCTTTTGACAAGTCACCTCCACAAATGTGTGGTGAGCAGTTAGGCCTGTGCAGTAGTCTGTGCAGGGCCTGGGAGCTCAAACTTAACTCCTCGGTGAGCTTGTAGAATTGCCCGAAGGTAAGGGATCACACTGCTGTAAGAGTTGGCTGGTTCAGGCATGATTACACCTGGAGGAAACCCCAGCCTGCAAAAATCTCACGTCTGACTTTAATGAGAGAACGTCACTGGCTTCCCAGGAAGCTCAGCTCTCAAAAGCAGTACCTTCCTGCAAACAACTTAGGGTACAGCTTTCTCCCCTTCTTTCACAACATTTGGGAGGCTTTTATTTTCCCTTGTGGGGGACTAGCAGACATGACTTCCGAGGGCCAAGCTCCCCCGCCCATTCCCAGCAGGCTGCGAACCTACACAGTTCTTCCCTCATTTTCAGCTCTGCTCTTGAAACAGAAGAGTATTTAAGATTCTGGTCTGAGCCCTAGCCGGTTTGGCTCAGTGGACCAAGGGTCCCGGGTTCGATTCCGGTCAAGGGCATGTACCTCGGTGGCAGGCTTCTCCCCAGCCCGGGCCCTGGGCACATGCAGGAGGCAACCAATCGATGTGTTTCTCTAACATCGATATTTCTGTCTTTCCTTCTCTTGTCCACTCTCTCTAAAAATCAATGAAAAAATATCCTCAGGTGAGGATTAAAAAAAAAAAAAGATACTGGTCTGAGTTGGTTAAGTGTGTCTGTAACAGTGTCCAGGAACAATACACCTTTGAGGGTATACACTTATTGTCAGATTATTGGGATTTCTCCAAATATAAAGACTCTGTTCCAGATAGAAACAAGGTAGGAAAAATGAAGAATGCCCTGGCCCATGTGGTTGGTTGGGGGTAGTCCCATGCTCCAAAAGGTTGCTGGTTCAATTCCTGGTCAGGGTATGTGCCTGGGATGTGGGCTTGCGCCCCCATAGGGGCTGTGCAGAAGGCAGCTGACACATGTTTCGCTCTCACATCAATCATCCTCTCTCTTCCTCTCCCTCTCTCTCTAAAAATCAATTTTTTTAATCTTAAAAAAAAAGCAAAGATGGAGCGCAACCATGGGCAGGGCAGACAAATCAGCTCATGCCATCCTAGGATAACAGACAGCTGAGGTTTGAGTGAGAGGCTGAAGGGAGGAAGGTCCAGCCTCACTTGTCTCTGGGACTCTGGTGTGACCACCAGGTTTTGCCCGTGGTTCACTATGGCCTCCGTAAGTGTAGAGAGGGGCATGCAAAGTGTACACGGTACTTACAGCAGAAGTTCCACTGCCTGGGGCAGAAGAGATGAGAGGACACTTTCCAACCCACTTTGAGGGAGTAGGTCAGAGGTGGAATTGACCATGTTAATATCTCTTCCTGCTGCCTCATTCCTTCTTTCTTTTCTTTTCTTTTCCTTAATTTTCAGAGAGATGGAAGAATGACTCTTTTTTTAATATATTTTTATTGATTTCAGAGAAGAAGGGAGAAGGGAGAGAGAAATAGAAACATCAATGATGAGAGAGAATCATTGATTGGCCCCCTACTGGGGATCAAGCCTGCAACCTGGGCATGCACCCTTGACTGGAATTGAACCCGGGACCATTCAGTCCACAGGCCTACACTGATCCAAACTGGCTAGAGCTCATTCCTTCTTCATCCTCCTCTTTAAAGTCAGCGAACATTTATTGAGTGCCTGCTGTGCACCAAGCGTTTATAGAATCTTTTTTTCTCTTGCTGTTTCATTTCTTGTTTGTCTTCTTTCTCTTCTCATCCATTCATCCAATAAATACTACTTGGAGGCTGTTCTATTCCAAATTCCATGACAAAAGTTGGGGGTACAGCAATGAACTTGCCGGAATCCCAGGCTTCCAGGACCTGGTCCTCTGAAGGAGAAAGACAAACAGGCAACTGCAAAGCGGTGGTGAGGGCTGTGGGAGAGGAAGCACGGGAGGCCGTGAACACGCAGGGAAAGCACTCAGCTCAACCAGAGGAGGGGGACATTTCTCTGTCGTGTAAAGGATTCGAGGGACAGTGGAGGAGATGGAAGTAGTCACTGGAGATGAGGCAGGAAATGTAGGCTGTTTCCATTGCAATAGACTTTGTAGACCATGCTAAGAAGTTTGGGCTTGAATGAGAGTTGGGGATCATAAAAGAGTTTTTTGTTTTCCTTTTTAGACAAGAGAGTAACATAGTCAGAACTGTGTTTTAGAAAGATCGCTCCAGATACAGTCTGGAGGAGAGCTTGGGAATGAGGAGGCAGAGAAAGTAGTGGAGGGCACAGTGATTCCGACTAGAGGTGATGGTATCCTGAGCTAAGGTTGGCAGTTGTGGTGCAAAGAAGTGGGCAAATTCAAGAGCTATGTGCAAATTCAGAGGTAGAATTGAAAAACTTGCCAATTCATTGGATATGATTATGCACGGGTAGACATAAGTAGCTTTACAGTTGTTCATATGGGAAATAATATAATAAGTAATAAATAATACAAGAATAAACTGTTTTGCATACTCTCAACTGTAAACCTACTTTTGCCCCTTTTTGTATGTGCATAAAGGTGTAGTCAAGGAAATTACTCAGGTTCCAAGAATAAACATCTAGAAAGGTACTGGTGCCTATAGCTGGAAAAAAAAAGAGATTAGAAGTGGATTTGGGAATGAGAAGAAATGATGGTTTCAGTTTGTGTTGTGTTGAGTTTGCAGTGCCTTTGAGCCGTTCACATGGGATTGTCCCATGGCTTTTGGGATATATGATCTTGGGCTGGTGATAGAGTGCTGAGAATCATCAGCAGGTAGTTGATCATTGAAATTTTAGAAGTGAATGAAGTCACCTAAGAGATGTGTGTGCAATTGAGATAGGCAGGCTACTCCCGGAGCCCAGCAGGTACCAGTCAAAAACTCATTAATATCCTCATATAGCTTACCCTCTCCTTGCAGCCAATTAGCAGCTAGACTGAAGGACACTTCTGTCTGCAAGATTCACTCCCGTGAGCTTAAATTGTGTTCCCTTCACTCACACATGTGCACTAGCAAGAAAGACTGCCCTTTGGTGACCCTCCCTCATTTAAATGCTAAAAAAAAAAAAAACACCCCTGAGTGAAGAATTAACATGCTAATGAGACATGTGATGCATGAAGAAGCATGTAGTTCCACCACACAGGCACCAGAGTCCCGCCTCTCCATACTTAGACATCACGGTTAGACATCACCCTTCCAGCTCCAACTTCTTTAAAACTATTCCCTGGCTTTTGTTCGGGGAGCAGCATTTCTCTTTTCCCTTTAAATGTTGTTTCCCTTAGTACACCATTTTTTCCCTGAATACTGTTCTTATAGTGAACTCTCTTGATATCTCGGGAGCTCCCAAGAACTCAGGATGGTTCCATGGTAAGATTTTTGCCTGACATGTTGGAGACCTGAGTTTGGTTCCTGGCCAATGCACCAGGGTTGTATTGGTTTCTGGTGATCTCTTTTGACTTCTATCCTGGGAGATCACAAGAACCCAGGACACCAGTAATACAATAAGACTGGGAGTAGAGCATTGAGGAATACTGATACAGTTTAAGAAAAGTAAAGATGTGAAGGATAGAATGGAACAGAGATGGAAGGAAAAGCAGGTAATAAGGTATCATGAAAAGAAGCATTTCAAGAGGAAGGGATGTCCAACGATGTTGAATAATGGCTGAGATGTGCCCACTGAATTTTGCAAAAAGGAGTTATCAACGAATTTGGGGAGAATGGTTTCAGTGAGGCAGTAGAAGCAGAAGCCTGCATTAGAATGAGAGTAAATGGGAGTTGAGAAAGGAGAAGTGAGTATAGACAACTCTTTGAAGTAGCCAAACTATGAAATGGTAAAGAGAGAAAGGGTTATAACTTAAAGTGTAGATGGATCCTTCAAGGCATTCCCCCCTGACATGGGAGAGACTGAGCATGCTAAGATCTTAGCTGGGGGTGGGAGGATGCATGGATTTTAAGGAAAAGGAGCAGTCGCCAAGAAGAGTTGAATTAATGGGGATGGCAAGGAATAACTAATACAGTCGGGTACATAAGAAAGTCAGAGAAATATAATTTGGGTCACCAACAAAAGCTTTACTTTTTATTTGAGTGTAATTGGTATATAATCTTACATTATTTACATTAGTTTCATGTGTATAATATAGTGACTCAACATTTGATGCCTTACACTATGATCACCCCCCCCAGTTCTAGTACTCATCTGTCACTGTGCTAGAGCTTATCTTTAGAATGATAGTTAGTTCCAATGTGATAGGAGATACAGGGCAAACGTGAATCTAGAAATGGTTCGTGGGTCCCTATGGGCCGCTGGGGTAGAGGGACAGAACATTAATGGACTAGAAGGGAAAGTCTTGAAGGATTCGTGTACTCTTTAAGTTACAATCCTTTCTCTCTTTACCATTTCATAGTTTGGCTACTTAAAGAGTTGTCTATACGCACTTCTCCTCTTGCAACTCCCATGTACTCTGCTCAGAGAGGGAATGGTGGTGAGGTAGAGGACTTGGAGAGAAGAGTGAAGGTTTACAATAGTTGTTGCAAAAAATGAAAGTTGACTAAAGACACACAGAATAATGGGCAGCATTAAGGACCCAGGTGAGCTTAAGAGTATGAATCTGTGATAACACCGATATGATCAATTATGTGATTTCTGTTCACTTCCACACCCTTCTGAGAATTTTTTGTCTTTTTATTACTGAATGTAACCTATTTACATTTATTAATGTTGCAGATATAGTTAAATATTTCTACTATCTTAATCTGTGTTTTCTATTAACCAGGCTTTTTGTTTATTTTTTCTCCTTTCTTCCTTTTTCTTTATCCTCCTCTTTTATCCTTTGCAGATTTTAAAGTTACTCATTCTATTTTATTTAGTTGATTAACCTTGTTTCATTTATATATAAAATATTTCATTATTTATATGACTTGACAACAGATATATTAATTTAACAAAGACTAAAATTGAGCAATATATCTAGCCTCTCCAAAAATAATGTAAGGTTTTAGAACACTTTGATCATCCTCTCCCATCTTCTGTTGCTGTTTTTACATTTTAGTTCAACCAACTACTTCCACACTGGTTGTGACTTTTTTATAGAAGTTTTTGTTATTTATATTAGACATATATTTAAGAAATGGCGCGCGAGGCTTGCACGGCCCACATTGCCTGGCCGGAAGGGCTAACACTCACCCCCTGAAAGATGCTTACTCTAAGCTCCGTTAAGGAACACCACGGCAGCTTTCCAACCCTCAGCCACTCTCCCGATCGCAATCTATCCCACCCCACACACAGACTCTGTGACTCACACAAGCTGATTCGCAGGAAGCCCTGGTTGGCTTGAACAATGGACCACCATTTCTTTTTCTAACAGGTCCAGGAGGCCAAGGTGACCGAAGTGAAAATCAATGAGGCCCGCGAGCACTATCGACCGGTGGCCGCCCGCGCCTCTCTGCTCTACTTCATCATGAACGACCTCAGCAGGATCCACCCCATGTACCAGTTTTCTCTCAAGGTGACTCGCCCCTGGAGTTTTTCACATAATCGTACCAAAGCAGCACAATATGGCCGGTGCCGTTCCCCATGACAGCTTACCATGAGCTTTCATTAGCTGTGGCAGGTCTCTAAGATCAAATCCAGGAGAGCAGCTACAGTGCCTGCACACCTGTATTACATCCTTTGTCTCTTTAGCTGGGGCTTTCACAGCTCATTGGTGATTCGGCTGGAACCGAGGCAGAACCACACCAAGTCCCGGCCTCGCTCATTCAGTAAGCGCACATGACAGGGCAGCCACTCGCTCGCAGAACGTGTGGGAGAGGATACCAAGACATGTTAGAAGTAATCTCCGCCCCCAAAGAGCTTAAGCTATAATGTGTGTCATGCACATCCATTAAAACCAAAGCAGGCAATGATAATAGACCAACTTCAAATTACTTTTCTTATTACCTTCATATCCCAAAGCTACTATTTTATGGGTTTTGAATTATTTCTAAAACCAAAGGTGTTATCAGATTATAAGTGGTGACTAAATTTATCTTACTCATGAAAAATAAAGACACATAAATTTTAAATGCATCCCTGAAATTACAGATTTCTCCCCTAGGACATTCACCAAAATTCAACAATTGAAGAGGCATTAGCCGGTGGTAGAGCATTTCTGAACAACTTTATTCGATTTGACCCAACAAACAGAGGACACGCACACGCACACGCACACACATGCCCCCCGCCCACTCACACACGGGGGAAGGGCTTATACACACAGGCACACACTCAGGGCACACAGGTCATTCTGTGAAGCCCAGTTGCGCTATGGAGACCACGGTGTGGGGATGGGTGCGCAGCTGAGAAATCAGCGGGCAGCTAGCACCTGGTCCTGTTTAATGGGAAATGGCATGTCACCATTTCCCACGCCTCTCCCTCACTCAGAGGCGCTGCAGATGAGCTGAACTGTGTTTGCAGTATGTTATGCCTTTAAAAGAGCAGGTCATTCTGTGAAGCCCAGTTGCGCTGTGGAGACCACGGTGTGGGGATGGGTGCGCAGCTGAGAAATCAGCGGGCAGCTAGCACCTGGTCCTGTTTAATGGGAAATGGCATGTCACCATTTCCCACGCCTCTCCCTCACTCAGAGGCGCTGCAGATGAGCTGAACTGTGTTTGCAGTATGTTATGCCTTTAAAAGAAATTTGATGCTTGGCCTTATATTCAGGTCAAAACATATGAAAGATTGTAAAATACTTAAAGGCTGTCTGAAAGTCAGCAAGCTAAGCCGAGTAACCGCGGGATCACCTCCCAGTTCCCGGCGCACTTGCCGTTGAGCTCAGTGACTTCCTGGAAGGAAGAAATCACTGGAGCCCATGGAAACGTGTGTGCAGGACCCACTGTAAGTTGTTGTCAGCACCCGCACCCCGGTGCGGGCTTGTCATTGGAAGCTCTATTTATAAGAGGGTGGAATCTGGGGTCCCATATTGTGATGCAGAATCGTCAAAAAAAGTTCATAAACCAGCTCGATCACTGAAAGCAGGCTTAACACTTTCTAATAAGGAGCAGAAATAAGTGTCTTCAAAAATATTGGAACGGCAATAACTTAGAAGCCTTCGGTGATTTGAAGGAAAAGTAGCCACCGGCATTTCCATGGTCTCAGCATTTGCCTGCAGCTGGATCTCACAGTTCCTGTCCCGGCAGAGAAAGGACAGGCCTTCTCACAGTCGGAAGACCACAGCGAGGCCAGTGTGGCAACAGCCTCACACGCTGGTTTTCCAAAGTGTTTTGAGAAGGAATATGTCAAAATGTGTGTATGTGCTCATAGACTTGCAAAAACTTCAAAAGCCAGGTTTAGTAGGAACTCAGAGGTTTATAACATGGGTGAGGTGGAACTTGATGATAAAGTAACCTTTCTTTAAAACTCAGCCAAAGGCTAGGAGAGGGTTAGTGGGACGCACTCGCAGCGGCCAGGGTGTCCCTCCTGGGAAGAGACCTCACTAAGGTTTCCTGCAGATGCAGATGAGGGAAGGCCCCGCTCCCTCTGTTGTGTGCATGGGGGGTGGGCCGAGCCGCAGCTAGAGGAATAGCACTTCTCAGCGGATGGAAAGGTAAGAAACAGGCAGAAGCAGGTAGAACACACTGGAGGCCCAAGGTCTGTTGACCTGTTTTCCTTGGTCCTCGGAGAGCTTTTCAAATACTTTCATTGGTGACAAAGATTTTAAAAGAAGGGTATTTCATACAAGTCCTAACTCTGGCTTCTCCTGAAAGTCTGGAAGGTTTGGCAGTACTGAGCTCACATTCCACGTGGCATAAATTTGCTGAAGCTGGGGGGGCTGCTCCCTAGACAGGCATGGTCCCCCCCCCCACCCCCTGTT
>NW_005367626.1:709073-721238 GCF_000412655.1 Myotis brandtii
CCCCACCTGTTTGTCTTACACGCCTGCCCCTGAAGTCCGTGTTCACCCTGGGGCCAGGGCAGCCCTCCTACTTTGCCTCAGCTCTTTAGGGCATTGGCAGGCCTCAGTCATTCCTTTAACAGATCTTTTCAGTGTCTGTTTGATGTGAAGAGCTGGGCTGGGCCACTTGAAGATTTAAATGACTCAGTCTATTATATAACATCTAATTAAAAACATTCTCAGTGCCCGTTATGTACAAGGGTCTCTTTTGGACAACAAAGTTGTACAAAACATTGGTTCTACCCTCAAGAATTTTATAATCCAGTGGGTGGAATAATTAATCCCAGCTGGTTATTGTTGACTGTTTCAATTTTTTATCAGGTAGTTACACAACAAAACTTACTGGATTTAATTCTCTTGGCCACTGGACATTAATTTTTCCCTGATCAAAACTTAGGCTCTTCTCTGTGTGCCTCAGAGCTTTGGCCACTTTGAGACCACATGATAATTCATATGAGCAAACGAAGCAAACAGCAAACAAAGACAGAATGTTCTTGTTGCTGCTGTTCCTTCTCTGCAGGAGGTGCTAGGAAAGTAGTTCTGTGACTCGGGAGTGATGATGTTCTTCACAGGTCAGACTAGAGTGGAACTGACAGCTGTGTAACGCCCCCCTCGCCCCGCCTCCCGCCCCCAGGCCTTCAGCAGCTTCTTCCAGAGGGCAGTGGAGAAGGCCGCGCCCCACGAGAGTCTCGCGCAGCGCGTGGCCAGCCTGATGGACAGCATCACCTTCTCCGTGTTCCAGTACACCACCCGCGGGCTCTTCGAGTGCGATAAGCTGACTTACCTTGCCCAGCTCACCTTTCAGGTAAGAGTGAACTGAGGAAGTTTCCAGAAAACAAGTCATTTTCTAGTGCCCAATCAGCAAATGTAGAAACAAGACAAAACAAAAAACTTTCTTCCTTTAGCATCGTTTCCCATAGCATGTGAGGACTCTGAGCTCCAAGCAGAGGGGTCAGACCGGAAGGTCCCATTGGGGGGCCTGCGTGCTGCTGCATCATTGTCCACTCATCAGTCGCTGTTCTTTTCCTCGCTGGTCCTGCGTGACCTGAGGTCCTGCTCCCCAGAGTCCTCAGCAGCCACTCCCCATCAACCCAAACCGGTGCCAGAGAGGAAGCGGGTGCCACAGCAATGACTAGACACTTCTTGAGATGCACCAAGAACTGTCTAGAGCAGTGGTTCTCAACCTTCCTAATGCCGCGACCCTTTAATACAGTTCCTCATGTTGTGGTGACCCCCAATTTCATTGTTACAAATTGAACATAATTAAAGCATAGTGATTAATCACAAAAACAATATGGAATTATATATGTGTTTTCCGATGGTCTTAGGCGACCCCTGTGAAAGGGTCGTTCGACCCCCAAAGGGGTCGCAACCCACAGGTTGAGGACCGCTGGTCTAGAGTATTCCTCAGTAATTATTTACTTGTAGGGTTTAAGTTTAATGTCCCACCATTCCCCTGGAATAAGAAATTACAAATGTCTTTCTATAGTTATAGCAGCCTTGACCTTAAAAGTGTCCTTTAGAACCATGGCTTTCTAGGGTCTGGGAGCACTAGGGACCACCGGTGTTAATAAGAAACCTTTGTCTTTTATTACTTCTCAACATGAAAACAAACAAACAAACATGAAAACGTATTTCCTTGTACTCATTTAGCATTGGGAATTTTTTCCGCATATGAATTAAGAGTTCCAATCCGATGATCTTGAGGCCTCTTCCAGTTCTAAAAGCCAGATCTTCGAGGGTCACTTCTGTGCTGACTGTGCGTTTCAAGGACTGAACTCATGGGGGAGCTCGTGTGGCTTGTCCCTCACCCTCGGCGCTCCCCACTCCACAGTGAGGACAGCCTGGCCATCACAAAAGCAACTCAGAGCCCAGCATAGACTGACTTCCCTCCCACCAATTATTCCCCACCTTCCACTCTTCTCTCCTCGTCAATATTTCAGCCTCACTTTGCAAGGGCCTGTCTGCCTCATCTATTATTGCTAGCCTATCGCCTTAGAGACTTCTTCTCAAATTGACTCAACTATTTCTTTTCTTAGTGAACATTTCCATCTGTAACTCCTCAGCAGAGAACACTCCTTGAAGAGGGGAGAACAACTTCCCAAGCAGCTCTCAGCATGACTCTCAGCTCAGACGAGGGGAACGCCCTGCACACCTCCCCAATTCCCTCCAAGCTCTGCACTCTCAGTGCCTCCTCCCTGAAAGCCTTCCCTCCCTGTCTGAGTATCACTATCTCTCAGCTTCTCCAAGACCCAGTTCAAAACACTTACAGAAAGTTTCCTCACATCAATCCCCCCAGCCCTGCTCCCTGGCCACGCCCCTCCTCGGGAAACCCTGTAGCATTGTTGATTCATATATACACTTCTATTTTGCATATACTCATATGTTACTTTGACACACTCCTCAAATCACATCATTTGGGTGTATCCTCTTCTCAATAGATGGCAGGAATGCATCCCATGGCACGTATGACTGATACATAAAACTCTTGCTTTCCAAGTTTATAGTCATTCGCCGGGTACATTTAAGTCCTGCTGATTTTAGGGAGAGAGCAGATGTACACAGGAGTGATTTGCACAGACATACACCTTCTTCCATGCCACCTGCTTCTAACAATCAAAACTGATGGGCAAGCGCTAGTGCTAGAAGTAGCAGCAGTTACACGGAGGGACGACCCTGAGGCCCTCCGGACCCTGTGCCCATCACCAGCTAAGACATGCGGTGTCATCGTCCTCATGCAGATCCTCCTCCTGAACCAGGCGGTCGGGGCGGCGGAGCTGGACTTCCTGCTGCGATCCCCCGTGCAGGCCGGCGTCACCAGCCCCGTGGAGTTCCTCTCCCATCAGGCCTGGGGAGGCATCAAGGTCAGTACCAGCCCCGGAAAAAGGCACGTTCTCATCTCCCGGAGTTTGTCTCGGACCCTTGTCCCCAGGGCTCTCTTTTGGGGTTCATCGGGGAGCTGTTTGAACATAGCCCCCCATGGCAGAGCTCCCCCTTCCTGGCTGCTGGATGGCTTTGCAGAGAGCGAGCTCAGCCAGTGCCTGCTGCTGTGAGGGCTCAGCCTCCCCATGTGAGGGAACAGGAAGATCCTGGGAGCTTCTCTGACTCAGCTGAGCTCCCTTCCCCTGTCAGCGCGTCCGGCTGGGTGTGGGCTCCTCTGTGAGGCCCTAGGGCTGGTGTGGGGGTGCTGAGAGGCTGGGACAGCACCTCCATGAAGCGGACAGATGCCAGGCTCTGTTCAGGTGCCCTAACCTAACCCTAACCCTAACCCTAACCAACTCCGCCTCAAGGCAGGGGATGCAGCCAGCATGGGGTCACCAGGGACTAAGAGTAACTCACAATTACTGAGCACCATAGAAATGCATCACCTTATCTTAGTCTCATGGTCACCTGGGCCATAGGGATTATTTGTTCCCTTTTAGCATCTGAGGAAAGTGAGGTCCCACATTTTATAAGTAGTAAATCTAGGACTCGGATTCCAGCCTGTCTGATGGCAAAGCCCAGTTTCTTTCCATGTTATTCAGCTTGACTCGGTTGGGATTCTATGAACATTGAGAAGAGCACAAACTGTAAGTTCCTTTCAGTGGGAGCCAAGGCGTGATGCCGAGCAGAAAGGTGGGCTGAGTGAACATCCTCGCTCTACCAGGGCAGCTGCCCAGTCCCACCTGAGTGAGTGCCCACGGTGGGCACTGGTGCTGTGTGAGGACTGGCATCTGCACAAAACACACCCCATATACCCTCTTCCACGTTTGTTGCATTTTATACATTTCACTAGAGACCTGGTGCATGAAATTCGTGGGGGGGGGGGGGGTCCCTTAGCCCGGCCTGCACCCTCTCCAATCTGGGACCCCTCAGGGGATGTCCGACTATGGGGTGGGGCCTAAACCAGCAATTGGACCTCCCTCTCACAATCTGGGACCACTGACTCCTAACCGCTTGCCTACCTGCCTACCTGCCTGCCTGATTCCCCCTAACTGCCTCTACTTGCCTTCCTGATTGCCCCCTAACTGCTCCCCGACTGGCCTGGTCACCCCTTAACTGCCCCTTTGCTGGCCTGGCTGCCTCCTAACTGCCCCCCTCCTGGCCTGGTTGCCCCCTAACTACCCTCATGCTGGCCTGGTCACCCCCTAACTATCCTGAAGGAAGTCGGACATTCAGAAGATGTCCAGTTGACCTGATCTAATTAGCATATTACCTTTTTATTAGTATAGCTAGCACAAAGTCTGAAATAATATGATTAGCTCTCTTTCTCTGTGTATATTTTACTAAATATTTGAGCTAATGTAGATTCACATGCAGTTATAAGAAATGTAGAGATATTCCTTATACCCAGTTCCCCCTATGGTGACATCTTGCATTCCTGTAGCACAGTATCACACCCAGGAAGTGGACATTGATACAGTCCACCAGTGTTAGGTTCACCAGTTTGTCATGCACTCATTATGTGTGAGCATGTGTGTGTCTGTGAAGATTCATGTAACCACCACAGCCAAGACAGAGGAAATGTCATCACTGCAGGGATCCCTCATGTCGCCCTTCATAATCACAACAACCTCCTCCCTCCCCCAGCTCCTAATGCATGGCAACCACTAATCTGTTCTCCATTTGTATAAGGCTGTCATCTCAAGAATGTTATAGAAATGGAAATATACACTATGTAATCTTTTCAGACTAGCTTGTTCCCTCAGCATCGCTCCCTTGAGATCCATCCCAGTCTGATTTATTTTATAACTAAGCCCCACATTTAGTCATTTATATGCCTGCTGTCCACTTCAAACGATTCATCTTCGGAAATCCAAGGCTAATTCCACCCATGCCTCCGTTGCCCAAAATATTTCTCTAACTCCTTTTTCAGAATCTGTTGCTATTTCTTAAATTATTTTGTTTAGGGCTGTATCTAAATCAAAGGTCATCAAACATTTTCTGGATGGGGCTACATAGTAAATATTTCTACTTTGAGGGTCAGACTCTGTCACAACTATTCAACTCTGCCAAAGTCACACACAGGACATAAGCAAGAGAAAATGGCTGAGTTTCTTTTTTTTGTTTCAATCCTCACCTGAGGAAGTGCTTTATTGATTTGAAAGAGAGAGAAAGGGAGAGAGAAACATCGATTGGTTGCCCCCAAATGCGCCAGAGTAGAGATCGAACCCGCAGCCTTTTGTGGTATGAACCAGGGTATGGATAGCTGAGTTTGAATAAAACTTTATTTATAAATACAGGTGGTGAGCCAGATTGGCCCTGCAAGCTGCATTTTGCTGATCTCTGACCTAAATAATAAAGGTGTGATTTGGTTTTTACCTACTAACTTTATTTGTCATTCTGGACCCAATCTGGCAAATGAGATGGGGAATAATGTATTGGGCAAGAACCAAGGGGACACTCCATTCACAACAGCAATAAAATCACGAAGTTACAAAATGCCTTAGAATAATTACAATAAATGCAGACCACATGTGTGGAAACCATCCACTCTTCTAGGCTACATAAGATATGAATGCATAGACACTCTAGAGTACCACTGTCCAAAAGAAATATAATGTATGTCACATATGTAATTTAAAATTTTCTAGTAGCCATAGAGTAAAAATGTAATAACAAATTTTCCTGGCCAGTGTGGCTCAGTTGGTTAGAGTGCCCCATGCACAGAAGGGTCACGGGTTCTATTCCCAGTCAGGGCACATACCCGGGTTGCGGGTTTGATCTGAGCATGTACAGGAAGCAACTGATCAATGTTTCTCTCTCATCAATGTTTCTCTCTCTCTCTCTTTCTCACACACATTCTCTCTCTCTTTCTCTCTCCCTTCTGCTCTTCCTAGAATCAATGAAAAACATATCCTCAGATGAGGATTTTAAAAAAGTAAAATAAAAAATGTGATATGAAATTAATTTTAATAATATATTTTCTTTAAACCAATAAGGCAAAATATCATTTTAATATGTAATTACTATAAATATTATTAATGAACTATTTAAAAATTTTGTACTGAATCTGAATTCTAGTTTGTATTTTTTGCCCTTATAGCACTTCTCAATCAGATGCTAAATTTTCATCAGAAATATTTTATTTGAATTTATATTTCAGAAAATTTTAGAGATAAAACAGTTGATCCATATACACAAGTTTTTTCAAACATTCTTAAAAGTTTTCCAATTACTAAAGCAGGTTCCAATTTCTATATTTGATGTTAAAATAATAGCATTTGATGTTAAAATCAAAGATTTTGTTTCTTCAGTCACACTGGACACATTTTATTTGCTCTGCACTCACATTTGGCCAGTGGCTACCTTGTTGGTCAGTGCTGCCCCAGAGCTTGAGAATAATGGCATAGCCTGATGCCCTATGGAAAATACATTATGGAAAGCAGTTCTGAATGAGAGTATCTGCAGAACGGGAGCAGTGATGGGGATGAACTAGCTAACAAAGGCCGGAGTCAGACATTCCAGATTCAAGTTTGAGTGTGTGCGGCCTCTGACATGTTCCTTATTCCTCTGAGACTTTCTTTCCTTATCTTCAAAACGGCCATTAAAATACCTACCTCACAGGGTTATGTCAGACATACAGATATTCAGTAAATAGAAGCTGGTTCTGGTTCTGGTTCTGGTTATAGTTATGGTTCTGGTTATGGTTATGGTTATGGTTATGGTTATGGTTATGGTTATAGTTATGGTTATCATATTTGTTTCTGAGAATTGCCATAACGAAGTACCACAGGCTAGGTGGCTTAAAACGGCAGAAATGTATTATCTCACAGTTCTGGAGGCTAGAAGTCTGAGTCAAGTTTCAGCAAGCCATGATTCCTCCTAAAGGCCGCAAGGGGAGGATCCTTCCTCCCTCTTCCAGCTTCTGATAGCCCCAGCGTTCCTTGGTTTTGTTGCAAGATCACTTCAGTCTCTGCCCCCATCCTTGCTGTCTCTGCATGGCCATCCTCCCTCTGTGTGTCTCCATCTTTTCTCTTAAAAAAGCATGTCATATTAGACTATGGCCCATCCTACTGACTCATCCCAACCGGATTACACCTGCAAAGACCCTATTTTAAAATAAGCTCAAGTTTACACATCCGGGAGGTTCGTTTTTCAACCCATCTTTTTGGTGGACACGACTCACCCCATCACAGTTATGATTGTTAATTACCCATCTCTAAGGTGTGTACATGCTGTGGTTGGTGTGGGTTGTACCTTATAGCACTTGTCCATGGAAGGAAAAACTTTGAGCAGTTGTGCGGTGCCAAATTGGGCCAAATTCAGTTGCCTTTCACTCTATTACCCACAAAGCCCTCAGGCAGCAGAAGTTACAGAGAATAAATGGCTCAAAAGCATTATTGACAACTCTAAAGCTACTGTGCAATTTAGTTCGTTCCTCTTCTCACAAAATGGATTGTTTGGTTTGCTTTTCTTCGCTCTGCATTTTTTGTTTTGTTTTGTGGGCTAAGCTCATCTGGCTGCTCAAAAGCTTTGCAGATGAGTGAGGCTTTATCTCTCCTGCCTCTGAGTTCTGTTAGGGGAGCAGCGAGTCAGCCCCACACTCGAGCACAGTGCGGGATGTGAGCCGGTGAAAATACAACACGGTGTGCAGTGCCCATCACTGAGGCCTTTGATAAATGCTCTTTTTAAGTGTTCAGTTGGATTTTAGCCTAAAGACACAGACTACAGTATAATTGAATAGGACACGATGAAACAAAATTCTTTAAACATGCCGTCTGACGAGGAAGATGGATTGCCTTGTTTCCGCAGCAGCGCTAATAGGCAGGTAATGAATGAAATCTTTGTGATAACATATTGCTTCTATTAGGACCCTTTGTTAGAATATTTGAAGTTTAATCAAATGCGGAACTTGAAGGTACTGGGACTGTTCTGCTCTTCATTAGAAAAGCTCATCTGTGATGCACGCCTGTGTTAGCCTTGGAAAGGCCCCTCACCACCGCTCTGGATGCCAGTTTAGCACCGTTGTATTTTGCTGCACAGTCCAAGGTAATTAGGTTAATTAGTCATTTCCATTTAACTTATTAGAAATGCTGTTCCCTCATTTGGGAGATTGAATGTTGCAATTGTGTTCAATCCAGAGCTTCAAGGAAGCGTGTTTCAGCCCCAGTCCTGGCAGCTGGGAGCCCCGATGGCAGTGTAATTTGCTCAGTATTGTAGTGACCGCCAGAGGGGTAACGGGGCTGCAGAGGGTTAATGATGATGCAAGCTGGGCAGAGGCGCTGGAGTGCTGCCAGAAGGAGATGAACACGACTTCCCGGCACACAGAGAAATGATTACAGCGGCCGCAGCTTTCCTCGGCCTGTTAAGAGCCTTCCTGCTGGCCGCCCAGATGTCAAACTTGATTAATTGAGCACTTCCTAAGTTCCAGACAGCTGCTAGGCCGGAGGCATACACAGATGACTAAGAAAGTTCTTGCCCACAGGGAACTCACAGTCTTGCGGGAGGAACAGCAAATAAACCCGAAATCACAATTCAATAACTACAGAAGCCCCAAGAAAGCACAGGAAGGGCTGTAGAGTTTTCATAGCACTTGTATCTACATTACCGTGTGAGCTATGCGAACAATTACTTGGCCTCATTTTCCAAATGAGAAAATCTAAGCCCACAAGGGTCAGAAGAGGCTCAGGAGAGCTGTCCCTGGGACCAGAACTCGCACTTCCCGGCCCCTCCTCCACCATCTGCGCACAGCTCCACTCCACTCCCTACATGAGTGAAGGAGTGCTCCCTGCTCTGAGCGGCCAGGGTGAAGTTGAGAAGCCACAGAGCCCGTGTGGGAGGCACAGAAAGACAGGACAGGTGCTCCGCCACTCGGGAGAAGAGCCTGGGCACGCCCGGGTCCAGCCCCATGTCCTCCTCCAGCGTGGCTTTCCCCTGGTCACCGTAAGACTCTCCTACTGCAGTGACATTCCTCCCTGTCGTGCCCACACTCCTCCCCTCCACATGCTGGCTCCTGTTGATCCTTCCCCATAAAATACCCTTTTCTTCTCCCGACCTCTATTTCTGCCCAACAGAATTTTACAAACTTCCTAAGGCCTCCTTCATCTCCTCTTTCTCTTGAGCTTAGGATTGTAAGCTTTTTTGGAAGGCAAGTGTATTTTTATGTTCAGCTTTGTATTCCCAAGTGCCTGGCAAGTACTAGTAGTAGGCATTCAATAAATATCAAATGAATGAATGAATTCAAATGACAAGAATGTGTAGGTTCCTTAAAACTCGTGGCACTGTGGTAGGTGCTTTGGACAAAGTCTAGTTTCTAATATCATTGGAGAGACCAAACACACAAGCAGAGCTGAGTAATAGTGGAAAGGCTGCAGGCAACTCTGTGTCTGAGTGAGTGATGTGTATGTGGACACTCTGAGGAAACAGGGTCAACACCCCCCAAAAGTTGGTTCCAATGTCGACAGACGATGCCACACACATACCTAAGAAGGTATGGAAAAGCTTATTATTCGCATAAGACCTTCTGGGGAGAGCAGGGAGCAGTCTGTGAATGGTTTGAGAGAGCCAGGAAAGGAGACTACCGTGGGGTCTTATGGAAGTTATGGGGTGAAGCCAGGGTGAGAGTTCCTGAGCATGGGCAGGGCTCGCGTCGTACAACTTCCCTCCACACCAGAGAGGGAGTGCCGAGGCTTCCTTATCCGCTTGCCCAGATGTGGAACAGCAGAGGAGAGAGAGGCATGAGGCTTAACGCTATCAGCAGTCACATATCTAAAAATTGAGTCAATCTCTTTACTAAACATAACAACTCTGTGCAAAGGACAAATATCACATGATCTCACACATATGTGGAATCTAATGAACAAAAACTGTTGAACAAAATAGATCCAGAGACATAGAAGCATGGAACAGACTGTTGAATCTCAGAGGGAAGGTGGAGGTGGGTGGGTGGGTGGAAGAGATCAACCAAAGAACTTGTATGAACATATGCATAACCCATGGACACAGACAATAGGATGGTGAGGGCCTGGGGTGGGGAGTGGGGGCGGGCTAGAAGAGGTCAATGGGGGGAAGAAGGGGACATATGTAATCCTTTCAACAATAAATATTTTATTTTTAAAAAAGAGAAAATAAATAAAATAAATATATTTTTAAAACAAAGATATCAACTCTGTGCTCCACAAAAAAAAAAAAAGGATGGGAGGGCTATGTGTTCTAGGTTAGAGAGAACATGTATGAGGGAGGTTGCTGACTTGCAACTGGACTTTGACAATTTGTAGAACCAGCACAAGAAAGGAGTAGAATTTGGTGGAGAGAACAGGACCTGGCGTGGCTTTGTGACCAAGGAATTCAGTTGGGAATGAGGCTGGCACGTTTCAAGTTGGGGACAGTCGTGCTCAGACAGAGTGGGGGGGGCAGTCGGCTCCCTGGTGAACTGGATGGATTGGAGGGAAGCGCCAAATGAAGAGATCTGATTAACAAGTTATGCATCTGGGCACAATCCTTATGGAAGCTGGCAATTCATGGAAGTTTTAGAGTTGGCATCAATACAAAGTCATCCTTAGCAAGGAGTTGCTGGCAGAGTGAATATGGGAATGAAAGGGAGGAGTCAGACACTTAACATGTCCAGGCTCCTTGACCAGAAAAATATGGTCTCCCTCTTGTCCCTTTTCCATGCAATACCCTGCAGGCAGGTGCTGCTCAGTCTCTGCTCTGATAATATCCCAAACACTCTCTCTGCTAAACCTTGCACATTATTGGGGCAGTTTGCTAAAGGCGAGCTGATCAAAATCCTTCCTCTTTCTTGAGTTTACCTGGAAGGAGATTCCAGGCTCCAGGAGAGAGTATAAATGAGACAGAATTATATCTGTAATACCATCTCGCTGCTTAACCCACAACTCAATGCAAGTCTCCACTGTGAGAACCTGCATTTCAGAGCACGATTCTCTGAACTTCCCTAGGCTCTTTCCGCCATGGAGGAATTCTGTAATCTGGACCGGGACATTGAGGGATCCGCCAAGAGCTGGAAGAAGTTCGTGGAATCGGAATGTCCTGAGAAGGAGAAGTTCCCGCAGGAGTGGAAGAGCAAGACGGCCCTGCAGCGCCTCTGCATGATGAGGGCCATGCGTCCGGACCGGATGACCTATGCCATGCGGTAGGGAAGGGGCCAGGGGGAGGCCCAGGACAGGCACAATCTCAGTGTGGCCAAACTAGCAGGGCTGAGCACAAAAGCCATGTGTGTATAGTAATAGAAGTCTTCATACCAACATTCAAAATCCCACGAGGCCTGCATTTGCCAGGTCTTTTCCTAATGTCTAGGTGGACAGTACCGAGAAGGATGCTGGTCACATCTACGGTGGCAGGAGATGGGTCCAGAGCACAGATGGAAGGGCCATCCTTAGCAGAACATCCCTCCCATCAGAAAGAGGGAGAGAGATGGATGTGGCTGTTGTTATGCCGGTAGAAGGATGGTTGAAAATTGAGAAGGCTTTTCTCTGATGACTTCTGTTTTCTCTGAGGAGGAGGAAGCAAGATCCTCAATTGAGTTTATGGGAAAGGGGAGGTGGCAGGGTTGGAGATTGGAGGAGAGGGCAGAATGTTTGAAAAAGGGTCTGTGAAAAAATGAGAGAAGGACAACAAGGGAAACTCGACCAATTTCAAGTAGCATTGAGGGCCCAGCTAGTTAAGACCCTGCATCCGTAGCAGCACCAGTCCTCACCATTAGATGATTCTGCATCCAACAGCCCAGGTGTAGGTTCAGAATTACGTTGATCCAGAGCACCGGTCATTCCAAGTTGGTGTGTGGGAATGAGTTAGGTTGAGGAAGTGCGGTTTGGGCAAGAGAGTGATTAGAAGTTACAGGCAATGCAATCTTATAGAGACAGAAAGCAGATTAGTTAGTACTTGCCTGGAGCTGGATGGTGGGAATAGCAGTTATTTAATAAGGCAAAAAACCTTATTGGCAGAATAAAATTGTTCTAAAACTGGTTTATGGTGAAGGTTGTACAATTTAGTGACTTTACTAAAAATTATTGAATAGTACACTTAAAATGGGTAAATTTTATGGTATGTCAATTATACCTCGAGAAAGTTGTTTTAAAAGAAATGAGTTACAGACCATGGACTCTACACTGGATAGGAAAGCAGTAAAGAGAATAAGGGAATGATTTTAAAAAAAAAAAAAAAAAAAAAAAAACAAAAAAGAAA
>NW_005367626.1:725414-726258 GCF_000412655.1 Myotis brandtii
CGGTTTATGAGCAATTCCTTACTGTCCTTTGCCCATTGACCTCCATCTACCCCATCATGTGGTCTGAAGCTTTCTGTCATTTCAGGCCAGCTGACCCCTCCCTAATCCATGTTGGTTATCTGCCTCTGAATACGTTCTCTCAACCCAGCCCTTGGTTTAATCTTAACTCATATTTCCTTACCAGAGGCCATTTTGCTTTTCATCAGCTAGAGATTGCTTAGCCACCTGTCTCTCTCTCTCTCTCTCTCTCTCTCTCTCTCTCTCTCTCTCCTCTGCCTCCTTGATGGTTTGATATATTTTCTGATGCACCCATTTAGAACAGATACTCTGGTGCTACCCAGGTTTCCGAATCCTGGATCTAATGCCTGAGGGGCTCCTCTTCTTTAGTTTGGAATCCATGTGACTGACTCAGGCGCTTTGCCCTATTGCCCCTGCCCCAGCTTATTAACTAAAGTTACTGTCTCTCTGCTTGGACAGAGTCTGTGTGTCACCACATCACTGTTGCTCTCCAGTTAGACGCTTAGCAAAGGTTGGCATCCTTCCCCATCATTGAGTATGTGACTTCTCTTCTTTACTCTACCTTCCTCTATCCCTTTGTTTCATCCTGGCAGTTCTTAATATTGGGCAGGAATTTAGAACCCACAGAAACAAAAATCTGCATATGAGTGTGGGGCTTCTCTAAGCCCCTGAAGCTCATCCATTGACACTAATTAGGAATCTATGCTTTTCTTTTCTTTTTTTGAGTTAATTTTTTTATTATTATTAAATCTTTATTGTTCAGATTATTACATTTGTTCCTCTTTTTTCCCCCCATAACTCCCCTCCACCCAGTTCCCACCCCACC
>NW_005367626.1:727126-729488 GCF_000412655.1 Myotis brandtii
CCCCCCTCTCTCTCTCTCTCTCTCTCTCTCTCTCTCTCTCTCTCTCTTTCTCTCTCTCTCTCTCTTCCTCCTCCCCTGCCTCCTTGATGGTTTAATGTATTTTCTAATGCACCCATTTAGAACAGATACTCGGGTGCTACCCAGGTTTCCGAATCCTGGATCTAATGCCTGAGGGGCTCCTCTTCTTTCGTTTGGAATCCACGTGACTGACTCAGGCGCTTTGCCCTATTGCCCCTGCCCCAGCTTATTAACTAAAGTTACTGTCTCTCTGCTTGGACAGAGTCTGTGTGTCACCACATCACTGTTGTTCTCCGGTTAGCCAGGGGTGGGCAAACTTTTTGACTCAAGGGCCACAATGGGTTCTTAAACTGGACCGGAGGGCCGGAACAAAAGCATGGATGGAGTGTTTGTGTGAACTAATATAAATTCAAAGTAAACATCATTACATAAAAGGGTACGGTCTTTTTTTTTTTAGTTTTATTCATTTCAAAAGGGCCGGATCCTTGCCCACGGCTGCTCTAGAGTGATGCTTTCTTAATGCAAATAACTCACCTGCATTGGCTTTA
Source organism: Myotis brandtii (assembly GCF_000412655.1). Taxonomy (NCBI): domain Eukaryota; kingdom Metazoa; phylum Chordata; class Mammalia; order Chiroptera; family Vespertilionidae; genus Myotis; species Myotis brandtii. The sequence goes on from NW_005367626.1 coordinate 727,693, forward strand.
AGGTCTTCAGGTGTGACCATGACAACAAATCGGATTGCACGTTCATTTCGAAACATCTCGTAGGACCACCGACGGATAGACCGCATGCATTTCACTGCTGCAATGCCATTGTTGGCAATAAGAACCTGGGAGAGTTAGGGGATGGGAATTGGAGAGAAAAATAGAAAAAGCAAGCAATGATGGAGAGAAAGAGGTGAGACAATTTTTGTAAATCTATCTTATTTTGAAAAGGCAGATTTTCTATAGGAATTTAGTGTGGGGCTTCTCTAAGCCCCTGAAGCTCATCCATTGACACTAATTAGGAATCTATGCTTTTCTAGCACATCTGTGCCTCTTCGTCTCAACCATTTTTAAGGAAGAGGAAGAGGAGGAGGAAATTTTATCCACTTTTCCTGGCCTTTGTTTAACATGAAACCTATCATCCTCCGTTCCCACTGCTTTCCTTCTTGTGGTCTCACATTAAGCCTTTAACAGTGCTCTAAGTTTACCCTCTTTCTCTGTTTTCTCATTACCTTCTTCCTAAATGAGACACACTTCCTTGTTTGCACAATAATTTTTGCTTGTGCTTCATCTAAAAGCAGTCACCCATTGTTTCCAATCACCAGTAATACCTTTTTCCTAGGGTTACTGTGAGGATAAAAATGAAATTTCAGATGTGGAAACGCTTTGAAATGTTGAAAGCACAGGAGAATAATACTCTAGACATGGATGCATGAAACAGACTGACATATGTCAGAGGGGGGTGGGGGAGACAGAAAGAAATTAACCAAAGAACTCATATGCATATGTGCATACCAATGGACACAGACAATATTGTAGTGAAGGGGTGGGGTGAGGTGAGGCAGGGGCTGGGAGGAGGTTAGTAAAGGAGGATAAAATTTGGGGACATCTGTAATACTGTCAACAATAAAATAAAATAAAATAAAATAAAAAGCACAGTAGCATGCCCAGCCAGTGTGCCTCAGTGGTTGAGCGTCAACCTATGAACCAGGAGATCATGATTCAATTCCCAGTCAGGGCACATGCCTGGGTTGCAGCTCAATCCTTGGTGGGGGTTGTGCAGGAGGCAGCCAATCAATGATTCTCTCTCATCATTTATGTTTCTATCTCTCCCTCTGCCTTCCTCTCTGAAATCAATAAAAATATATTTAAAAATAAATAATAAAGAGCGTAGCTTTGTACGGCATTATAATGATGGTGGTGGTTTGTCTGTTCTTTGAGGCAGCTCAGTTTGCTTCTTCTTTTTCAACAACTTGTCATCCTTTCAAAGCATAGCTGCATCTTTGGCCCTCCCGACAGAGGACCTCCCCTTTCTGCCCTTGTACAGGCATCTCCTCTGGCCTTTCTTTCACTGACTCCATCATAATCTTGCTTGGTCTCCATCCTCCTCTGTCCAATTACCTGGCTTCGGCAAAATAAATTTTGTTATTTCCATCTTGTGATCAGAAAGAAATTGTATCTACTGACTTTGCCTTGCACTGTCTCCTTTCCTTCTTCCCAGTGTTCTGTCAGAACTATGAGTTCACTTAGATTATTGTAGGCCTGCTACAAGGAGTGTTCAAAGAAATACTTTTTGTTAGTGTCTTTGCATGCAGATTATCAACATTTTGCTTAAAGTCTCATTTTTGTTGTGCCTGGCCTCATTCTCATTTAAGAGTTCATTGAAATTTGGTTAGCTTGGAGAAAGTACAGATTTTTTCCTTTTTAATATATTTTTATTGATTTCAGAGAGGAAGGGAGAGAGAGATAGAAATATCAATTGTGAGTGAGAATCATTGATCGGCTGCCTCTTGCAC
>NW_005367626.1:729614-739576 GCF_000412655.1 Myotis brandtii
ACAGTTTTTGGAGTGGTTTCAAGATTGGTGGAGTGTTGTTTTTTGTTGAGAGGGACACGCTTCTCCATGTGCCAGGGAGCAGGAGATTGAACAGAGATCAAGATTAAGAAAAGAAGAAGAGATGAGATTTAGAGAACAATGAGTGATAGGCAGGAGGAGGATACATCTCCCATTGAGATAGGGATGTGCAGGGATAGACACATAACAGGGATGTGCAGAAATGCAGATAAAATAGCAATAAATTGAAGGAATTTCTACTGACTGGCATATGTTTTCTCAGGGAAGTAGCAAGTAAAGCAAACTGCTGGGCACAGGAAGAGAGAAGTTCATTAGGAATTTTAAATAAAGAAAGAAAATGAGCAAAATGTAACTGACTTCTGGAGATGTGGAAAGATTACCAAACATTGAGGTAGAGAATCATGAACTTGTGATAGCACCAATTCACCAAATGTATTTTTTTCTCTTATTACTAGTAATATGTAGATTTTTTCCAGGGTTGAGATTTTACAAAATTTTCCAGGGTTGAGATTTATCTTTCTCAAACTTTTCCAAAAAGTTCAAGAAAGGGGAAGACTTCCAAGCTCATTTGACAAAGCCAGCATTATCCTAATTCCAAAACCAGGTAAAGACACTACAAAGAAAGAAAATTATAGGCCAATATCTGTCATGAATATAGATGCAAAAATCTCAACAAAATATTAGCAAACCAAATCCAGCAATACGTTAAATAGATCACACACATGATCAAGTGGGATTTATTCTGGGATGCAAGGTTGGTACAATATTTGCAAATCAATAAGTGTGATACACCACATAAACAAAACAAAGGATAAAAACCATATGGTCTTATCAATAGATGCAGAAAAAGCATTTGACAAAATCCAGTACCCATTTATGATTTTAAAAAAAAACTCTCATCAAAATGGGAATAGAAGGAACATACCTAACTTATGGTCTTTATTAAAAGACCATATCTGACAAACCCACAGCTAACATCATACTCAAGGGAAAAAATGAAAAGGTTATCCTTAAGACAGGTATGTCCACTTTCACCATGCTTATTCAACAAAGTACTGCAACACCTAGCCACAGCAATCAGACAAGAAGAAATAAAAGGCCTCCAAATCGGAGGGGAAGAAGTAAAACTGTCATGATTTGCAGATGACATGATACTGTATATAGAGAACCCTAAAGACTCCACCAAAAAACTACTAGAACTGATAAATGCAGTAAAGTAGTAAGATACAAAATAAATATCCAGAAATTGTTTGCAATTTTATACATCAATAATGAACTATCAGAAAGGGAAACTCCCCTTCTCAATTGCATCAAAAATATAAAATAGCTAGGAATAAATTTAACCAAGGATGTAAAAGACCTGTACGCAGAAAATTATAAGACACTGAAGAAAGAAATTGAAGAAGGTATAAATAAATGGAAGCATATACTGTGCTCATGGATAGGAAGAATTAACATTTTTAAAACATCCATACTATCCAAAGCAATCTATATAGATTCAATGCAATTCCTATTTTTAAAAACAATAATGTATTTCCCAGCACTAACACACATAATCTAAAAATGTATATGGAATTATAAAAGACCCCAAATAGCTACAGCAATCTTGAGGGAAAAAAGAAAGTTGGAGGTATCACACTACCAGATGTCAAACTATAGTATAAGGCTATAGTAATCAAAACAGCATGTCACTGGCATAAAAAACAGACACATAGATCAATAGAATAGAGAGCCCACAAATCCACACTTATATGGTCAATTAATATGTGACAAAGGAGGCAAGAATATACAGTGGGATAAAGATAGTCTTTTTAATAAGTGGTGTTGGGAAAATTGGACAGATACATGCAAAAAAATTAAAATTAGACCATCTTCTTACACCATATACAAGAATAAGTTCAAAATGGATTAAAAACTTAAATGTAAGACTTGAAACCATAAAACTCATAAAAGAAAACATAGACAGTATATCTCTGACTTTTTCTTAATAATATTTTTTATGATATATCTTCTTGGGAAAGGGAAACAAAAGAAAAAATGAACAAATGGGACTACATCAAACTGGCCTTATTTGCACCACAAAGGAAACCATTAACAAAATGAAAAGACAACCCACTGACTGAGAGAATATGTTTATTAATGATATATGTGATAAGGGTTTAATATCCAAAATTTATAAAGAAGTTATAAAACTCAACACCAAAAAACAATCTAATTTAAAAAATGGGCAAAGAATCTGAATAGATACTTCTCCAAAGAAAACATACAGATGGTCAATAGATATATAAAAAGATGCTCAATGTCACTAATCATCAGAGAAATGCAAATTAAAACCACAGTGAAATATCACCTCACACTGGTCAGAATGGCTACCATCAATAAATCTACAAACAATAAGTGGTGATGAGAATGTGGAGTAGAGGGAACCCTTTTGCACTGTTGGTGGGAATACAGATTAGTGCAGCCACTATGGAGGGTCCTCAAAAAATTAAAAATGCAACTGTCTTATGACCCAACAATTTCTCTTCTAGGTGTATATCTGAGGAAACCCAAACACCAATTCAAAAGAATATATACATCCCTATGTTCATTGCAGCATTATTTACAATAGCCAAGACATGGAAGTAATCCAAGTGCCCATCATCAGAGGAGTGGATAAAAAAGCTCTGGTCCATATAACAATAGAATATTACTCAGCAAAAAACAAACAAACAAAAAAGAAATATTACCATTTGTGACAGCATGGATGGACCTACAGTGTATTATCCTCAGTGAAATAAGGCAGTCAGAGAAAGACAAATACCATGTGGTTTTACTTATGTGTAGAATCTAAAGAGCAAGATTAACAAACAAACAAAACAGAAATAGACTCATTGACACAGACAACAAACTAATGATTTCCCAGAGGGGAAGCAGGTTGGGGGACTGGGTGAAAAGGTAAAGGGATTAAGAAGTATAGATTGAGGGGACTCTTTTCCCCCTCCTTACGTGGGAGTCAGTTCTGTAGGACTCTTCCCCCTCCCTACATGGTAGTCAGTTCTGTGGGACTCTTCCTGCTCCCTACGTGGGAGTCTGTACTTGTTCTTCAATAAATCTCCACCTTTGCTATAAAAAAAAAAAGAAGAAGAAGAAGTATAGATTGATAGTTACCAAATAGTCATGGGATGTAAAGTACAGCTTAGGAAATCTATACTAATAAAAGGATAATATGCTAATTAGACCGGACGTCTTCTGGATGATCTTCCGGATGTCCTTCCTGACAAATCCAGGCCTGGGTGAAGCAGCCCATGGTCCCAGGCACCTGCGGCTGCAGCCAACCTGGGAGAAGCCAGGCCTGGGTGAAGCCGCCCATGGTCCCAGGTGCCTGCGGCTGCAGCCAACCCGGGAGAAGCCAGGCCTGGGTGAAGCCGCCCATGGTCCCAGGCACCTGCGGCTGACCAGAGGGATGGAAGCTTGGGTCCTGGGTGCCTACGGCCAACTAGAGGAGGGAAGCCTGGGTCCCAGGTGTAGGGGCCAAGGCAGAGGTGGTTAGGGGTGATCAGGCCGGCAGGGGAGCAGTTAGGGGTGGTCAGGCCAGCAGGGGAGAAGTTAGGGGTGATCAGACAGGCAGGCAGAGGTGGTTAGTGACGATCAGGCAGGTGGGCAGGCAAGTGGTTAGGAGCCAGCAGTCCAGGATTTCGAGAGGGATGTCCGAGGGGTCCCAGATTGGAGAGGGCACAAGCTGGGCTGAGGGATCCCCTCCACCCCCCGCTCCCTGTGCACAAACTTCATGCACTAGGCCTCTAGTCCTATCTAATAATAGACAAACATGGTAATTGACCATACCTTCGCTACACCTCCCATTGGCTAATCAGCGAGATATGCAAATTAACCGCCAACAAAGATGGCGGTTAATTTGCATACGTAGGCGCCAAGCAGCGGAGCGAAGACTGAAGGCGGCTCCAGCCGGAGCAGCGAAGGCTTTGAAGGCGGCTCCGGCCGGAGCGAAGGCCTGGGTCCCGGTGCCGGAGGAAAACCAGTGCTGGCAGCCAGGGGAAGGGAAGGCCTATTGCACGAAACAGGTCTCTAGTATAGTTAATAATATTGTAATACACATGTATGGTGCCAGATGGGTACTGGAAATACCAGGGGAATACCTTTTAAAGTACAGATTGTCTAATAAAACAAATTTAAAGGGATAGAGAAGTTAAAGGCACTGAAGGTCAGGGCATGGAAGCCATAGCATAAAACAATATGAAGGTGAAACCCCAAGAGAACATGAAACCCTAGAGGGGCTTGCTGATGGCCCGGAAAGGTATTTCAAGAGCCTCAAAGTTGCAGATGGAAGGTCTCTGCAAGGTTGCGTTGGCACATCGCGAGGCTTGAGTGTGGTGCAGTCACATTTAGCTGAATGTTCAGGCCAAATCCCTTCAAATCCCCCGCCTCATCATCTCCAAGATCCATTTCTTTCTCTTCAGCCTCATGTCATGCCTCCAGCTTAGAGTAATGCGAACCGACCCCAGCTGGCCTCGGCAGTGCTGGACTTTGTCCCCAACAGCCCCTCCGGTCTGTACTTTTCAAACTAATCTTTTTTAAGCCCCTCTTTTCCCATATCCTTCATTTTCTAATAAAGAAAAGAAATAGGCTCTTTTGTAAGTGGAAATGTCAGCAAGGCTATCTCGTAATCCAGGCACCTTTCATCCTGGTATTTTCTCTGAACAGGTTGTTTGTATCCCTGGTTCTAAAGCTGACATCAAATCCATTGCCAGCCAGGACTTACAGCCTAAAAGGGTATTTCCTGGGTTTACCGGAGCTGAATCTATAACTATTTCTCACCACGAAAGTCCTCATCCTGCTCTGCCTCATCCAGCTGAAGGAGAGTCTACATATATTTTAGCATATAAAAGAAATGTCCGACATTGACAGTTTCCTTTAAATTTTCTAGCACAAGTATATATTGCATATTCGATTTCGTTCCTCTAAACCAGTGGTCGGCAAACGCATTAGTCAACAGAGCCAAATATCAACAGTACAATGATTGAAATTTCTTTTGAGAGCCAAATTTTTTAAACTTAAACTATATAGGTAAGTACATTGTTATTAACTTAATTAGGGTACTTCTAAGGCTTAGGAAGAGCCACACTCAAGGGGCCAAAGAGTCGCATGTGGCTCACGAGCCGCAGTTTGCCGACCACGGCTCTAAACCAAAAACAGATTAAGTGCAGATTTTATTATTTTTCTTTTTAAACATTTCCTGCCTTTCCTCTTGTGTACTTTACCTTCCTAGAAAAATTGCTTAATGACTTATTCATGGTATTATACATTTTTATGATCTTTTTGCCTAAAATATATTATGTAATTTCTCTAAACTTTATAGTGTCAGGCTAATAACTGATGTCCAAGTAAAACTGGCCCATCCTATTACGGCATTTCTTTACGTTGTTTTTCTTGGGTTGGAAAAGCGTGGCCTTGCCTCAGTGACGTGGTTGTGATGTTTGTGTTGATGTGGCCGTTCCCTTATTCCACTCCTAACACCAGCAACATCCAACAGGTACATCCACCACAACATCCACCTATGCAGCGAAGCCCCTTCATGTCTTACCTCTTTAACTCATGCAAAATGAGGAGATAAAACTTCTATGTGTGGGGATTAGTAGGGAAGGCAGTTACACAGCGGAAAGTATGGTAAGCCAGAACGACCTGAATTCTGCCCCTGCTGGCCACACATCCCAGGAAAACTCCAGGGAAATATATATTCAGAGGACAAAGCAAGTTAGAGCCACCCACATGCTTGCTACCCTTTGAGCCTTCTCACATCAGCACTCTCCAGGCCAGTGAGCCAAGGCCACGGCCTTCAAATGGAGGCTGTGCAGAAAAGCACCTGCACTGCCATCCATTATCAGGGATTCAGTGAGGAGGCGGGTGACGCATTTAGGTGACAGTGCTTCCTTCTACCTGGGAACTGAAAGCTGGTAGGCGTAGCCCTGCTGGAAGCTGATTCCAGCAGGGCATAATAAAATGCAACAAGTCCTCAAAAGGTTGATGGGCTTCTATATTCAGCAGGGTTGAATCATATTATTGCCTGCTGGAATAGCTGAAAGCATTTCCCCAAACCTGAAAATCTACATGTTATTACCTGCTGCTGGCCAAACAGCTGAACAGCTGTAGGCATTTCCTCAAACCTGAAGATACATATGATTGCCTGCTGCCAGACAGCCGAGGGCAGTTCCCTCCAACCTGACAATGCCTAGTGTATACCAAACCTTAACCTTTGATATGTATATCTGCTTTGCTTTAGGGCAATTTGTGTTAATAAAAAAGCTAGGGGTCCAGAGGTTCAGAGAGAACTTGGTTACTGAAGCTAGGTCTCCTCTGGCTCCCCAAAATGCCTTCCACATTTATATTTCATGTCTAGTCTCTTTATTAATTTACTCGCAACCCCTTCTCCAGATTCCTGAACCCTTCAGGGGTTCTCAACCTGTGGGTCGCAACCCCTGAAAATACATCCTGCATATCAGATATTTACATTATGATTCATAACAGTAGCAAAATTACAGTTATGAAGTAGCAACGAAAATAATTTTATGGTTGGGGGTCACCACAACATGAGGAGCTGTATTAAAGGGTCTCGGCATTAGGAAGGTTGAGAGCCACTGTATGATGCTGAGAAACACCCGGCATAGCCCTCCGTGAAGGAAAGGGTCAGCCTCTGAGGCCGGGGCCAGGCACACCTGCGTGTGGGGAGTGATGTGGAGGTGTGGCTCCCTGGTGAACATGACACAGCATGGATCATCAGACACAGAGATGGTAATGACAACTCCACACTCCTTCTAGGTAGAAAACTCGGATACACCTTCAACAATCGGAACTTTCACAACGTATCTTTGGGGCAAGGACAGGAGGTGGTGGCTGAGGCCGCGCTGGATCTCGCTGCGAAGAAAGGTCACTGGGTCATTTTGCAGGTACGTGCCCCCTGATCAGGGTCCTTCTTGAACCCCTACCCGTCTGGACCTCACATCACAGTCTCTGGGCATCTCTTTCCTCTCTTCTCCTCTCACCCGCCTTTCCTTCCACACCCGTGCCCCCTTCACTCACTTCCTAATCGCCTCTCCAATTCTTCTCTCTCGTGTGCTCTTCCTTACCCCATGCCCAGTCATTTTCCTCCGATAATTGTTCTCCGTGTTTCCACCTGCTGTCGCCACTGTCTGGTTGCAATTTCTCTGCTCACAAAAGGAAGCCGGTCCCCACCTCCATGCTCGGGGAGTTGGCACTCGGTTGAAGGCCGTGCAGGGATTTTTGTGGCTCCTGATCTCCTCCCGTGCATTCCATGGAACTTCCTTGATGTCTTTTTCTGTCGTGTTGTGTGTTTTATGTTCTTTGTTACATGAGTGACCAGAACATTACATGTGTAACTTGAACTTAGCCTCCTCACTGGGAGTTCACTTAAGGTTTGGAAACCTGGACCCACTACTAGTAATTCCACTAAACGCTGACAAGAAACAAAGGCCGCCCTCTCCTCTCACGGCCTGGCCTCTTATTCCTTTGTTATGCGGCTCCTATGGACGCTGGGGCTGGGGCCACCCCAGGACCTCGCTCCTCTTTTTCTCTGGTAACAACCTACAGCCGCCTCTGTTAGCGCGCCCCTGGCTACATTGCGATGATTCAATGTATGGGTATGTCCTTCCCTACGTTTCTTGAGGGGAAGATGTTTCTTATTTACCTTTTAGCCCTCAGCACATTACTGTGAACATAGTAGACACTCAACAAAAGCACTCAATGAAGAAATCAATGAAAGAAAAAATAAATGAAAAAGCCAGGCACTCTCATCCTGCCCTGGCTTCGCCTGCCAAGAACTTCCCGTCTCCTCACCATTCACTGCCCTGCATCTTGCTGCTGGGTCTTCATCCTCAAGGATCCTGTTATTGATCCAGAGCCTAGCAACTGAGGGACCAGCCATTCCCTGGACTCTTTCTCTAGAAACAGTGGGCTTCCCAGGGGGAAAGATGCCCACAGCTGCTCCCTCCCACATGGGTCAGCCTGGTGCCAAAGAGACACCCTTCCGGGCCCTGGTGCCCTGGGAACCCAGCCCTCAGCCAACGAACAGGGAGTTTCCTCCCCAGAACCCGCCGGCTGCCCAGGCCTCACATCTTGTGCCGATGTGCTTTCTGAGAACAAAGGTTAAACTCCAAAGTCAGAGCTCCTGAAGAAGGAACACTCCCTGGTCGCTGGCTCTTCCTGGCTGACAGAACCCTTGCTCTCTGGGCAGCCGCTAACGTTTCCACTCCAAAAGAGAGAATACAAATGAAATTTTAATTGAACATATTTTCAGGTCACCAACCTTTCGAATCTATTACCTTTGGTTATTTGTAGCAACTCTGTGAAATACGTGAAATAAATATTGTTGTTAGTTCATTTTTTTGGAAGAGGCAGCAAGAGACCAGATTGCTGTGGCCCAAGTACTGAGCTCAGTGCCACCCTGTCCACTGCGGCTCTGTGAGCAGGCTCTGAATACCTGGCGAGGAGCTTGGATTAGCCATCATAGTGAAACCTCCTGCGATGAAGCAAAGTCACTGTTTTTACTACTAAAGTGAAGGGTGCTGCATTCTGCAAGTAGAACTAAGAAATAAATGTAGGTTTAGAGAGAGAGAGATAGGAGTCACAATGGGAGGAGGCGAGGCGCACACAGACATGACAGAGGCTGGGAGCAGGGAGCCTCTGTGAGCAGCAGTGACAGGTAGGAAGGTGAGTTTGGCAACAATTAGCAGAGCGGTTTGGAGAGAGGGAGAAGGAGTCAAGAAAGCTAGCTAGGAGGAGTTTAAATCATTGCTTTTCACATTTTATCAGACATGCAAATTGCTGAAGGATCTTATTAAAATGTGCTGATGCAGTAAGTCTGGGTGGAGCCTCAGCATCTGCATTTCTAACTAGCCCCTTGGTAATGCCCATGTTGCTGGTCCGTGGGCCTCACTTTAGAACAGGAGTGGAGAACCATTTTTCTGCAAAGGGACATTTGGATATTTATAACATCACTAGAGGCCCAGTGCATGATATTCATGCACTGGGTGGGGGGGTCCCTCAGCCCAGCTTGCGCCCTCTGATAGTCTGGGACCCCTCAAGAGATGTCTGCCAGCCATGAGCCAGGCTTCTGGCCGAGCGAGCAGTGCTCCCACTGTGGGAGCACACTGACCATCAGAGGGAAGCTCCCGTATTGAGTGTCTGCCCCCTGGTGGTCAGTGCACATCATAGAGACAGGTCATTCCGTGGTTCAATCAATTTGCATATTAGCCTTTTATTATATAAGACTAGAGGCCCGGTGCACAAAAATTTGTGCACTCGGGGGGTGGGGGGAGGGGGGTCCCCCAGCCCGGCCTGTGCCCTCTCGCACTCTGGGAACCCTCGGCGGATAACGACCTGCTGGCTTAGGCCTGCTCCTGGGTGGCAGAGGGCAGGCCCAATCCCTAAGTGCAGACCCTGGTCAGGCTCAGAGCAGGGCCGATTGGGGAGTTGGGGCGCCGCCCCGTCATGCACAGAGCAGGGCGGATCGGGAGGTTGCAATGCCACCCTCAGTCACGCTCAGGGTAGGGCCGATTGGGGGGTTGGGGCCCCGCCCCCTGTCACACTCAAGGCAGGGTCGATGGGGAGGTTGCAGCACCACCCCCTGTCACACACAGAGCAGGACCGATCAGGGGGTTGGGGCGCTGCCCCCTGTCACTCACAGAGCAGGGCCCATCAGGGAGGTTGGGGCTCCGTACCCTGTCACACACAGAGCAGGGTCGATCAGGGGGTTGGGGAGCTCCCCCAGTCACTCACAGAGTAGGGCCGATAGGGGAGTTGGGGCACCGCCCCCTGTCACACACAGAGCAGGGCCAATGGGGAGGTTATGGCTCTACCCTGTCACACACAGAGCAAGGCCCGTGGAGGGGGGTTGGGGCGCCACCCTCTATCACCCACAGAGCAGGGCCGAT
>NW_005367626.1:740130-761656 GCF_000412655.1 Myotis brandtii
AGGCGGCGAACGTTGGAGTCTGCAGCAAGCAAGCCTCGTGCTCGCTTCAGTGCCTGGCTGCCGGCCGCCATCTTGGCTGACAGTTAATTTGCATATACTCACTGATTAGCCAATGAAAAGGGTAGCGGTCGTACGCCAATTACCATGTTTCTCTTTTATTAGTGTAGATTCTCAGGCCATACAAAATTATCAACTTAAAAATTAGCCTGTTATATTTGGTTAAACATTTAATTAACTCACCCCTAATGCCTTGGCAGGGCCAGACCAAGTGATTTTGTGAGCCTTATACAACCCACGGGCAGACACTTCCCACCCCTGCTTTAGAGCATGAGGAGTTCAGTGATCCAGGAGTCAGATAGCAGGTCTGGACTTGTAACTTAGTCATGTGTTAGACTCTTGAAGGGTGGCCCTGACCAGCAGCATCAACATCACCTGGGAACTTATTAAAGATGCAAATCCTTGGGCCCCACACTAGACCTACTGAATCGGAAACTCAGGGGAAAGGGGAAAGCAGGGAGGAGAAGTGTCCAAGAACCTTTGTTTCAACAATCCCTCCAGGGGATTCTGATGCTGAGTCCAGTTTGAGAACACTGTGCTAGAGAGACAGGATATCAAGGGCAAGGGTTCCATTGCAGGATGCCAGGAGGTCCCCAGAACTGGGAATGCCAACACTCATACTGCAGGTGATGTATTTGAAACTAAGGTCAGGTCCCCCCTCTAGCTGCCTTCCTATAACTGTTTACTGCTAACAGAACTAAGCAAATGCCTATGTTTGGGGGGTCCATCCTTCCCACCAGAACATCCACCTGGTTGCCAAGTGGCTCAGCACCCTGGAGAAGAAGCTGGAGGAGCTCAGTGCAAGCAGCCACCCGGAGTTCAGGGTCTTCATCAGTGCAGAGCCTGCGCCCTCCCCCGAGGGCCACGTCATCCCCCAGGGCATCCTGGAGAACTCCATCAAAATCACCAACGAGCCTCCCACGGGCATGCATGCCAACCTGCACAAGGCCCTGGACAACTTCACTCAGGTATGGCCCTGGGAGGGAGGGGGGACAAGCACCCACCTCACAAAGAGCCAATTCAACTGGGTGGGAGAAGAGCATGCAGCTGGGGGTGCGGTCGGGGACTGGCTGGGCTATGGAGCGATGCCCAACATGGGCAAAATGCGCTCCCTTTGAGGTTGACCTCCACCCTGTGCCTACTCAGTAAAACCTAGCTCTCAATTCCCAGGTACACCTGGGTGGACCAAGCTTGGGGTCTTGCTTTGGCAAGAGGTTTGGGGGAACTTGTGCAAGTCCACATGTTCGCTAAATATTCCAAGACAGAAAGTGGCAGGTTGCTATAACCTAACTGATGTGATATACGGGTCACACACTTCAAGCATACACTCTTCAAGCAGGAGGTTGACAGGTTCAGATGATGATAGTTGATATCTGCATGCATCTTGAGTATCAAGGCTTCAAAAAACCCTGTGTCAGCCCTAGCTGGTTTGGCTCAGTGGATAGAGCATTGGCCTGTGGACTGAAGGGTCTCGAGTTTGATTCCAATCAAGGGCACATGCCCAGGTTGCAGGCTCGATCCCCAGTAGGGGGCGTGCAGGAGGCAGCCAATCAATGATTCTCTTTCATCATTGATGTTTCTAGCTCTCTCTCCCTCTCCCTTCCTCTCTGAAATCAATAAAAATATATTTTTTAAAAAAACCTGTGTCATTGTCAGGTAGTGGGATCTAGACTTGGAATGTAATCATGTGTTAGACTCTTGAAGTGTGACCTACAGAACAGCAGCATCAACTTGTTATAAATGCAAATTCTCAGGCCCCCACCTAGGCCTCCTGAGTCAGAAAATTTGGGTGGGACCCAGGCATCTGTGTTCTAACAAGCTCTCCGGGGATTCTATTGCACAACTTTGAGAACACGGTATTACAATGAGATTAAGAATATCTAGGCAAAGTTTCAAATGCTGGCTACTATGGTACTGGAATTTGCGTGACTGGGAATTCTAAGACTCGTGTTGTGGAGTGTTTATTAAAAGCCGAGGCCGACCCGATGGGTGGCTCACTCCATATGTAAAGTAGCCCTTGCAAAGTCCACGCTCAGGCCTCTTTCATCCTCTCAGGAAGGCATCCTTTCTTCTGCTTCTACCTTGGAGAGTTCCACCTTCCTGGGAAGCGGGGCGGGGCCATGGAAGCCACCTTAAAGTCCAGTCCCAAGGGGTGGTTCTGGGAAGGCTTCCCTCTCTGAGGTCATAGTGGCATCAATGGGTCTCTACTCATGGGACCCAGGCGAAAGCTCACGCAAGTCCCTGTTGGGTCATCTCTGTAACTTGAAACAGACCATCCGAGAGGACGTCTGTTCTAGCCCAACACAAACCAGCAGGTCCAGGGGCCCTCGGGGAGGGGCCTGGTTTAATGCAAAATAAGATGAAGACCACTTGGCAGTCAGAGACTCAGATTACACTGTGACCGTTTTCCTCCTGGTGTCCGAACCCAGCAGTCCAGCCTTGCGAAGAAGCTGCCACGAAGACCTGAGAAGTGAAACTTGTCCAGTCTCCTCCTCTTTCATTCACCTTCTCAGCCCAACTCCGAAACCCACACAAAATTTGGAACAGGAATGGGGGGACGTGACCAGGACGATTAACTTGCTGTTTTGTTACAAAATGGGTGCCCATTGCAACCTGGGCAGAAAGTAGTTTGTTCTCTTGGCAGGGGCATTTTTTCTTTTTCTTATTTTTCCTAAATAGGCCTTGACTAAACTCCTAGATACTCTGTATCAGAGGTCAAAACGTCTAAATGTTCTAGAGTTATACTCCACATTGGGGACATAAACACCCTTATCTTGGGAATCCACAGCCCTCTGTATAGTCTGCTTCAGCTGCCTCCAGGCAAAGACACTACTGCCCTGAATGGCCCTGGGCTGCACAGCAAGGTGAATACACAAGATGCCACTCAACTGTGCACTTCGAAGTGGTTAGGACAGTAAAGTTTATGGATATTTAATCACAACTTTTAAAATTAGCCCTAGCCAGTTTGGCTCAGTGGATAGAGCATCAGCCCGCAGACTGATGGGTCCCGGGTTTGATTCCAGTTAAGGACTTGTTCTTTGGTGGCAGGTTCCTCCCCGACCCGGGCCCTGGTCGGGTCACGTGCGGGAGGCAACCAATCGATGTGTTTCTCTCACATCAATGTTTCTGTCTTTCCCTGCCTCTTCCACTCTCTCTAAAAATCAATGAAAAAATATCCTCAGGTGATATTAATTATTTATAAATAAATAAGTACAGTTATAAGTTAGAAAAAAAAATAAAAGGCACAGGATGCAGTCAGCTGGCTGTTGGGGGATACAGGGGCCGACCCTTCCCAGTTTCTCCGCCTTGAGGGTCTTGGACAGAGCTGGAGGAGGGCAGCAGACGCCTCCCGTGCTGTATCTCCTAATAATTACTGTTAAAATAGTGGGGCTCCTTGGGGGTTTGTCACCTGCAGCCACACCTGTGTTCATTGTCTCTGCTCCCATGGCCCTGTTGTGGGTTGACCTCCCTGCAAGCCCCGTGTCAGTTTGGTTATCAGGCAACTGGGACATCATCCCCGAGAGATGCCGGCTTTTCCTGCTCATTCTGTCCCTGCCCCACTGGTTTTTGGACCATTCATAACTATCTTCATATTAACATATTCTGAGGAAGAGGGATAGGTTTATGGTGATAGTCATTGTTCAAATGAATTTTAATTGTTCCCTTCTGGCCTTCCAGTGCCCTGGGGCAGCGGCCCCGGCAGTCCCACCCCCACCCCACCCCCACCCCCACTTTATTCCTGCTTCCTGGGAGCTTGCTGTTTGGGGTGATCCTTTTATCCTGACGTTTGAGTGGCCACTGTCAACCAGTTTCAGCTTTTCCTGTGCGGTTTCTTGTCTCTGGGCCTAGAGCAGGGGTGGGCAAACTTTTTGACTCCGAGGGCCACAATGGGTTCTTAAACTGGACCGGAGGGCCGGAACAAAAGCATGGATGGAGTGTTTGTGTGAACTAATATAAATTCAAAGTAAACAGCATTACATAAAAGGGTACGGTCTTTTTTTTTTTTTAGTTTTATTCATTTCAAACGGCAGGATCCGGCTGCGGGCCGTAGTTTGCCCACGGCTGGCCTAGAGGCACTTCTCAGCAGGACCAATTGTTTCAAAGGTGCCAGAAGCACCGGACGCACTCTGCACGCCACCGAGAGCAGCCCTGTCTGGAAAGCAGTTAATACAGTTTTGTTTGCAGGAAGCAGTTGCACTTCTCAGCAGGACCGATTGTTTCAAAGGTGCCAGAAGCACCGGAGGACGCACTCTGCAGGCCACCGAGAGCAGCCCTGTCTAGAAAGCAGTTAATACAGTTTTGTTTGCAGGAAGCAGTTCCTTTGTCCTCTGAACCACCTCTGACCTTTCACATCTATATCTTCATGACAAAATGGTTCTCAATCTCAGACCCCGAAAGAGAGACTGAGATTGTGTGATGGGTTTTCCATGGAAAAACCTGCCAGAAGCTTAGCCTGTCCTGTCTCCTCCGCTCCTCCCATGAGCAAAGTCCCAGGACCAACCCTCAGAAGAAACTGCAGGACTGAACCAGCCCCATCTGCCTGAGAGTTGGAAGTGCCTCTCCTGGACTCCAACTGCAACTTCTTGCTCCTTCCTGACCAGAGAGGGTCTCACTCAGAAGAAAATCTTAATTCCAAAGAATCCAGGGGTTCTCATCCTACCATCCCCTCAAAACGCAGGATCCCCTCCGCACTATTACGCCATCGCCCTTAAAACCCACCAGCACAGTTCCGCTGCCTCCCCCTCTGGACTGTCTCCCGCGTCTCTGTCCTGTCTGTCCCTCCCTCCATCCTCTCTTCAGGAGCCACGCCTTTTCTGCCTGCTGTGTGCTCTGCAGCCAGGACCCCTGGGCGCTCTTGTTGCTGCAGCCAGTGGCCCATGGGATGGGGGCTGTGATTCCCACCCTCCCTCCATGCAGCAGCTCCCCCGGCAGCGAGCCAGGGATCCCTCAGCCACACAGGCAGCAATCACACCTACAGACCCTCCGTGATGGGTAAGAAAAGCATGGCAGGAAGGGACGAGATGATGCCATGAGCGCCCCCACCCACACCCCACACCCCAGCACAAAGTGACATGAATAGGACAGACGGGACGCTCCCATGGCCACTACCCTGTTTTCCATGAGCAGTGATTGTTAACTTAATTAGCACGGCCATATGCGCAAACTTGCACCATAAACCAAACCCGCCTGTAACCTGAATGTAAACCTTAACTCAGACTCTACATCAGTGGTTCTCAACCTTCCTAATGCCGCGACCCTTTAATACAGTTCCTCATGTTGTGGTGACCCCCAATTTCATTGTGACAAATTGAACATAATGAAAGCATAGTGATTAATCACAAAAACAATATGTAATTATATTGTTTTCCGATGGTCTTAGGCGACCCCTGTGAAAGGGTCGTTGGACCCCCAAAGGGGTCTCGACCCACAGGTTGAGAACCGCTGCCTAAAGGAAAGCACAGCCCTCAGCAGGGTCTCCTCCAACCACAACTCAATCTGTAGTCGGACCCTAACCGGGACATGTGGGAGCTTTATCCAGAGCAAGGCCAGCATGAGGGCCCATACCCAGCCCTGCAGAGCAGGAGCTGACAGGGAAGCGACCCTTTTCTTTCAGGACACCCTGGAGACGTTGCTGCTCTAAACGAAAGCCCAGCCCTCAGCAGGGTCCCTTCCAACCCTGAGCCCAGGCCTAGCCACAACGCAATCTGTAGTCAGACCCTAACCGGGACACGTGGGAGCTTTATCCAGAGCAAGGCCAGCACGCGGGCCCAAACCCCGCCCTGCAGAGCAGGAGCTGACAGGAAGCGACCCTTTTCTTTCAGGACACCCTGGAGACGTGCTCCCGGGAGGCGGAGTTCAAGAGCATCCTCTTTGCTCTCTGTTACTTCCACGCGGTGGTGGCGGAGAGGCGAAAGTTCGGGCCGCAGGGATGGAATCGCTCCTACCCCTTCAACACTGGGGACCTCACCATCTCTGTGCACGTGCTCTACAACTTCCTGGAGGCCAACGCAAAGGTACAGGTTCCGGCCAGCTGCGGGGAGGGCAGGGCGCACACCCCGCGAGGAGTGAGAGAGTGCGAGCTTAACCATGGGCCACCCCCAGGACCAGCGCGAGGCTGAGAAACCAAACCGGGCTCATGCCTGGTGCGAGTCAGTCCCGGGAGTGTCTGTCCCAGGGCCTGGACCACCCGTGTGCTCACAGCTTTGCAGGGAACTGTAGATGAGCAAGAAGAGGTCCCACACTCACCTGATACAAATTCCCAAAGACACAGAATTCTCCATCTCACCAAAGCTGAAGAAGAAGCCACATTCTTGTTACACCTTGTCTCCTCCATTCTCTGTCTGACATTCCTATTTCAAAGAAAACGTACACCAATAATCCATGCTCTTCCATTTAAGGGAATGTTCACACCAGCGAGGCTCTTCTGGCTCAGGGACCAAATCGAGCATCAACAAGGCCTCCTCCTTCCTGGTGGGAAGGAACCAGGCCCAGATGCCCTGAGCCTTCCCTCTGCCTTCAGCTCCGGAACCCGGGAGGCCCACCTCCCACAACTCCATCTTCAGTTGTTGCACTTGGACAAGGCTTTCCCTGGAAAGGGGTGGGGACAGGCTTCTTCCTTAACTTCAACAGCAGTGAACTTGCCTGCTACAGTTCATTCACTTTGGCCTTTCAAAGGAGAGAGTTAATTAATATGCTAATTAATGGCAGGAAATTAGAAAAGTATCCTGGTCCTTATTTTCTTCCATTTGACATTGCCTATTAAATGACTGTGAAAGAGGGAAGGTATATATATGAAGGGGTTGGCACCTTACCTCTGCTCACCTGTCGGTGTAATATTTCAAGCATTTAATGAGCTTCCACACATACCTGACTCTGCTGGGCACCGGGGTACGCAGGTGAATAAAACACCGCTCCTCATCTCAAGGCGCATCCCGCCTTGTGGCTCCTGCTCTGCCCACCCGAGGCCGGCCCCATGCCTGTGCAAAGACCGTTCTCTCTTCGCCTTGTCTCTCAGGTCCCCTATGATGACTTGCGTTACCTCTTCGGAGAGATCATGTATGGAGGCCATATCACCGATGACTGGGACAGGAGACTCTGCAGGACATATCTGGAGGAATTCATTAAACCGGAAATGCTTGAAGGAGAGCTGACTCTGGCCCCAGGGTTCCCACTGCCAGGCAACATGGACTACAATGGTTACCATGAGGTGAGGCTGGCTCTCTCCCCACGACACCGTAACGTCGCCCACACGGCGGGACCTGGGTCTTCCTTCAGTGCTGCCCTGCGTGGCTGAGGGACGCTCACAGCGCCAGGAAAGACTGGCTTCAAGAGCCAAGCTTATGCCAAGTGTGGTGGTCAGCCCAACACTGGCCCTGTTCAAGTTGAGAGCTATAAGATTTCTAGCCTCAAATTCATGATCCAGTTGAGCCCTTGGAGATCTTTCTATTCTTGATATTTGGTTCAATGATTCTATTTGTTGCTTTTTTCTACAAATAACATCTGGGGCATTCATTTGATTGTTTTCATTCAGGATATTGGCAAAGCCATTAGGAGCAAAATTTCAGGTAAGAACTAGGCTAACTTTTGCTAAGGTTTATAGTAGTGATTCCAAATCTCTTCAAAGGGACATGATCTTGGAGGAGATCACTCACCCCTCCTACTCTTTGTTGGTTGCTAGGAACACAGGTCCACATGCCCACATATATATATATACCAGGAAAAACATTCAAACGAAGCTTTTTTATACTATTAGTTTGGGTTTTTGTTTTACTATTACTACAGCTATTTTTTTAATATACTGTTTTGTTTTTAATATTTTACTGATTTTTTACAGAGGTAATATACTGTTTTGTTTTGTTTTGTTTTTAATATTTTACTGATTTTTTACAGAGGAAGGGAGAGGGACAGAGAGCCAGAAACATTGATGAGAGAGAAACATCAATCAGCTGCCTCCTGTACACCCCCCCACGGGGGATGTGCCTGCAACTAAGGTACATGCCCTTGACCGGAATCGAACCTGGGACTCTTCAGTTCGCAGGCCGACGCTCTATCCACTGAGCCAAACCGGCCAGGGCACTACAGCTATTTTTAAGGTGCTCATCTTTGCCTCTATTTAGCCTGCCATAAAAAATATACGAAAAGATCATATTTTTAAAAAACTATTTTTATTGCTTGACTATTGAAGGTGCTTAAAAAAAAAAACTTT
This sequence comes from Myotis brandtii, assembly GCF_000412655.1. Classification (NCBI taxonomy): domain Eukaryota; kingdom Metazoa; phylum Chordata; class Mammalia; order Chiroptera; family Vespertilionidae; genus Myotis; species Myotis brandtii. The sequence goes on from NW_005367626.1 coordinate 748,394, forward strand.
GAATACCAAACTTAAGGGGAATACTGGTCATAAAAACATTAACAACAAGCTTTTATTTTTTTTTTAATCCATAAAATTTAAGAAGGTAAGTCATAAAAGTCATTTGATCCAGGGGAAAAAAATGGACCTCTGAGAAGAAATTAAAAACAATAAGATTCTAAAAATAAGAGGATTTTTTTAACTCTTGATCTTCAAGGCTTTAGCCAAGAAAATTGTGCAAGAGCGTCCCCTAGTGTCTATGGAACAATTTGACAAGAGGCTGAAGTAGGTGATGGGCAGCAGTAACATGGTTGGCACACCTCCTCCAATAGATGAGGCAGATTTTCCTTTCCTTCTTCCCTCCCTGTGACCTGCCAGTTAATAGATGGTTATAGAGAACCTACCAAGAAGTCCAGGCATGTGCTGGCTGCTGGAAGAAATATAAAAATTAGCACACACATTTGCCTTTAAGGAATATTTTACTTAGACCTTACTAACACCAAGAAATCATTAAAGTCAAATTAGGAGCTAAACTTGAGAGGTAGTTTCTCACTGTAATAGGAAGAATTGTACTCAGAGATTATTCGGAAAACTTGAGCCTTAAAAACTGAGGAAGCCGGCCAGTGTTGCTCAGTGGTTAAGCGTTGACCTGTGAACCAGGAGGACACATGCCCAGGTTGCGGGCTCGATCCCCAGTAGGGGGCATGCAGGAGTTAGCCGATCAGTGATTCTCTTTCATCATTGATGTTTCTTTCTCTCTCTTTCCTTCTCCCTTCCTCTCTGAAATCAATAAAAATATTTTGGAGGGGAAAAAAGCTGAGGGAGATTTTTTAGGGATGGCAGACTGGCCACCTTAACTGACCATAACCCACCCTAACCGACCATAACCCACCCTAACCGACCATAACCCACCCTAGCTGAGCACTGAGATGTGCTATTTGGGTGTCACACTTTTAAATGCAAATACTTTCCTTTTTTTAATAGATTTTTATTGATTTCAGAGAGGAAGGGAGAGGGATAGAGAGTTAGAAACATCGATGAGAGAGAAACATCGATCAGCTGCCTCCTGCATGCCTCACACTGGGGATCGAGCCTACAACCCGGGCATGTGCCCTGACCAGGAATCGAACCGTGACCTCCTGGTTCATAGGTCGATGCTCAACCACTGAGCCACACTGGCTGGGCTAAATTCTAATACTTTTCGCCAGAGGCAGGAACTCTCAAGTTCGCAGCAAAGCTCACCTAGTCGTGCATCCCAACCCACACAGGGATTTTGCCTGTGTTGTCCTGTGTTGTGTATAGGTTTGTCGTCTCTGATTTAGCTAAACAGGGGGGAGGGAAAAAGTAATTCAAGGGCAAGAGGTCTGAGGTCCTAGAAGAGCTTGAGAAAAATACCCGGTAAGGTTTAGTATTTCTACATGACTCTGAGGAGCCCTCCCTGTGTGTGGAAGGATAGGCGTGTCAGGGAGCAGTGGGAGGGGGTGAGATTGGAGCTGGATAAAACCCTCTAAACTTCTCGAACAAGAGAATAACCTCGTGGATGGGGAGGTCTGAAAACTGGCCCAGCATAGTGGTGTGGGGGGAGGCAGGCCAGCCCTTGGGGGGCAGCTGACAGCCAGTGTGGTGAGCAGTGTCACCGGCAGGGCCGAAGGGACCACTGACTGCGTGCGCCTTGGAGCCTGGAGCGCGGAGTGGGGATGGGAGATGTCTTGGTTGTTTGTGAGCGACCTGCCCTTGACTTGCAGTACATTGATGCCGAGCTGCCCCCCGAGTCACCCTATCTCTACGGCCTCCACCCCAATGCGGAGATCGGCTTCCTGACCCAGACCTCGGAGAAGCTCTTCCGCACGGTGCTGGAGCTGCAGCCGCGGGACAGCCACGTCGGGGACGGAGCGGCGGCCACGAGGGAAGAGAAGGTATGTGGAGGGGGTGCCGAGGTCACTCTGGGAGCTGAGGACTGCACACGGGGACTGGCCAGTTGGCCGTGCACAGTACAGACCCCACTGAGCACACCGTCCCCACAGCCCGTCCAGCCCTGACATGCCTGCCCTTCAGTCCAAGAGCCGGGCCCGACCACCATCCTGGCCATTGGTTGCATCCTAGGAAGTCGCTGCCATTGGATTTGGCAGTTGCTTTGCTAGTCCGCCCAAAGTCCATTTTAATTTAGTTTGTCTGCCAAAGTGAAGGAAGGGAACAGTGGTGGTTTGGGAAGCTTAAAACTGACTTCGTGATTCCTTGGCAAACTAAGTAATGACGGGGGGAGCTGTCCCTAAAAACCGCCACCCTCATTCCACCAACGAGGTGCTCACTGGGACTCACTCCTCCTCTTCAAGACAATGGTGCCTTCTCTGTGTGTGAATGACATTTCATCAGAGAGTCTCCTAACACACAGTTAAGAGCTACTAAGCACAGGACTTCCTGAAATTTCTGGAGAGTAGAGGGGAATTAGGGGTAGAACGGCAGACTGGGGTGAGGTATGGGTTTGGGGACCACAGGAGGCTATGTGAGGGCAGGAAGGAATGGGGCGCTGAAATGTAATTTCTTATGAAGATTTCCCACACAAGCAAACTCATCCTGAGAGGTGTACCCCCTTCACCCCCACCCCCACTCACAACACTCAGGTTCCTTTCATTAGAGATTCCATTGCTTTATGAGAAAACATACTGGGAAGATGAAGGATTAAGAAAGCTGGGAGTTGGGGGTGGCCGGGGAGAAGTCAATGAGGGGAAAAGGAGACATATGTAATACATGTGTAAGTTTAAATAATAAAGACTTTTTTTAAAAAAAAAGAAGAAGAAAGAAACCTAGGAGTCATCAAACTTTTAGGCCCAGGGATTTGCACCCTGGCAACTTGATGCAGGTGAGCAGACTTGCAGGCAGCTGCCCTAAATCAATCCACCATTTGATGGTACAATATAATTGGAGAATAAAAGGAAGAGAAGAGATTTACATTACCCAGAATCTAAACCATGTAGAATGGAAAACATTCCCAGCTCTAAAAATGAAAAAGGCTGGGACGATATAGGTAATAGGATATTCTCCAAGTAACATTCAAAGAAGCTTCCAGTTCTTATAATTTCCTTATCCCCTTCTTCCAACTAATTCAAGGAAGTGTGTGTGTGTGTGTGTGTGTGTGTGTGTCTTTCAGAAATGGATGAACTATGATCACTTGCCAAACTAGGAAAACCTATTAGCACCACAGATACCAGGAAGTGGGCAACTTTTGCTATTATACATAGTTCTTACATATGGGAAAAGAAGGAAAGAGAAGAGAGGAGGGGGAAGGAGGACACAAAATAAATTCATAATCATTGGCCATAATAATACAAGTGGCCAATAAAAATATTCTCAATGTCACTATAACTAAATGAACTTAAGTGAAATATCATTTTTCACCTAATGGCAAAAAAATTTTAATGTGATACTATGCAGTGAGGAGGGCCTAGGACAGTGATGGCGAACCTATGACACGCGTGTCAGAGGTGACATGTGAACTCATTTTTTTGGTTGATTTTTCTTTGTTAAATGGCATTTAAATATATAAAATAAATATCAAAAATATAAGTCTTTGTTTTACTATGGTTGCAAATATCAAAAAATTTCTATATGTGACACAGCACCAGAGTTAAGTTAGGGTTTTTCAAAATGCTGACACGCCAAGCTCAAAAGGTTCGCCATCACTGGCCTAGGACAACAGGCACTCTTGTTTCTGCTGGTGGAGGTTTAAATTATAGAACAATCTGACCATAGCTACTAAAATTTAAAATCTTCATATTTTTACTCGTAATTCTATGTGTAGGAATTCAACCATCAGTGGGAACACTCAAAAGTGCACAGATTTTATGATATATTTCTATTTATTTATTACTTATTTATTGCTTATAGTAGTAGAAATAATAAACAGACCAAACATGCAATAGGGAGTAACATAATAAACTATGGTCTGCTGCACCAGTGAAATAAGCTATACTGTTTAAAAAAAAAAAGGCAAATCCATATGTACTAACAAGGGAACATGTCCAAGATTTATTACAAGGTGGGAAAAGCAAGATTTATTACAAGGTGGGAAAAGCTGTGTATAGTGTGATTCCATTGGTGATGAGAGAAAGAGAAAGAAAGAGAAAGAAAGAGAAAGAAAGAGAGAAAGAAAGAGAGAAAGAAAGAAAGAAAGAGGAAAGAAAAAGAAAGAGAGAAAGAAAGAGAGAAAGAAAGAAAGAAAGAAAGGAAGGAAGGAAGGAAGGAAGGAAGGAAGGAGGGGGAAGAGGGGGAGGGAGGAGAAAGGGAGAAGGAAGGAAGACAAGATCAACGTGGGTGGGGGAGGGAGAGAAGGGGGAGGGAGGCAGTTATATGCATTGAAGGATGCCTAAAGGAATTAGAAACCCAAACATTAGCAGTTAGTGGTTTTTTTCCCCCCTTTGAGGAAATAGGCAAAATTGTGGGAGGATTTTGCTTCTAATATCATATGGATCTGTAATGTTTAGACCCTTATGGTAAGCATTTATTACCTTCCCCAAAAGAAAAAACGGCAGAGGAGTTTGTGTAAGTAAAGTAGACCACATCCCTTGGAACCCACTCCTCCCATCTGCCCGGCTTCTCTGAGCAGAAGACGGGCTTGTGGATGTCCCTAACAGTCCTCCCGGCCTCGGCCCGTCTCCACGCGCTCGGCGGGATCAGTGACAGAATAGAACTCTGTTTCCCGCATTCAATGTATTTTGGAACAATGCCTCCAGACTATCTTTTCATCTCTTTGTGAATAACGTCTGAATGGCAGTTCACTGTTATAGGACTGTTTCTTCAAATTCTGCTCCAGAGACAGAAATATGATATAATTTCAGCCATTTGTCTTCTAGCCCAGCAGCAGCTTTCAGGTACCATTAAAATTCCATTCCAGTTGCTGCTGTGACAGCACCAGAGACCCATTTGTGACAGGGTGATGAGCTGTACTTCCCTTTTTCTAACATCAGCTCTTTTCCTAGAGAATGTATTCTATGTTAACAATACAAGGCAACGCGAGTATTAATAATCCTTTACATTTATATGGATTTTTTTATAGCTTTCAGATGCTGCCACATTCATCAACTCATTTTATTTGATCTCTGCATCAGCCCCGGGAGTTAGGGGAGAGGGGACAGGTGGATAAAAACGCTCTTAGAAATTTTTATAGATGCAGAAAATTGAGACCTAAATGACTTGATAACATTCACATACGTAATGCATAACAGGACTGTATTCACTCAGTCGGGGTCCTTTGGTGGCAAGCAACAGAGACCAATTTAGCTGAAATAGGCAAGAAATCGCTCACCGTATCAAAGGAATCCTGGGCCCAACTGCTGTAGCTCAGTGGTTGAGCATCAACCTATGAACCAGGAGGTCAGGGTTCGATTCCCAGTCAGGGCACATGCCCAGGTTGTGGGCTTGATCCCCAGTAGAGGGTATGCAGGAGGCAGCTGATCAATGATTCTCTCCCATCATTAATGTTTCTATAGCAATCCTGAGAAAGAAGTCAAGTGGATTGTCCTCTCAGGCACTTCCACCCTGGCAGTGGCTCCAGCCACTTTTTGCCCCTGGATCCTAGTCTTGAGGTTCAAATTTTCATGTTCCTGGAAAAAAAAATATCTGATTGGCCTACTTGGGTCATGGAAGGGCTGGGCCCCAGGACTGTACCCCAAAACAAGAAGGAAGAGGTAATTTCATGAACAAGATAGGGACCAGTTAAGAAGATGGGGAGAGAGACGATGAACCGACAAAAACCTTAGACTGCCACTACTTGCCTCTGAAGGCCTGGAAGGCTGCAGGCCTTCTTGCTGGCTTCCTCCCTCGCTCCCTCCTTCTCTGCTGGCCACAGGTCTTATGTCTGCACTTGTTTCACTTTTCTTTCTCTGCTGACAGACCTCCTGGGCTTCCTTATTACTTCAAAATGGCAGGCTCGGCCTCCAAACGCTTGCCCCCAAATAAGTCAGTATCTCGGTATCTCAACTCTAATTTGCAGGAGAGAGGCGCTGCTGTTCTCGCTCCCCTGGTCTAATTAGCTGACAGGTTGTGTGGCAAAAGGCACCTTGGGGTGGGGAGGAGGTTTGCATGATAGGTGGGGGTGCTTCTTCCAGGCCCTGAGGACAGAAACTACAGTGCAGCCTCCTGGAAACTCAGAATGGAATATACATACCAGCTTCATGTGGCCCAAATGCCTTTCCGGTTTGATTCTCACAGCTGTTTCAGTTCTGGGTTTCTCCAAATCTCAGCTCTTGGAAAAGCATCTGTGTTCATCTTTTCAGCTGGTAGCATAAGTCACAGCTTATGGCGAGGCCATCCGTGGTTGGTCCTCAACCCCTGACCTCGTTGACCTAAGCAAGCAGGCCAGAGGAGGGCCAGGGGTGGATGACTGTCATCTTTGGTGCCTTAATACCAGACAGTGAGTCCTTCTGGAGAATTAGACCTCCTTTCTAACCCTGTGTTTCCTGTGTGGGCAGGTCAAGGCCCTTCTGGAAGAAATACTGGAGCGGGTGACAGACGAGTTTAACATCCCAGAGCTGATGGCCAGGGTGGAGGAACGCACCCCCTACATCGTGGTTGCCTTGCAGGAGTGTGAGCGGATGAACACACTCACCAGGGAGGTCCGGCGCTCGCTGAGGGAGCTGCACCTCGGCCTGAAGGTGCGTGAGGACTTGGGTGGGAAGGGCGTTGCCAGCTGGGTCGCCTTGAGGAGAAAGTGGGACCGGGGATCCTGGGAGCTGGAGACCAGTTCTCCTGCAGCATTTCCAAATGCCCAAGAGGGTGTCATCCCCGGAACCAGAGTCTGCTCAGGTTGCAGGGCGGGTAAGACACAGGGCCTAGAAGCCTGACGCTGTGCTGAGGTTAGAATGAGCTATGACTGGCTGGTTGGCTAGGTGAGCTGCCCAGGAGACTACACTCTGAATGACCAAACGAGACAGAAGTCTTCACACCCGAGTGTCTTCCACTGCCATAGGTAACATCGCCTTCCCGTGAGGCAAAAAGGTGTTTGCCTCTGAGTTTCCAGGAGGCTGCACTGCGGTTTCTGTCCTCGGGTCCTAAAAGTACGGTTCTAGACTGGCATCAACTCCCAACTCTTCCATGTCCTCACTGTGTGGCCTTAACGTGACTTAAACCTCGCTGTGTCTCAGTTTCTTCATCTGTACAACAGGGATAATTTCATAGGGCTTTGGGAGAACTAAGTAAATTCATTTACATAGAGTGTTGAGAACAATGTGGTAAGTACCCATAGGTATGAGCAGGAAGTCTTATCACCCCATCAGGGGAATGGAAAGAATTTTAATCTTTTACAACCTTGAGGTGGTTCTAAGATCCAAAGATCTGAAAGAGCCAAGGTTGCACAAGCTGAGGTTTCTCCGATCGGTGAAAGAGCCTCCTATTTCTACAAGCGTTTATGTAAACAAGGTTACTTTTTGCACCATAAGCATATGATGTCAAATGCGGAGCACAGAGCCTAATAGGTAGGCATTGTTATAACCGTTCATCTGTAAACAGGTAAGTGGGGAGGGCCTGCTGCCTTTTAGGAGCAGCTGAAGGTGACTTGTCAGTTTAGTAAAAGAATTGTGACCCCACACAGAGGGAAAGTGAGAGCCCACTTTTGTAGCCAACAATGAAATCTCAGCCCAGCCCGGACGTCGGGCTGTGGTGTGCTGCTGCCTTCCAGGCCGACGGTCACGTGTGCACAGGGAAACCAGACGGGAGTTTCTTCCCAATGTGGTCACATAGAAACTACCTAATAAACTGCAAAATCTAGGTTAGTGGGTTTTTTAAAAATCTGTTCATTTCCCTTCTGCCCCCAATATGGATGGAGAGAAATAAGGAGAAAGGTGAGATGGGAAGGGATGTTGAAAGCTGACAATGCTTCGTAATGTTTCCAAATTAGGCTCCAGCTTGTAATGAAATGAAATACAAAACTTTGTAGAACAATCTCAAGTGTAAATAAGGACTCTGCCTGTCACACGGTGCAGCTCCATTACTGTGGCAGGCAGGTATACATTAGTAATTCTCTTGAGTAGATTTGTTGCAACCTTAGCCTATTGGATCCATGCGATTTGGTGCTGTCTGTTTACCCATTCGACTTCCAATTCACTCACTCATTTTTCTGCCAAGAGCTTTCCCTGAGGTTTGGTGTCAGAATTGCAGAGCGTGCCTGGGAAAAGGCGAGGGAGGCAGGGAGGTTTCTCTTTATTCCAGTCTAGGCAAGCGGGGCTGATCCATGAGCTCTTTGCCCTCCATGCTAGAGGGGCGCCTTCTGATGGATGAAGAAGTGAGAAACTACTCAGCTCCAAGCTTCTCACCCGAACGCTGGTGGGAAACCATGATCGGCCTTGCTGACCAGCTTACCTGGCGGGGGGCGGGGAGGAAATTCTCACTTCTTTCCTTTCCTCTCTTTCTCTTCAACAGTCACTTTAAAGTTCTAGGAGGGTTTTAGGTGGAGCACAGGAGGACATGGGACAACTTACGCTACCTGGCACAGTAAACAGGCAAACCCAAATGCTCTGCCCAGGCTGGGCACCAAGTTAGAAAACATCTAACTTTTTTAATCATTAAATCAACACTCTTAGCGTTTATGATAAAGAAATTCTTACTTGTAATCATTCACAGTTGGCTGGATAGGAAACCATAATGCTACCCAAAATGTGTTAGCTGAACTGAGAGGCCCGGATGACTGTGAGAACTCCAAGCACACAGCTTGTGGGGAAGGCAGGGTGGTCACCTGGGGGTGGTCAGCTGGTCACAACCATGTTTCCACAGAGAGGAATTCCCTCGGGAATTCACCACCGTCAGAAAACTGGAGCTCAGCCTTACATAGTGAAGAACCAGGTCCTGCAAGTGTATCAGAGCTGACTGGTCAAAGGCCCTGACTCCCACTAACCAAATGCACAAAAGCCTGATGTACAAAACTCCCAAAGGCCAAGGCCAATTCATTCTTCACAATAACAACTAGTTATACATTTCAAAGGATCATGCAGTGATGAAAATTCTCTGCCTGTGTAAGAAAATTACATGAGACTCCAAATTCTTAGACCTGCCCTGTACACTGCAGTAGCTGCTAATGACAGGTTAGCACTTGAAACATGGCTAGTCCCAATCAGATGTGTCTTAAGCGTAAATGAAATGCCAGATTTCAAAGATTTTTAAATGTAAAATACCTCATTAATAGTTTTATATTGATCACATATTGAAATATTTGACATTATAGATATATTGAATTAAATAAAATACATTGCAAAAATTAAGTTCATCTGTTTTTTGTTTTTTGTTTTTTTACTTTTCTAAATGTGACTACCAGAAAATGTAAAAGTGCCTACACAGCTCTCATTTGCAGCTTGCATTGTATTGCATTTTTGGGAAGTGCTGTCGTAGGCGGAGCCATGGCCAGCCTAGAATCTGGGCGGGGCTGAGAATTTTTTAATTATTCAAATGTTTGATGGCATCAGACTTTTTTCCCTATGCTTCAGAGGCTGATTACCCCTTCTGCTTGACAAAATTGGTTTCTAAGTATGTGAAAGATGTTGAAACTGAAAGGCCAGCTTGCAGACTTAGAGAGTTACTCCAGCTACTTACTCTGATATACTGCGTGTTACAGGGCAGGTCTGAGAGGGGTGCCTGGCTTTGGCCCTTTAATGACTGACAGACACCACCCACCAGACAGCTGCCAGCCCAAATGCCTTCGGTCTTCTGGCCACACTCCATCAGAACCTCAGGTGGATGGGCTGCGGTCACCCTCAGCCTGGAAGCCAGCCAGGAAGGGGTAGAACCCATATCATTCCCACCTTCCTCACCGCTCATGTTTTATACAAAAGAAAACTGTTTGCAAAGACCATCTTCATAGAGGAAAAAGCAGGCAGGGGCTCACCCTCAGAACAGGGGCAGCCGGCAGCCCCTGGAGAAGGAAGCGCGTGGGTGCTGATGTCCCCGGGGACGGATGCTGGCTGCGCGCATGCAAGCCCAGAGCACCAGCCACTTCAGACACTGCAGCAGTGCCCTTTCCAGACAGATGGTCTTGGCCCTCCAGAGGTTGGAGTCCTGGACTGGAGGCTACAAATCTGAGTTTTAACAAACTCATTGACTTAAAGCAATGAAGGCCTACCAGAAAAATAAGGTTTTTATTCTATATATCAAAGAAAGTTTATGAGAGCACTTATCGATGAAATAGATGAATACAGCCAGGTAGCCCTCATATCCACCATCAGGTACCCCCAGCCCCTAGATCCCCCAGATTTCCCTGCAATGCTGACATGTAGCAAGCAAGTCACAGGACCCTGAAATGGGTCATTTTCTTAAGAGAAGGATTCACTGTTTCTTGGTAAGTTTTCTTTTCGTTGCCTGTTGACCTGTGAATAAGTGCAGATGTTCATTGGCCTTACGTGGGATCCAGGCTGGAGGAGTCTAGGAAACTGGGCTTGAGCAAATGAAGCAGGCTTGCCTAGGCTGGTGGGCCTGAGTCTAAGAAGGGCCTCACTACCCAGAGTTTGGCCACAAAAACTTCCCGTCTGCCAACTCCAGCCTCCACCACTCTGGCAGCATCTTAATAAACAATTTTTTTCTGAACACCTTTCAGGAAATGCTGTCCTAGAGGCTGTAGATCTATTCTTCTCCTAAGAGAGACACAGTTCCACTTAGTGAATAGAGGGCAGCGTTCTCTCGTTTCTTCTCACCCTTCCTCTGAAGACAAAGCATTTCTACTTCCGCTCAAGGTCATGGGAATATCCGAGATCAGAAACGGAAATACCAGGCCAATGATTTCTTCTTTCCCTAACTTCTTCCTGCTTCACTCTCAAACTGACAAAATCTAAACCATAGCACTTCCCTAAGGCTCCCTCATTCGCACCTTCAATTAGTGAATGCAAAATCTCTGTCACAATAAATTATAATCATAAGCAGATGTGAGAAATTCTTAAGAAAACCAAGTTACATGTCTTATGTTCCTCTGTTATCAAAATGATTTCAGGTTTCTGAAGGGTGTTAAAATGTAAGCATTGCATATTTTTTACTATCAGGTTTTATTTTTAGAGCATTTTTAGATTTACAGCAAAATTGTGCAGAAGGTACAGAGAGTTCCACGTCGCTCTGCCCCCTCCATGCACAGCTCTCCCCACTGTCAACTTCCTCACCAGAATGGTCCAGCTGTTACCACTGATGAACCTACTTTGATTCATCACAGTGACCCAAGCAAGGACCATAGCTTTCATTAGGGTCCACTCTTTTTTTTTGTTTGTTTGTTTTACTGATTTCAGAAAAGCGAGAGAGAATCATTGATGAGAGGGAATCATTGATCAGCTGCCTCCTGCATGACCCCCATTGGGGATTGAGCCCACAACCCGGGCATGTGCCCTTGACCCGAATCGAACCCCAACCTCCTGGTTCATAAGCCAACGCTCAACCACTGAGCCATGCCTGCCGGGTAGGGTCCACTCTTGATGCTGTACATTCTGTGGATTTGGAGAAATGTGTAATGACATGTATCCACCATTATAGTGTCTTAGAGACTAGTTTCACTGCCCTAAAAATCTTCTCCCCTGCATATATTTTAACCTTAAGCACATCATTCCTTATCACAACAGAAGTCACAGAAGTAGATGCTCATGTGACATCACTGTTGTCAGAGTGGCACTTGGCTGTAGGAGGCATGGTAACCCAGAGTAAGGAGTGGACTCAGCCAGGGAAATACTCGGAAACACAGGACTTCACTGTACAAGCAAATGACAGTGGCTGGCAGACCCAGTCCCATCTGAGTCTCTCTCTCACAGCCCTCGGAAGAGGTGCCAAAGGACAGGACATCTTCACCACTCTGTTTCAGTACTGCTGACCCAGTCTGTCAGTCATGTTATGGGACGACTCCAGGATGGGGGACATTTACTCCCAGTCTACTCACATGGCAGACAACACTCACATGTATGATACATTTCCATAGACACACCCAGATTGAACAAAACCCCAGAGCTTTGTATAATCATGTAAGTAAAATGGCCATTAAAAAATTCTTAATTTTTTAATTTTAAAAAGGAAAATAAATATGGCCCATGTATTTTTTTTTAAGTCTCTTGGACTTTAATTTTGTAATGAGTCTTAATTTGTCTGCATATCTTCTTAACTACAGTTTGGCCAGCAAGTTTGTGTGAGAGTATGCCCCCCAAAAAAAACATGTTTTATTAAAATTGCAACAAGTAGAGCCCTGGCCAGGTAGCTCAGTTGGTTAAAGCATTTTTCTGATACACCAAGGTTGCAAGTCAATCCCCGGTCAGGGCATATACAAGAATCAACCAATGAAAGCATAACTAAGTGGAGCAACAAATCGATGTTTCTCTCTCTCTCCCTTCCTCTCTCTCTATATATAAAAATCAATACATTTTTTTTAAAGACTTAAATATAGCCCTAGCCAGTTTTGCTCAGTGGATAGAGTGTCAGCCTGCGGACTGAAGGGTGCCAGGTTCGATTCTGGTCAAGGGCAAATGTCCAGATTGTGGGCTCGATCCCCAGTGTGGGGCATACAAGAGGCAGCCAATCAATGATTCTCTCATCATTGATATTTCTATCTCCCTCTTTCTCTCTTTTCCTCTCTGAAATGTAGCTAATGTGACTAAGGAAGGGATATTTAATTTTATCATTTTAAATCACTTGCAGTTAAGTAGCTACATAGGGCTAGTAGTCATTGGATTGGACACAGTAGACCTAAGGCATCTGTATTGCATGCAATGTAAGGCCCAAAACAATGGGTAGGGACTTGCCTACCAGCTATGTCCTCTAGGGAGGATGTCAGATAGTTTTCCCAGAAGAAGAGTCCCTCATCCTGCCCAAAGGTGAACTGAAGCCCCTCCCCACTAAATGGTTTGAGCTCTTAAAGGCCATTGTTTTGGTCCATTGCAAATACTTCTACCATGGACCGCCCTTCTGGTTCTCTTCTCTGGGGTGTATTAGTCAGGTCAGGCTGCAATAACAAAATACCACAGCCTGGGGGTAATTAAGCAACAGGCATTTATTTTCTCACAGTTCTCAAGGTTTACACATGGCCACTTTCTCTCTCCTCTTCATATGGCCAGGGGAGAGGGAGGGAGGAATATGAGAGAGAGATTGATCTTCTCTTCTTCTTATAAGGCCACCAGTCCTATTGGACTAGGTCCACCCTTAAGACCTCAGTTAGCCCTAATCGGCTTGGCTCAGTGGATAGAGCGTCAGCCTTCGGACTCAAGGGTCCCAGGTTTGATTCCGGTCAAGGGCATGTACCTTGGTTGCAGGCACATCCCCAGTGGGGAGTGTGCAGGAGGCAGCTGA
>NW_005367626.1:761770-772483 GCF_000412655.1 Myotis brandtii
AGGCAGCTGAATCGATGTTTCTCTCTCATCGATGTTCCTAACTCTCTATCCCTCTCCCTTCCTCTCTGTAAAAAATCAATAAAATATATTAAAAATAAAAAATATATATATATTAAAAAAAGACCTCATTTAACATTAATTACCTCCTAAAGGCCCATCTCCAATACAGTCACATTGTGGGTTAGGGCTTCAACATACAAATTTGGTGGATACTATTCAGCCCATAACAGAGGTTTCTCTCACCTGTCAACTCTGAGGGTTGGAGCTGCCTCCCATAGACAAGTTGCCACATTAGCCTGACTGATGTGGACCTAGTGCAGTGGTTCTCAACCTTGGCTGCACATTAGAATCACCTGGGAATCTTTTTAAAATCCTGATTTCTGCCAAGACCGGTTTGGCTCCTCTTTCATGAATGAGCGAAGTGAAGTGGCATCAAGGCTACTGAGCAGTGGGACTGTGTCCTGTTTATGGGCATCACCCATCATGTCTGTTAGAAAAGGAGTGTTGAGAACCACTGATTCGGGCCTCCCAGCCCTCCTGCCTCCCTAGACGACACTGTGCACAGCCACTGCCCTCTCTGCGTGATGCAGCCCCCAGCGCTGCCAAGACATGCCTGCCACCACAGCCCTCTAGCCCCTTTGCCTAGCTATGGCTTTTCCCATCTTAGAAACACACCTGTACATGTACCTTGTTTATAAGCCTTTCTCTGACCTGTGCCACCTGATCGTGTTCACTGTACTTGTCTACGCTTATACAAGAAGATCCAGCAGTGCTCCTGGACCCATCTACACTCAACCGCATCTCTTAAAAACTGCTCTTAAGTCATCACTCAAGCCTTTCCACAGATATAAACCCTGCTTCCTCAGTTAAACTATCAGCTCAGCAAGTAAGGATTCTTCTCACTGTTACACATTTCTGGGAGAAAAGCATTAGGATAGTCCTCGCTGTGTGGCTGTGTGTCTAAGAGCAAAGGTGACGTGAGGAGGAGAAGGGAGCTCAGCTGCTCGGCTGCACCCGTTCACCCCTCAGTAGGTGTCGTTCTGTTGAAAGTAATTTGCGTGTTTACCACTGCAAATACCATGTGGCCTGGGAAGAAGTCAGTGTGCTTGCCTTTATAAATCAGGGATTTAGAAAATCACACAGACGCACATTCATCAGTCCATTAAAGGTCCTTGGCTTGGATGATTCTTGATGACGTTAAGTTTTTCAATGATTCCTTTTCCACACTGAGAGTTCCTTTTTGGCCCAAACAGAGACAGACCCTGGTTACAAAAGGAAATTTTTATAATTGTGATAGTAACCTCTGTGAAGTATTGAATTGATGCTTAAAAGTGACTTATCTGGTTTTCTTTTTATGGCCGACAAACCAGATTTACCTTAAGTAGAAAACCAGACAATATGTGAAAAACGACAGGTACCCCAGGACTGTGGTACTTGGGAAAAGGGAAATAAGCCTAGGTGGTGGGTCCATAGTTGAGCATCGACCTATGAACTAGGAGGCATGATTCGATTTCCGATCAGGGCACATGCCCAGGTTGTGGGCTCAATCCCGTGTGAGGTGTGCAGGAGGCAGCCGATCAATGATTCTCTCTCATCATTGATGTTTCTATGTCTCTCTCCCTCTCCCTTCCTCTTTAAAAAAAAAAAAAGAATAAAAGGAAACAAGAAAGGTTTCCCCTCATTGAATGAGCCCCTCATTGCATAAACTTACTGTGTGGAGGAAGCCTCAGGAAAAAGTCCCAAATTCCTCCCCTAGCCCCTTTGCCTAGCTATGACTTTTCCCATCTTAGAAACACACCTGTACATGTACCTTGTTTATAAGCCTTTCTCTGACCTGTGCCACCTGATTGTGTTCACTGTACTCGTCTACACTTATAGATCCAGCAGTGCTCCTGGACCCATCTACACTCAACCACATCTCTTAGAAACTGCTCTTAAGTCATCACTCAAGCCTTTCCACAAATACTAGTATAAACCCTGCTTCCCCAGTTAAACTATCAGCTCAGTAAGTAAGGATTCTTCTCATTGTTACACATTTCTGGGAGAAAAGAGTTAGGATAGCCCTCACTGTGTGGTTGTGTGTCTAAGAGCAAAGGTGATGTGAGGGGGAGTAAGGGAGATCAGCTGCTCAGCTGCACCCATTCACTCCTCAGTAGGTGTCGCTCTGTTGAAAGTAATTTGCATGTTTACCACTGCAAATACCATGTGGCCTGGGAAGAAGTCAGTGTGCTTGCCTTTATAAATCAGGGATTTAGAAAATCACACAGACGCACATTCATCAGTCCATTAAAGGTCCTTGGCTTGGATGATTCTTGATGACGTTAAGTTTTTCAATGATTCCTTTTCCACACTGAGAGTTCCTTTTTGGCCCAAACAGAGACAGACCCTGGTTACAAAAGGAAATTTTTATAATTGTGATAGTAACCTCTGTGAAGTATTGAATTGATGCTTAAAAGTGACTTATCTGGTTTTCTTTTTATGGCCGACAAACCAGATTTACCTTAAGTAGAAAACCAGACAATATGTGAAAAACGACAGGTACCCCAGGACTGTGGTACTTGGGAAAAGGGAAATAAGCCTAGGTGGTGGGTCCATAGTTGAGCATCGACCTATGAACTAGGAGGCATGATTCGATTTCCGATCAGGGCACATGCCCAGGTTGTGGGCTCAATCCCGTGTGAGGTGTGCAGGAGGCAGCCGATCAATGATTCTCTCTCATCATTGATGTTTCTATGTCTCTCTCCCTCTCCCTTCCTCTTTAAAAAAAAAAAAAGAATAAAAGGAAACAAGAAAGGTTTCCCCTCATTGAATGAGCCCCTCATTGCATAAACTTACTGTGTGGAGGAAGCCTCAGGAAAAAGTCCCAAATTCTGCTGAACTAAGGAAGCAAGTGAGTTCCTGGGGGCCAAGGTCCAGTTTCAGAGTAGAACACCCAAGGCAGGGACTGCACAGAGCTCCAGAGATCTGCAGACGCACCCCGAGACTGGGCTGGATACTGCTCTGCACATGAGTGAGAAAAAACTCCCAAAGCTGGGAAAGACCACCAGAAAGGAGCAGTGCAAACAATTACCAGAACTCACACAAAGCGGAGAACAGATTGCGTTCCCACTAGCCAGAGTAGAAAAGACACACAACAGGAGGTCTGAGGGAGAAGCCTCAGTATTGGACCTAGACTAAAAGCCAGTCTAGACCCTCCCTGCTTCCCACTAACACAAAGCTGAAATGCAGGCTTCTGACCGATCCTTTAGAGTGAGTTAACTACAAGCAAAAAATAAATTCCAGCACTTTTTAAAGGAATAAAACAAAAGCTAGCACACACGTATGTAAAATTCGCAGCATTTGACATAAAATAAACAAATTATAGGCATGTAAAGAAGCAGGACTCCATAGCCAGGAGAAAAGCTGATCCATTGAAATGGAGCCAGAAATGGCAGGGATGGTGGAATTAGTAGACAAGGATGTTGAGACAACTATTATGAGTTTGCTCTATATGTTCAAGAAGATAGAAGACAATAAGGCCATGATGAAATGGCAAACAAAGATATAAAAAAAGACACAGTGAAATATATGGAGATGAAAAATATATTATCTGAAATGAAAAAAAATACTTTGGAGAATTAACAACTAATTATGTAGTGCAGAAGAAAAATTGGTAAGTGAAAATAGAGTAATGAAACTATCCAAATGAGGGGAAAAGAAAAAAAAGAGCTCCTCTGGGGTGAAATGACTGCTTAAGTTTGGAAGCTCAAGAAAGTCCCAATGCAGGACTCCAGCCACATCTCCCTGCCTAGCTTCCCTTCCCAGCCTCTCCTCAGGCACCTCAAGTCTGTGCCTCTTTCCCTGCGCCAAAGAAGCCTGGGACTCATCTCTGCTTCTACAGTCTACTCAGAATGTGACTGTACATGCACACAACTCTGAAGGAAGATTAAACGTGGGTCTCAAGCCCTGGCTGGATTGGCTCAGTGGATAGAACATTGGCCTGAGAACTGAAGGGTCCCAGATTCGATTCCAGTCAAGGGCACATGCCCAGGTTGCAGGCTCGATCCCCAGCATGGGCCATGCAGGAGGCAGCCAATCGATGATTCTCTTTCATCATTATGTTTCTATCTCTCTCTCCCTCTCCCTCTCCCTCTCCCTTCCTCTCTGAAATCAATAAAAACATATTTGGGGGGGGGAAATGTGGGTCTCAAAAATGGTAAAAGTCCAGAGTCAACAGTTTCAGATCGGTTCCAAAGAAGGCAAACCACTGTTTACTGCTGATGAAAGTGAAGTTGTGGTTGGTGCTGATAGGCATCGAGTAACTGGGCCTGAAGGGGCTCTTTTTGAACTTTCAGTGGAAACACCTCTCGTTAGAGCTGACCCATTTCAGGAGTTGAGATTAGAATCTCCCACACAAAGTCTAAGCATGGATGCCCCAAAGGTGTTCATATGAAAGCTCATGCTGGGAAAATCAAGGCCCTTTCTCAAATGGACATCCTTTTTCATAGTAATGATGGGATGCTTGTGCTTGAAACTGAAACTGTATGTTTACCCAAGTTGGTTCAGGGAACTCAGGGTCCTGCTGGCAGCTCACAAAGACTCTATGAAATTTGTGTGTGTCCAGATGGGAAGCTTTACCTGTCTGTGGCTGGCGCAAGTACCACATGATATGAAAACAGTCACATCTGTCCCTAAACCACCCACATCTTCCATGGAGAATCTGCCTTGTTTCAGTGAACTTTAGAGATCTTAAGCCTTCACACTTAGAGCAACTTGACACCCTGGAAAACTGAGGTGGCAGATGGAAGTAGGACACACTTTCAAAAGGAACTCAAAAAGGAAACTGTGCAAATGAAAGGGTTCAGATGAATGGTGTGTGGGTGGTAGATGCCAAAGCCAAAGAAATAACAAAAGAATGTGTTCATTCTACTAGATTGATTTTCATCAGGACCTTGTGAATTTTCTTTTCCTTTCTTGTACATGTCAATCTACAATGAAATAGTGAATTGCTGTGTGGAATTAATTTATGATGTTCAAGTGTGGATATCTAATTCCCCCAAAAGTAGCATTGGTCAATACTAAGATGCCCCCAAAGTTCTATGATGTGTTTTCATTATATCACTCAAACCTGTGAGTTCTCTCTTAATTTTAATGCAAAGTATGTAAAGTTTCACAAAAAAATATATTTTAAATGGACTTTAAGGTTGATCTGATTTTCAATATGTAGTCAAAGAAATAAATTATACAAAATTAATCATGATTTCTTTATAGTCAATGAGCAAAAATCAACCTATATCCCCCCCCCCAAAAAAAAGACTAAACATAAGTGTATGGAGCATCAATGACCTGTGCAATCATCTATCATAGGTATAATTAGAGTCCTAGAAGGAAAGGGTTGAGCAGGGGAAGGTAAACAGAAAAAAATTAATTTGAAGAATTGAGGACCACATTTCTGCAAATTTGATGAAAACTATAAACCCATAGGCACAAGTCCCACACAATAAGTCTAATGAAAACTAGGTGAAGATACCTCAATAAAGTTTCTTAAACCCAATGGTTAAGAAAAATCTTAAAAGCAACCAGAGGTAAAAATAGAAAATATATACAAAGGAGAAAAAAAAATGACAGCAAGAACCTTTTGTAGATACAGAAGAGATTATTTTAAAATTTATGTATAAAAACAAAGAACTAGAAGAGTGAAAACAATTTTGAAAAAGAATAAGGTGGGGGGAAAGTAGTTTACCTAATTTCAAGACTTATTACAGTATATAGATAGGATAATTAAGACTGTGTGGTACTGGGTAGAAGGATAGATACCCAAAACAGAATAAAAAGCTGGGAGGGGCTATTATTCTGCCTACTACACATACTATGGAATACTACTCCGAAATAAAAAGGAATGAACTATTTGATATATTCAAAAACGTGGATAAATTTTTAAAGAATTAAGCTGAGTAAAAAAAGGCAATCCCAAAAGGCTTCAAACTCTATGATTCTAATTACATAGTATTCCTGAAGTGACAAACTCACAGAAATGGAAACTAGGACAGTGGTCACTAGGGGTTATAGAAAGGATGTGACAGGAGAAAATCGGATGTGACTATACAATGAATCCTTGTGTGCCCGCCATGTTCCGCGCCGCCCCCTGGTGGTCAGCACACGTCATAGCGAGCGATGGAACTCCCACTCTCCCAGTCAAATTCCCGAGGGGACACTGTGCATATTAGGCTTTTATATATATAGATGTGCATCTGCAATTATCTCAAAATAAAAGGTTTAATTTAAATAAAAAGCAGAGGGAATAATTTCCAACAAATGTTATGAGGCCAGAATTAACTTGATACCAAAGACATTATGAGAAAAGAGAATGAGAGATGAGCATTCTTCATACACACACAAAGCTGAAGCCTGAGGATCTGTATTCCCCCAAATCAAGATTTCCTTCAGAAATCAAACTATTAGCCCTAACTGGTTTGGCTCAGTGGATAGAGCATCGGCCTGCGGACTGAAGGGTCCCAGGTTTGATTCCAGTCAAGGGCATGTACCTTGGTTGCAGGCACATCCCCAGTAGAGGTAGTGCAGAAGGCAGCTGATCGATGTTTGTCTCTCATTGATGTTTCTAACTCTCTATCCCTCTCCCTTCCTCTCTGTAAAAAAATCAATAAAATATATTAAAAATAAAAAAGAAATCAAACTATTAGGCGACTTTAAGGAACCCTCTTCCAATGGCTAAGTGAAATTCGTAAAGAAAGTTTTTCAGTGAAAACCATCTGTAAATTAAACTGTGTAACCTTATGTTTCTAAGCTGCATGCAAAGGCTGGCGAAGAGTCGAGTTTGTTTTGGATGGGGTTGAATCGGCATGGAACCCTCAGGTGGTTTGAGGTCTGCAGTGGACGGGTCCACTACCACCAGTAGGTAGGCGTAGACTGATGTAACTGGAGCAGGGAGAGTTTTAAAGGACCAGCCTTGGATGAAACAAACCTTGCAAATAAAGTACTAGATGGGACAGTCATTGTGTCGCCCACCCCTGGAGTCTTCTCCTGTCTTTCTGAGGGCCATGAGCCAGAAATCCCTAAGGCTGGCTGTTTGCAGGGACTTGCTGCCCCCTCACTTTCTCCTCCCATTCTTTGTTTTCAGGGGGAGCTGACCATGACCAGTGACATGGAGAACTTAGAGAACAACCTGTACCTAGACACCGTGCCAGAGCCCTGGGCCAGACGAGCCTACCCTTCCACAGCAGGCCTGGCCGTCTGGTTTTTGGACCTCCTCAGCCGAATCAAGGAGTTGGAGGCTTGGGTAGGCGACTTTGCAATGCCCTCCACGGTGTGGCTGACAGGCTTCTTTAACCCCCAGTCCTTCCTGACCGCCATAATGCAGTCCATGGCCCGCAAGAACCAGTGGCCACTAGACCAGATGGCCCTGCAATGTGACGTGATGAAGAAGAATAGAGAGGATTTCAGAAGCCCTCCTCGGGAAGGAGCCTATGTCCATGGCCTCTTCATGGAAGGTGCTCGCTGGGATGCACAGGTAAATCCTGGGAGGAGCCACGGGACACCCTCTGTGGGCTGGTTAAATACACACTGCCTCCCATAAAGTGTGCTTACTAAAAGGGATATTCCTGAATCTTCTGACCTAGATCATCTTTCCTTGAGGTTGACAAGCCATTTGAGGCAACCAGGGATGGTGCAGCGAGCACAGGCTTGGCAGAGGGAGGGGAGTGGGTAAAAGCAACAGCTCTGATCCCTATTCTATGGATGAAGATGGAGCATAGCTTCCTCTGCTCAAAAGTCAAAATGCTCTAGAGGGTGGATGAGGTCACATCAGAAACTAGAACAGGATATAGCCAAAGGCTTACAATCGAAAGCATTTGCTGACAGCTGTGTCTTACTCATCTTTACCCCAGCACCTAGCATGACATCTGGCAAATAGTTACATTCAATATGCTTATGAAATGAATCAAAAAATAAAACTCAGGTAGACTCAAAGGGATTAATTTGTATATGAAAAATGTCAGCTTTTGCAACTCTCCTTGCAAAAGTGATTTAGGCCAGAAAGCAGCATCAGATGCATCCCACTTGCAGGTTGCTGAAAGAACCTGTGAGGGGAAGGCATAGAGACAGCCAGCCCTTCCCAGCCTCATCTCCTGGATCTTCTGCAGGAGCAGGCTGCTGGCTGCGCTCTGGGTCTGATCTAACATGGCTTTCCTCACGTTCTTGTCCTCAGGCTGGGGTCATTACAGAGGCCAAGCTCAAGGATCTGACACCCCCGATGCCTGTGATGTTCATCAAGGCCATTCCTGCAGACAAGCAAGATTGCCGCAGTGTCTATGCTTGTCCTGTATACAAGACATGTCAGCGGGGACCCACCTACGTATGGACTTTCAACCTGAAGACCAAGGAGAACCCATCCAAGTGGGTTCTAGCTGGAGTAGCTTTGCTTCTCCAGATTTAGCTTCCTTCGGAGCCACTGAGAAAACAAGGCCGGGCTGGAGACTGCCCAGAGGGACAAGTGGCTGAGGGTGATCACAGACACATAAAGACAAGAAATCATAAGCACTCACAATTCTGTACAATTCTTTTAGCCTTGTGCTCTGTTAAGGGATGTTTTCTTCATTTGATTACTTATAGGAATAAAGAGATAGGCTCGACTCTTCTGGGCTAGGCTTAGCTCTCTTCAGAAGAGCTGAGCATAGCCAAAAAAGCCAAACTAACCCCACAGAGCTGAGACTGAGACGTGCCTTAAAGGGACGGTGAGCTGGAAGAGTGTGGACCTAGGAGCTAGGGGAGAGGTATTTCCTAACACTGAACCTTCCCTAATAAAGTGATTTATTCTCCAACTGTGTCTGGTCCAGGCTTTGAGTTGCAGGGTCATAAATGATCCTTAAGAGCTGAAGAGAAAAAAGCCACAAGCACGAGCCCTGACGCTGTTGCAGGCACCTATGCTCCGAGCTCTGGCTCCCAGCTGCTCCACAGAGGAGCACCATTGGCATCACCCATAAATCAGTCTGCTTGTTAACAAGCTGCCCAGGTGCGTTGTATGCACACTAGGGTTTAAGAAGCATTACTCTGGACCAGGAGCCACCACACATTTCCTGTAAAGGATCATGGTAAATATTTTAGGCTTTGCAGGGCATATAGCTTGGTTGCAACTACTCAATTCTGCCACTGTAGCCCCAAAGCAGCCATAGACAATACAGAAATAAATGGGTTTGGCACAGTCCAACAAGATTTTGTCTACAAAAGCAGTGGGCCATACTTTGCTGATCACTACTCTAGAGAATATCCCACACATACATTCACACATATTCAATACATTTTATCTAACACCTACCATTTGCTAAGAACACACTGAATAATAGGCTGTTTCCTGTATCTCTGTCATCCATCAGATCATCAGGAGGGAACCAAGAAGAAACCCTTCACTTAAAGCTGTTTAACCTAGAAGTTTCCGAGAATTTACTCTGTGGAATGAGTTTTCACTGGGAGCTCAAGGAGTTCCACAGTTTTAGTGTTTTAAAGAACTCCATGGCTAGGCTTCTTTGGTAAGAAGAGTCTAGGAGGGCCCAGTAACCCTTTCAGAATCTCTGCTCCCGCATATCTTGCAGAGACTTTTCTGGATTGAGCAGGCATCAGAGTCCCATGGGAGGGCTTGTTAACAAAGAGATTGCTGGGCCCATCCTTTAGAATTTATGGTTCAGTAAGTCTAACAACTTGCCAAAGCAGCTGGTCTGGGAACCACACTTTGAGAACTCCTGATTTAAAACATAAAAAGCCAGCCCTGGCCGGTGTAGCTCAGTTGGCTGAGTGTCAGCCCATGCACTGAAAGGTAGCTGGTTAGATTCCCAGTCAGGGCACATGCCCAGGTTGGGGTTTTGGTTTGGACCTGGGTGCATGTGGGAGGCAACCGATGTTTCTCTCTCTCCCTCTCTCTCTAAAATCAATAAAAGCATTTAAGTATTTTTTTTTAAAGCATACAATCCTACAAATCTGCAGAATCTCATGCCTATTCCATCCTGATTTTCCTGCTTTCTGCCCTGTGGTTCCTGCATCACCTAAAAAGAGGCCTTATTCCTCATCTTCCTGATAGAAGGAAGTTAACAAATGCCTCTGGAATACAGGAATTCCAACTTGTTTGGTCTCTCCTCTCTTCAACCAGTAATGTAGTTCCCATTGTTTGCCAACAACTACCAGTTTCTTATCTACAGGTTGTGTTTTCAGCTCTGTCCTCCTCAGTAGCATCCTCCTCCCTGACCCTCACACCAAGGACAGAAAAATAAGAGCAGGCCAGGGGAAGACCCAGGTGGAAGGAGGGTGGAAGTCTCAGTCTCTGGAGCAGGACACTTTGGGGCACATAACTTTTTGAGACAAGGACAAGTGGGCAGGTTAGATATATGTGTTCATAAAACTCTAGATAGCACTATAAATACTATTGATTTCTTCCTAATACCTACAAACAAAATTAAATAATAAAGACATTTTTAAGGTACAGAACACTTTGGCAAAAATGATAGCCTAAGCCAGTGGTCAGCAAACTCATTAGTCAACAGAGCCAAATATCAACAGTACAACGATTGAAATTTGAGAGCCAATTTTTTTAAACTTAAACTATATAGGTAGGTACATTGTTATTAACTTAATTAGGGTACTCCTAAACTGGCCTTTGCTAAAAACGTCCTCAATCTGATTGAGGTACGTTCACTGAGGTCAACCCCTTCCAACTCTCCCATCCACACT
>NW_005367626.1:773047-777499 GCF_000412655.1 Myotis brandtii
CTTTCAAATTTCGAGTTCCACAGTTCTTTGTTTTTTAAATCCAGCAATTGCATTTCAAAGTTGCCAACGTCAATATTAAAGGGAGGAAAGTTTAATTGTTACAGTAGCATTGAGGTTTTTTAACAAAGGCTAACGTCGCTTTGCTGTTTCTGAATTCCTGAAACCTGTTGAGAAAAGCTTCCCTCATATTTAAAATACCGCACGTGGTATTTTGTGGAAGAGCCACACACAAGGGACCAAAGAGTCACATGTGGCTTGCAAGCCGCGGTTTGCCGACCACTGGCCTAAGCAGACGCCAGGAGAAAGGGTGGCAGCTTGAGGTATGCAAGCAAGTGGGAGGTGGGCTCAGAAAGAGGACACCAGGACAGACTTACCTGAGACCAGGAGTGCCCAGCACAGGCCAAACTCTCACACCCAAGCACCAGGCTAGCACTTTCCTACCAACATCTAGCTACTTGATAAACTTGATGCATTTGTGTGGGATGATCTACCATTGAGGGTCTTCTATGAGAAAATGCATTTTGAGTTACAGCCAACGCACAGTGGAAACTTCAGACACAAAGAAGATAGGAGTGATTCTACTAAGTTTATTTTTAAAGAGGGACAGGACATTAATTTTGCACCAATATGACAAAGAACACACTGAGCTCCTGGTCCTCTATGCCCCCTTTCTGTAACAGATGGCCTGCTCCAGGACCCCAGCTCTAAAGGGCCGATCCCAGGTGCTTCCCATGACAGCAACTGCGGCTAATCCAGTTAACCTCCTCCCAGGTAGCACTTCTAATATGGGACCTCCAAGTGAGAGGTTGTTCCCATCTCTTCCCAAAAACAGATGCAATAAAAGACAAAGACTATTCTGTCTCCTGACGCAGAAGCAACAAATTAAACCAGCATGAGATCCAATCCACAGGCCGTCACATTCTCCAAGTCCAAACCCATGGCCAGATACTCTCTTCCCTCATCCAGGCATAAGAGAGAGCAGGGATATCTGCTAAGAGACCTAATTCCTCCTGGGGAGCTACGTGTTTCAAATGGGCCAGGACACAGAAACGGGCTAAGCGCGCGTGGCTACTGAAAGGGCTTCTTTCCTAAGTGGGTCCTTTGATGTTTATCAAGGCTGGAACTCCAGCTGAAACTTTTCCCGCAGCAGGAACATTTGTAAGGTTTCTCTCCTGTGTGAACCCTCTGATGCCTATTAAAGTTTGATCTTTGAATAAAGCTCTTCTCGCAGATGGGACACTTGTAGGGTTTCTCTCCTGTGTGAATTTTCTCGTGGTGGCGCAATCTGGAGAAGTCACTGAAGCCTTTCCCACAGTAGTCACATTTACAGGGCTTCTCTCCCGTGTGAATTCGCTGATGTTTCATGAAGTCTGAACTCCGCCTGAAGGCTTTTCTGCAGATGAGGCACTGGAAGTATTTCTCTCTTGTGTGAATTCTTTGGTGAAAAACAAGCTGAGAGTTCCTGTAGAAGGTTTTCCCACACTCCCTGCAGGTGGGCAGTTTCTGGGCCATGGGGGCTCTCAGCTGCCCTTTAGGCGAGGCCTCTCTCTTCCCCTCAAGACACAGCACGGACAGTTCCCCTGGATGAGGCTTAGGCACTTGACGGCCTCGCTGCTTCCCAGATTTCCTTTCTTGAGGAGAGAGCTGCTCCCCTACTCCCTCGCTTGGAAGGCTTTGCTGAGCCTCAGGGAGATTCTCTTCTCCAAAGCGACTCGGCTCCTCTTCAGTGAAGAGGCCACTCAGGGAAGCCTGAGCAGGCGCCTCCTCTGAGGCGCGACAGGGGGCATCTGGAGGCTCCTGGTCCCTGTGATTTTCCAAGTTTAGGTTTTCCTTGTCATTCTCCTGTCTATCTCCTGAAAGAAAAGATTTAAAATAGTTCAATGCATGGCATGCCCTACCTTCTGATCCATATGTCAAAGGTCATCAGTGAATACATAGTTATTGCAATATTAATAACTATTCCCTAGCTGTACATTACATTCCCATGACTTATCATTGCAAGTTTGTACTTCTTAATCTTCCCCTTTTCACCCATTCCCCCAAACCCTCTCTCCTCTGGCAACCATCAGTTTGTTATTTGTATCTAAGAGTTTCTGTTTCATTTTGTTTGTTCGTTTTGTTTTTTAGATCCTGTATATAAGTGAAATCGTATGGTATTTGTCTTTCTCTGACTTATTTCACTTGGCATAATACTCTCTAGGTCCATCCATGTTGTTGCAAATAGCAAGATTTCATTTTTTTTTTTTATGGCTGGGTAATATTCCATATTGTGTGTGTGTGTGCGCACACGGGCACCTCTTCTTTATTCATCTGTCAATGGAAACCTAGGTTGCTTCCATATCTTGGCTATTGTAAACAATGCTGCAATGACCATGGGTGGGTGCATATATCTTTTCAAATTAGTGTTTTCATTTTCTGAAGATACTGGTAAATACCCAGAAATGGAATTGCTAGGTCATATAGTAGCTCTATTTTATTAAGAATCAGAAAAGCAAGGGTATTATATGAGTGCAATTTTTAAAAATGACTGGTTATTACCTGATTACTAGAGGCCCGATGCACAAAATTCTTGCAAGGGGCTCGGCCCTTGCAGCCCTGGCTGCCTCGGCCGGCCCTCACGGCCCAGGCCATCCCTCGTAGCCCCAGCCATCCCTCACAGCCCCTCACAGCCCCGGCCAGCCCTCGCCACCCTGGTTGGCCCTCGCTGCCCCGGCTACCTCGGCCAGCCCTTGCAGCCCTGACTGCCTCGGCCAGCCCTCGCAGCCCCGGCCGGCCCTCACAGCCCCTGCTTCGTCCGAAAGGTTGTCCAGAAGGATGTCCGGAAGGTCATCTGGCTGTTTGGCCTAATTAGCATATTAGCTCTTTATTATTAAGATATGTAAAAGATAAATATGATCACTAAAAATAATTTGGAGAACAGTATACAGAAGATAACCAAATCAACCTCAATCACACAACCCAGAGGTAACAACTATGAGTATACATTTCCTTCCAGTCTTTATTTAACCAATACATATGTATATATGTATGTGCTTTCACCTGACATAATTGATATGTTGTATATATAGTTCTATATCTGGCTTTGTAGCATTTAAATTGTAAATGGTGGTCTTTATCAATTTCACATGGATTCTCCCCTTCTCAAGGAACCCAGAAATTCATGAAATGCATCAATGTGTCATTTTACTATGGTTTTAACGTACAGTGAGGCTGTAGCATAAAAGTGAATCTTTGCTTCAATCCAGCATTTGCTTGTGCTTTGTTAACTCATGTATATAACAGCTGAAATTTTATTTTTTTCATCATAGCTTAGGTTTTTGGTCATTACAAGTTAATGGCGCATATATTTTATTTTGGTGATGAAATTTATTTTCAGCTTTTATAAATTACTTTATTCCTGCAGATCTAATGAAGCTATTTCCCTTTCTCTTTCCTATACTTGTCTTCCAGATTATCTGCTAGCGACCCAGGAATGTGCGAGAGAAGTAGACCTGAATTTGTTAATTCACAAAGCCTTACCACATATTCTTCTCATATGGCAAAGGTACTTTCTCTCACCTTTAAAGAAGCCTTTATAAGTATCATTTTAAAAGCTGAATAATGGTCCATCATGGAGATGGCATTATAAACACATGATAAACTTATATTTTATTTAAGAATTCTCCAACTATGGATATCTGTTGTTTGTTTTATTTTTACAAGTATAAATAATGCAGGGATAGCATTTTGATTCATAAATTTTTACCCACATTTCTGACCAATACTTTAAAGGAGATTCCTTGAAGTGGAATTACTATGTCAACAGACATAAATGTTGTCATTAAGGCTCATGACATTTACTGACGAATTGATTTCCAGAACAACCATGCCACCCTCTGGTTTGAGAAACTGGGCAGAGTGAAGAACAGTGTTCAATACCGATGCATTAAATATTTTTAAAATATCTTTCACAGTGAAATGATTTTTCACTGTTATAAGTTTTAATTTTTAAAAGATGAATTTTTTCACATTTATGAGTTATTTTTCATACTCCAAGACTGCTGTCCATTTTTATTGGGAAAATCATTTTTTTTATCAACCTGCATTAACTATATACTAAGAATATTAATAATTTATCTGTCATGTTCATAAAAAATATTTTTCACCAATCTGGTTACCTTAATTTTGCTTGGGGTTATTTTTATAAAAATTGTGGGTTTTTTCTTTTTAAATATACTGAAGTCTATTAATCTTTTCCTTAATGATTTTTTTCATTGCTTTTATACTTATAAAAACCTTCCCCATCCTGCCCTGGCCAGGTGGCTCAGTTGATTGAAGTGTCATCCCATATACCAAAAGGTTGTGGTTAGGTTTCCACTCAGGACACATACCATGGGTTCGATTCCTGGTCAGGGCGAGAGAGGCAACCGATAGATGTTTCTCTCTCTCTCTCTCTCTCTCTCTCTCTCTCTC